>NC_057800.1:129549174-129871258 GCF_018294505.1 Triticum aestivum | reverse complement strand
CCCCACAGAGGTGGCCCCGGTCGCGCCCATGGCCCACCCGTCATGGACTCCGGAGGAAATCCATTCGTGTACGGGGCGGCCGCGCAGATTGGACTGCTAGAGCGTCCCAAGGAGCTAGTTGAGCGAGGCCCCGTCGCAACGGAAGACGGAGAGGATCTCCTCGCACGCGGAGACTCCCCGAAGGTGGGTATTCCAGCATCCTGAAGGAGTAATGTGTAAGTGTTGGATGTGTGTGTTTGCAGGTATACACATAATTATAATATAATATGTGTTCAGACTATATTAGGATGCGCAAATTACACTTATATATTTTAAGTGCAATTTCTCTACCAATCGTGTGCATGTTTTTGTCATCACTTTTTATTTTTTATTTACTTAAGAGTAATATCAATGCCACTAATTCATCCGTTCTTAAATCTTTATTTATGTGAAAATTTCGCTATTATATGTCTATTGTTGTATTTTATAATAAAAAATCATTTTTTGCGCAAATTATGCACAAGTTTTGTCATTTTTAGTTCTTTATTCTTTAAAGGTAATACTACTTCCACTAATTCTTTTTTTAGAAAAACTTAATATATTTTTTTTGGTTTTTATTGTAGTTTTGGTATAAGGGGGTGGGGGAGAAGTATACTGGAGAAAGAAGAAGACCGCTAGGGCATTGGATCCCCTTATGATTGTGAAGGGCGGTTTAACTGATCAGTTATAACATTCCAGATGAATGTTGTTTAGTCCACCTAAAAAATTCTCAATCGTACCATCATCTGCTAAAGCTAACTTCAGTGCTACCATGAAGTAGAGTTGTGATGGATTTCTTTGTGGTGTACTACTTACTTTAATCACTCTAGCTATATTAAAGTTGCCTGTTTTAAAATTTTGGGCAGCTCGTTTTCTCTAACCATTGCTTCTTCTCAAGTGTGTTGTCTTTTCCCCCCTTGCGTTGTTTCATGGCTTCTTGGGCTGACTTTTTGACTTGCCCCTGTTTGGGGTCAGTCGATTTTTTTATTGGGCTTGAAGCCCGTTACCCGTTGCCATTTTTTATGCGTTTCTGATTTTGTTTTTTAGTCGGTTTTTTATGGGTAATTTTGGATGTTGGATGAGTATATTAGAGTGAGCAAATTGCACTATTACATGCTTATTCTCTGCATATTATAAAATGCAATTTCAATGCAAAGTTATGTGCATTTTTTTGCTTAATGAGTAGTACCAATGGCACTAATTCATTCTTGCTTAGAAAAGAAAATTATTTGTTTTACTCACTACTTTTATTTTATTTCTTCTTTAAGAGTAGTACAAATGCCACTATTATATTCCTTCTTAGATTTTTTTTGCAAAAAACACTATTATATGCTTTTTTTCATATTATAAAAAAGCGTAATTTATATGTCAATTGTGTGCACTCTCTTATTTTTTTCCTTCATAAAGGGTGATACTAATGACGCTAATTCATTGTTCTGTATAAAACATCATTTTTCTATTTTTTGTGCACGTAAGTATACATGCAAGTACTATACAATATGTGTGTATACTATACTAGAGTGTAAAATGCTTACTCTTTTGCGTATTACCAAAAAAATGCATTTTTCATGCAATATTGTGTGCAAGTTTTTAAAGATTTTTTATTTTTGTTCTTCATCAATGGTAATACCAATGGCACTAATTCATTCTTTCTTTTAAAACATAATTATATTGTTATTTAGTTTTATTTCATTCCCATTCTTTTTTAATGGTAACACCAATGTCACTAATTTTGTCTTTCTTACGAATCTTTTTTTACTGAAAATTGCACTATTATATGCTTAGTATAAAAAAGGTGATATCTATGTAAATTGTGTTTAATTTTTTGCATTGTTTTATTTATTTTTCATAAAGGGTAATACTTATGTCACTAATTCATTTTATCTGTGAAACTTCACTTTTGTTTTCCTTAAATTTTATTTGTATTCGTCTATTTTTGTTTTTGTCTTGTGTCTTACCATGAATCGGATGAGTTTCTTTTATGTTTCAAGCCAAGCCCAAGTATTTGGCGGGGTTCTTTTTTTTTTGTTGCAAAGGGCCGAGTGCTCTAAAAAGAACGGACAAAATTTGGTGCCAGTCAATTTTTTTTAATTCTGCTGCACTGAGAAAGAAAATCGGATGATCTCAAGTGTTTTTTTCCAGCCGAGTTCTCTCTAGTTGGGCCCAATTTTATTCAGGAACGATATACTACATATAGGCAGCATGATTTACTATACTAGGAACACATCGAGGTTCACATCGACGCCAGCATAATTCATCCGTCCACACCCAAGCAAAACCGGATGAAGCATCTACACGCATGCATGGGTTGGCGGGCGACTTTAGCCGGAAAGGAACAGCTCCTCAGATTCGGGGCAGAGCAACGCCACAGCAAAGCAAATTCGATGGGGGAACCTCTCCTCCCGCGCTCGGCAACCAAATTCGATCGACAACGACGTCGCCGCTGGCAAACTAGCATCGGCGTCCATGGAGCAGATTCGGGATACAAACCCAGCTCTCTCTCTCTCTCTCTCTCTCTCTCCCCGACACAATGATGACCGCAGCCCGCAGGGGGGTCGCCATGCCACGAGCGGCGGCTGGCTTATTAGGCCACGTTTGATCCATGCATCGGCCGATCCCCACTCGGCGGCAGGCACACACTCTGGTCGAGTTGATGATGATCCCGATCGGCCGGGCTGTAGCCTCCCGCGGCCAGTTGCCCTCCTCAGATCGGAACATGCATGCATGAGAAGCACATGAGGCCATAAATGCCCGCCTGCAGGCAGGCGTCCCCGCCGGCCGCCCGACTGATTGGCGCCATACCTTTCAAAGCGGACCCCCGACCCGGCTCCATCGTATGTATATTCGTGGGTACGCTGCCGAGCTAGAGATCGTCAGATCGACGATAGATACATGAGGGAGGCGATGCCGTATGCCATGCCACGGCATGCCAGATGCCACAGCCGGTGGTCGGCCAGCGCACGCAGTCCCTGGAACCTAGCTGATAGATGGACTGGTTGGCGGGGAATAGCTCGGCCCGGCTGCATATATGCGCGCGCACCTTCCGACCGATCGACCAACCGACCGGCCGACCAGCCGGCGGCATCAACGACGGGCACATGTGGCCTGGCCTGGCGGTGTGGTCTTTTTCCGGCCGCGCCCGGGCGTACGACGTCGCTGCTGGAAAACATCCGGAGGTCCCGGCTGTTTGCCTCTATCTACTGATCGTGCTGTGTTGACGGGTGAGATGGTGACGGACATGCTAAGGTGGACAGCGCTGAAAGAGCGGAGGCTCAATGACGAGCTTCTGTGTACTGGTGATCAGGCCATGGATGACACGTTGCTTTACCGGATTGAGGTACAATAGCGAGGGGTCGCTGCTGTAACGTACCGCTGCTGCTGCATGCAGCACAACACGTGGTCTCTCCATAGGGATTGCTGTCCCATCGGCCAGTAGGCAGTGGCTGTCTTACTCGCAGTCGTATGCAGCCATGCGGGCTACTGTGGGGTGGGGGTGGGGGAGCCACACTGCCGCCTCACATGCGTGATACCGCAACCGCAAATGCACACTCGCTTTCACTTTCACTCTGCCGTATTTAGGTTTTGAAGTGCGTTGCTTTCATTTTCCTTTTCAGTTTTCACCGTCCTAATCATTTGGTCAGAACATCATGCCATGGTGCAGCTCAGCAGCTCAAAATACAGGTGCCCTGGCGTCACAAGATAGAACACGAAAGCGATAATACTATACTATAGCATCTTCATCTTCGGCATGTGCTAACTTCTCTTGTTATCAAAAAAGGCTTTCGCTCCGCTTTATATATAAAGCAAACCGCCCAAAGCACACATACAAGGTCTAGTACAGAACACACACCCGAGAGACACACCGAGATCCGAAGGTTCCGCTGAGGGCACAACTCAACAAGCCCAAAGAAAATAAAAAACACATAACAGGCCGAAGCCAAGGCGAGCGCGCGCCAAGCATCTAGTCGGGCTCTGGGGGAGGCGGAGGGGGCGGCGGCGACAGGCGGACCGCCATCGAACGAATATCGGCGATGAAGGCGGTAGGGATGGCAGTTTTGCCCATGGGTACGGGTACCCGGTAAAACAATGGGTATGGGCAAGACTTGAAGAGATTTTCTACCCACGGGTAATGGGTACCCATACCCGCAAAATATATGGTTAGGGCATGGGTAAGAAATTGTGCCCATGGGTAACCCAATGGATACTCAGAAAAAATTAATAAATGAAAATAACTCCTATAACATGTGGGGTTAACATCCAACTCATATGGTCCAATCCTAAATCTCGTATTCCTTAAACAAGTCATAGCTCATAGGCTCATAATCACCTGCTCGCCACTCCTCAAACGTCCTATGTGACTCCTCAAAAGATAAATATCGACTCTTAGCTACCAGACTCTTGTCGAACACTAGATCCAGTGATCCCCAATTCCCACCACCGCCTTCCACTACGTCGGCCTTCCACCAACCGTTGCTCATACTCCCCTAATGCCTCCAAGAGGCCACCCACTGGAGGAGGCCACATACGTGCTATACTACTCTACCATGATCACTTGAATTTTGAACTCATTTCTCTACCTCTTAAGAATTTGAATGCTATATATTGTACCCAATGGATACCCATTGGGTATAGGATACCCGATGGGTATGGGCATGGGTGTCAGTTTATACCCATGGATATTGAAGTGGGTGGGTATAAAAAGTTCCTATGGGTATGGGTTTGGGTAGAAGGAGGTTGTACCCGCCCATCCTCTACCCATTGCCATCCCTAGAAGGCGGAGATGGCGTCCCGGTCCCGAGGGCGGCTAAGCGGCCGCCAGAGCTGCAAGAAACCAGACAATTTGAATAGAGCGTCAGTAGCCCGACGAAGCGGAGAGCGCTGAATCACAAGCTTATTGTGAATCATCCAGATGGTCCACGCGAGAGCTCCAATCTCTAGCCACCTAATGTGGCGAGTGGGCAGGGGGGAGGTCTGGAGTTCGGCGAAGAGGTCAGGGAAGTTGGTGTGGCACCAGTTACCACCGACCGCCTCTCTAAAGTAACTCCACATAAACTGGGCTGAAACGCAGTTGAAGAAAATATGGTTCGAATCCTCGGGGGTACTGCACAGCGGGCACAAGCCCATTGCGCTTGCGGACCTCAACCCCGAAGGGGAGCCGACCGCGGATCCACTGCCACATGAAGATCCGGATCTTCAGAGGGACGCGAATGTGCCAAACAGCAAGGAGGGGGCGGCGCAGTGGAGGGGGCGATGGCTGAGTAGAGGGACTTGGTGGAGAATTGCCCCGAAGGTTCAAGGCGCCACCGGACCTCGTTCGGGCCAGAATCGACATCCGGCTCAAGGAGGGCGATGCAATCCAGAAGTTCCTGCCAAGCGGCAGCTTCCGGAGGGCCAAATGGCCTCCGGAATGCGAGGCGCCCTAAGTCAATAAGGGCCCGTTCGACGGAGATCGTCGGGATGACAGCGATGGAGAAGAGATCGGGGAACCGAGTTGCGAAAGGGGAGTCGCTTGCCCATCGGTCAAACCAGAACATGGTCGCAGATCCCGATCCGACCGCTATGGAGGTCCCAATACGGAGGACGGGAAGCAACTGAATGACCGACTGCCAAAACTGAGAACCCCCAGACCGCTGACAGAAGGCCAGCGATTGGCCGCACAGGTATTTATTCCGGATGATGTCTAGCCAAAGCCCACCATGACCTTGCGAGATGCGCCAAAGCCAGCAGGAGAGGAGCGCGATGTCCATGCACTTCGAGCACATGATACGGAGGCCACCTTGCTCCTGAGGCTTACAGATATCGGGCCAGCTGACCATATGGTATTTCTGCTTGTTATTGTCGCCGGCCCAATAGAAGCGGGATTGGACTTTGGCGATCTCATGGTGAAAGGTCTCGTGGAGGCTTTAGAAGCTCATGAGGAACAAGAGGAGACTAGAGAGCGAAGAGTTGATGAGAATCGTCCGAGCCGCCTTAGACAACCACCGACCCTGCCAAGGTTCAATGCACGTCTGCAATTTGGCGACAGTCGGACGCAGGTCAGCAACAGTAAGGCGAGAGTCACTAATGGGTGTTCCCAGGTAGGTGGTGGGAAGGGACCCAAGGCGGCAGTTCAGGCGGTTGGCAATGTCCCGGGCCTCAACCGGAGAGTATCCCATCACCGTCACATCACTCTTGTCGAAGTTGATCTTGAGGCCAGACATCTGTTGGAAGCAGAGGAGGAGGAACTTGAGGTTAGCGATGTCTGCGGTCGACCCTTCGACCATGATGATGGTGTCGTCCGCATATTGGAGCAGGGAGATGCCTGCGCCATTGGCCAAGTGGGGCACGAGACCCCGAATATGGCCGGCCGCCTTCGCCCTGTCCAGGATGGCAGCCAGTGCGTCCACCACCATATTGAACAGGAACGGGGAGAAAGGGTCGCCCCGTCTCACCCCACAAAGAGTGGGAAAGTAGGGGCCGATCTTGCCGTTGATGTTAATGGCAGTGCGACCACAAGAAACCATCTGCATAACCCTAGCGATCCACCGATCATCAAAGCCTTTTCGAAGGAGAACTTCCCGAAGGAAGGGCCAGCTAACAGTGTCGTAAGCCTTATGGAAATTGATCTTCAGGAAGACAACCTTAAGGTGTTTGGACCGGACCTCATGGAGAACTTCATGGAGGACTAGCACCCCATCCAGAATATATCGACCTTGGATGAAGGTCGTCTGGTTGGGGTGGGTAATGTGATCCGCGAGCAGGGTTACCCTATTGGCGTACCCTTTTGCCAGAATACGGAAGATCACATTTATCATCGTAATCGGGCAAAACTGACGGATGTCCGCTGCACCCGGGACCTTGGGGATAAGCGAGATCGTCCCGTAGTTGAGGCGCCCGAGATCAATGGACCCAACATAGAACTCCTCAAAGATGGCCATGACCTCCGGATTGATCACATTCCAGAAGGCATGGAAGAACTTAACCGACAGGCCGTCCGGACCTGGAGCCGAGGTAGGGTTCATACCTTTGATGGCGGCCCAAACCTCATCCTCAGAGAAGGCAGCCGTGAGGGCCGCATTCTCCTCCTCCGAGACAAGCTGTCGGCCGAACCAGCAGTCAAGGGCCAGGGATAAGCCGCTCCGAAGAGCGGATGCGAACAGATTCCTATAGAAGCCGTCAACGTGGGACCTAATGTCCCGAGGAGACTGCAAAAGAGCCGGCCCATCCCAAAGAAGGGGATGGTGTTGCGCATGCGCCGACCATTCGCGATGGCCTGAAAATACACCGTGTTGGTGTCGCCTTTCAGAATCCATTTCTGAGCCCCGCGCACACGCCAGTAAGCCTCCTCATCGGAGTAGATGACTGAGAGCTGGTCTTCCAGGTCATACCGGGAAAGCCACTCCTAAGGAGAAAGGCCAGAGGCGTTGGCGCGCAGGTCGAGAACCTGAATAGCAGACATCAGTGCCTTCTTTCGCTCGCGGAGGTCGTGACCCAAGTTAGCGCCCCACCCCTTCATGAACTACCGGCCTCGCTTGGCACAGAATTGCCATGAGTCGATGGCGGAGGAGGGGCGAGACAGGGACTGGGAGTGGGCGCGGGCCTCTAGCTAGCGAGCGGCCACATCCTCGATGAAGCCATCTTGGGATAGCCAAAATGTCTCAAACCGGAATCGAGGAGAAACCGGAGGCGTTCGTCAGCTGAAGAAACCAAGAGAGGAACGTGGTCGGAACCGATCCGAGTGATGGTCCGGAGGGACGCAAGAGAGCAACGGAGGTCCCATTCCGGGGAAACTAGGACTCGGTCCAGGACGGACTGGGTCGGAGCAGCCTGGAGGTTGGTCCAGGTGAACCTGGCACCAACCCGGTCAATTTCGCGTAGCCCAAGGTCAGCAATCCAGTCATTGAACATTTGCATACGAGCAAAGTTGACGTGTGAATTGCTCTTGTCTTTCGCGAACCGCAGGAGGTTAAAGTCGCCCCCAACCACCACCGAAAGCGAAGCAGCCGAAACCTTTCGGTGGAGCTCCTCAAGGAAGGAGGGGGACCGGCTATGGTCAACAAGGTCGTAGACAATAATAACCTCCCACTTGAAGTTGAGGGAGCGTTCATAGAGTTCCATGCTAACAAAGAATTGTCCTCTGTCCATACCGTCAACCTCAAAGGTGGCATCCTTCATGCCTAACAGGATGCCACCGGAATGACCTATGCTCCCACTAGAAGGGAGGCAATGCCAGGCGAAGAGGTGCGGGCTGAGACGGTCAAGCTCGGGGAGGGAGAATTCCGTGCACATGGTTTCTTGGATGGCGACAATGTCAATGTGTTCATCACGCATGTACTCGATGAGTTGACGGCGACGACCATCATGGCCGAAGCCGCGGATGTTCCAGAATAGGTCACGCATCGAGCAACCATTGAGGGGCTGCTTGACCCCAGGACGCGGGACGCGCTTTGAGCGCGGAGGGCAGCTGTGCGAGAGCGGGTGCGGCCCCCAGAGCTCCGTCACAGACAAGGGGGGAACGCCACCGACCCTCCGAGGAGGGGGTGGGACATCGTCACCCGACACAGTCAACAGCGCCGGAGGAGCGAGCAGAGATGCTCGAGCCTCCGTGAGTCGACCATTGAGGATCTCGCGGGCTCTAATGGCCTTAATCTAGGCTAGAGGGGGACCAACCTCCCCCCTAAAGATGATCGCGGAATCAGTCGCGACCTTCGCAAGGTGGCCGAGTGGAATTGACTCAAGAGCAGAGAATGAACAAGAATATGCCGAGGGAGGGACTGCAGGCGTACCTGGCTCCAGGTTCCGGGCAGCTGCCCGAAGCACAACCCGCTCGTGAATGGGCAGCGCTGGGCTCCCCTCGGGGCACGCCGCGTTAAGCCGGGCGCTCCAGCGGGAGGCAGTCACCGGAGAGGAGGCCGACCGTCCGCGTCGAGAGTAGGTCGCGGCATGTGGAGGGGGGCTGGACGGCTAGGGGGGCGGTCACCAGCGCTCCCACACCCGTACCGAGGTCTGCCGCGGGGGGAAGCCCACAGCCAGGAGGCGACGAAGGCGCGGACGGGCCGGACAGAAGAGGCGCAGGTGAGACAACGAGCAGGGCCGAGCTCACGAGAGGGGCCGTGGCCTGAGGAGGAGTCGAGGCCAGGGGTGAAGGAGGGGCCCCGACAAGAGCCGCAGGCGGGCAGGAGACAACCGGGGCCTCCCCGACCGCACTGAAGCCCGTCGCCAGTGGCGGGACGCCGCGAGGGTCCGCGGGAGCGACGGAGGCCACAGCGCCAGGGGAGGAAACCGCGGAAGTCACCTCCACTCCGGCGATCGGGGATGGCGGACTCGGCGGTGGCGTGGGGGAGCTGGGGCACGACAGACCGATTGGAGCGGGGGAGCGACGAGAGGACCCGGGGCAGACAACCAAGCCCACGCTGGAGGCATCACTGGCCTCGGGGGACTCGGGCATCAAGCCGAGCAGAGCCTCGAGGAGCAGACCTGGGGCAACCTGACGCCCATGCCCCCCGGCGGCCGGAAGCGAAGGAGAGCCAATCAATACTGTGGCCGTACATCATGAGCTCCGACGTCAGAGGACGGTCAGGACACAGAAGCGCGGGGTGCCCGGGATCCTTGCATATGTAGCAGCACGGAGGATTGGCGCAGTTGACTTGCGAGTGGCCCGCCACCCCGCAATTGAAGCAAGGGGGGCGGGGACGGTTGGAGACGGAGTCCGGGACGACGGAGGAGCCCGGGACCAGAGGTTGCAGGGGGCCGGGTTGCCTCGGCCCTGATCGCGGCGCTTCTTCTTCTTGGCAGGGCCTTGGCGGCCGCGAGAGGGGCCGCCGCCCGGAGCGGTAGTCGCGGAAGGCGCCGAGGACCCGGTGGCGTGGGGCGGCACGTATCTCTTCGTAGCGGGAGCTGGAGGCGGGGCTTGGGAGCGGGGGGACGGGGGATGCGGGGCCCGCGTCGGGGAGGGGCTGCGGCCGTGCCGCGGGGAAGGGGATGGCGAGCGCCTCCTCGCGCGCCAGTCACCTGAGGCCTCCTGCCTAGGGGAGCGGGACCGGCCCCGGGAATCGCGGCGGGCCGAAGAGCGGCGCTCATCATGGCGGCCGTCCTGGAGCGCGCGCAGCTCCCGCCGGAGCTCCTCCTCTCGGTGCAGGGCATTAGGGGAGGGGCGGGTTGCCTCACGCTGGTCGGCCTCGCGGCGTTTGGGGCGGGATGCCCCGTCGTCCCACTCACGCGTCATGGGCGGGCGTGACGAGACGGGAGAGGAGGGCGGGGGGCAGCGGACGCGGCAGGGGGGCTGTCGGAGGTGACGGCGGGACGAGGAAGGGAGGAAGAGGCGAGCGGGATCGAGGGTGGCGGCAGAGGAATGAGCCGAAGCGGAGGGGATCCAGATAGATGCCCCGGTAGACCTGGGCCTAGGGCACAAAGACGGCCCAGGATCTGCAGGGCGGCCCAGCAACCGGGGCAGGGGCCTAGGATCTGGAAGCCGCAGATGGGCTGGGCCACGGCCCAGCAGGCCCACCGTAGCCGACGCGCGGCCCAGGCGGCTCGAGGCGGGCGGGGAGCGGCCCGACAGGCGAGGGGCAGCCGCGATTCGTAGGGTTTCCCCTCGATTCGCAGGGCTAGCCGTCGTCGCTGTCGCCGGCGACCCAGCCGCAGGGAGCACACACAGATGACGAGCGGGGGAGGAGGCACGGAAGCACAACGCTGAAGATCCGAAAGAGGCGATGAACGGGCGAAAAGGCGACGCGCGGACGAACGGGGCGGCCGGGGACACGACGCGGCGAGCAGCCGGCGGGGCCGGCGACGCCGGGCCATCACAGAGCTCCGAGCGACCCCACGACGAGCCGGCACGACCCCGGTCTGAGCGCCCGACGACCCCCCAGGCCCGTGGCCGGCAGCGGCGCGCCCCTCCCGCACGCAAGGCCGCGCCTTGCAACCCACCCGCCCGAGACGAGCTCGAGGGCGGTGTCGGTGACCGCGGCAGCCACGAGCCGGCGACCGAACCCCTCACCTGGGGGGCTAAGTCACTGGCCCGGCTGGGGACGCCGGAGCGACGGGGGACGAGGGGAGCGGCTCTTCGTCGGCCAAATCAGCCCAGCGCACACGGGGGGCGGGGGCCGTACCGGAGCGGGCGAGGAAGGGGGAGGGAAGGGAGCGTCGCACGGGGCTGGAGAGGAGGCGGGGAGCTCGGACTCCGGGGAGCCGCCGGCGGACGGAGCGGCGGCGGGGTCGGCGACATGCAGCGGCGAGGGGGCGTCGCCACCGAGGTCGCCAGAGCGCGCAACCATCCATCATGGTATCCATTTCATATTCGATCAAACTTCTCTTGTTGCTGCTTCCACTCTCCTGTCTCCCGGGCCCTTAATTTGTGGAGAAAAGATGGATGATGCTATTCGTTCGCTTTGGAGCGCTATCCACTCAGTTGATCATTTCTAGTGATTTAAACGTTTTTATATTTGTTTACAGAGAGAGTACTACAGTGTGAAACAAAGGTTTGAAGAGCAGTGAATATATATATTATAGCTACTACACAAAAGCCAGAATAGCACAATTCAAGAATCTGTATTGCTTTAGCGTGCCCCTTGTCCCCAGAAATAATATATGAACGGAACCTCGGTAGCACCTCGTAGCACCCCTCATATAAATGGACAACCATCAGACTTTTAGGCTCTTGGGGTAGAAGGGGGGCATATCAAGAGGTCTTGGAGAGTGACTTGGCCACCTAGGTACCGACCATGGCTACCTAAATGTTTTTTTGTTACATGCTGAAATGTATCCTCGACAAGATCAACCACATTAAGCATGGTTTCAGGGAGGGGAATTTTTGAAACCTAGCCCATCCAATCTCAAACTCTAGACGTCGAGGTTTGGTCCTTTGGCCGGCGTCATTTTCAAAAGAATAATAACATCATATTTTATTAAATCAACCAACAACCCACTCATATATAAGATTAATTGAAAGAATCCCCACGAAAAAAGGTTAACTAGAATACATTGTTGTCATATAGCCAAAAGAACCTTGTATTTACCAAACCCAACTTGTAGACAATAGTTTCTAATATGGAACATAGATGTATATATACAAAACTAGATAAGATGCAATTATAACCACTGCCAACATACACATATCTCGATATAGTAGTTGCACATCTGGACCAGAGATAAGATCAATTTTGTCTGTTTTGTGTCGATCTAAGAAGGTGGACAACTAGTCGTAAAGCGACCCCTGGTGAATTCATGTAAGGATTATCGCTTGCATGCCTTTGGTGGCCTAGCCGCCTAGGTATAGATGACTTGAAGTGGTTTAGTAGAGCCATATGGTTTCTCTGGACATGTTTCATTGATGAATGCATCAAGATTATGGTAGGATGCTAGGATCCCTTCTGGAAGCATATGCATGTACTCCCTCCGATCCTTTTTTCTCTGCGCATAAGCAGCAACACGGATACCAAGGAGGTCCTGCCTGTGTATGTTTTGAACTAATTTGCCCCGGATCATCTCGGTGGGAGACATGGCAAGTGCCATTAATCGCATGACTACTACCTCAGTTTAGGCTTGCCTCTCAAGGTCCAATTACCGACGCTCTTTCTCCATCACAACGAGGAAACAATTTTCGGTTTTAAGGGAGACCATGAACAAGAACGGGATCCGCACCGTGCAGAGCATCGCTCCCATTCAGTGTCATGTTCTATTTGGTAAAAATGGACGACCCTGCTGCCCGGCAAAATAGGCATACAAGGCTCTCAATTATATGGGCACCTATTACCATTGAAGAAGAACAAGATTATAAAGGCAGAAGCACATGATAAATGTACATTCTTCTTCTTCTAGCTCGTACTATATTGTAATATGAACCTTCGAAACATTCCCAGTATTTTCTTCGCTTGGCCCCCGGGCGCTCCCATAGGAGCGACTCGGGCGGCGCTAACCCTAGCCCGCCGCCGGCCACCCCCCTTCTCCTCTCCCTCGCCACCATCAAAGGGGGTCGCCGGAACATCGCGCGTTGCCCAGGAGGGTGGTGGCGAGCATTTGTCCGCCCTGTCACGCGCAGGGGCTTTGGAGTCGAGGC
Source organism: Triticum aestivum (assembly GCF_018294505.1). Lineage (NCBI taxonomy): Eukaryota > Viridiplantae > Streptophyta > Magnoliopsida > Poales > Poaceae > Triticum > Triticum aestivum. The sequence continues at coordinate 129,858,204 of NC_057800.1, read as the reverse complement.
GGCGACCTCGGGTCGTGGAGCGACATCAACCTCAGCCAGTGGCCGTCGTCGGTGTTATTCGTCCCCCTTGGCCGCCCGGGTGGCAAGGCGGCGGCGGGTGACGCTGTGGGGCGCCCGCCCAGGATCTGACGCCTCCGCCTCCAACCCTCTCAGCTCCTCTCAAATCTGGTCACAGGTCGCCCCAGGTCAGCGGCATCGCGTCTTTGGTAGGGGTTGGGGGAGACGTGGAGCCTGGAGAAATCCAAGGCCAGCTCTGCCAGCCACGACGACGACGACGCATGCGGACGCCTTCTCCTACTTGTAGGCATCGTCAAGGTCATCCCTTTCCCCCTTTGACTCTCTCCCCCGCTCGTGTACCGGGGTGAAAACCCAAATCCCTCTAGATTGGGCGGCAGCGACGCTTGCGGCGTCGTCGCCTTCATGGAAGTGCCGACTTCGGTGAGCATGGAGTGGTGGTGAGTATGATCTGGTTGGTAGGCGTTTGGCGGCGGCATGGTTGGAGTTCGCGGTGTCTTGGTGGTGCCCTGTTTCACCTATTTTGTGGTAGCTCTTGGACGCTACCACGACGATGGCGGCACTTCTCTGTGCCATTTGGACAGGGGATTGGGTTCCCCAGTGCGGTAGCCATGGCCATATTGGGGTGGTGTGAACTCAGAGACTGTTCTGCGGTCATGGCGCCGTCTCCAAGTTCCGTCTTGTGGCTTCCATCCATTGCTCTGTCATCAGCAGTCCTGCCGTGCATTTGCTTCTCCTTGCATGTAGGTTCCCTCCCAGTGCCCATGTTTCCCTTTGTGGAGCTCGGCGAAGCGTGTTGGTGGTGCTCTGGTATGGTTTTCCGGGTGGCTATGGCGTCCGATGTACACCTTTGCTCTTGAGAGTGCGTTTGCATCGTCCGACGGATCGGCGCCTCGTGCCAAGCGAGGGGCTAGGGAGCCCCTTTCGGAGATGTAGGAGGTCATATCTGATTCGACTGGAGCCCATGGAGCTGTCAGAGTTACTTTCACCTGCTAGTTGGGTCTCCTGAAGGCCTGGTGGTGTCTTGGCGTGGTGCTTGCACTCGGTGAAGGGTTTCATCGTTTTCAAGTTGTTCTTGTACCTTAGATTCTTCATCTTTGCTTGTAGATGGTAGGTAGCCTGTTAGCTGCTTGCACAACACTTTATACCCTTTTAGTTGTTTCTTTGTTACGACTATGTAAGTTGGTGGTTGCTGTAATCATGGCCGGTTGACGACTTTATTATTTAAAACCGGGCTTGACTTGAGCCTTCCTTCTAAAACAAAGCTACATTGTAATATTCTAACAATGGAGGGAACATTGCAGTTAATGTAGGATTGGCCGCACCACCAAATTTGCAGCTTATGTAATTATGCTAGATTCACCCGAGGTCCACTCTTCATTTTCGTCGGGATTGTTCCTTTACGGCGGAGGCATGGAGGTCGATTATACTTGTGGAAGCTTGTGCCCTAGCTTGCTTCCATAGAAGTGCGGGGATAAGAAGTTAGAGCACAAGCTTGACACAAAGGTTGCATATGTCGCAATTGTGCCTCGACTTTTTTTTTTTTTGCATCCATGTTCGCATCTGGTTTGATGGCCAGGGCTAGATCCATATACCATCCTGCATAGTGCCAAATTATGGCCGAGGAACATGGTTCGCTCCCATCAGGTACAGCTTAGCGTGGCTTTGTGATGACAGCAAGATGCATTCTACCCAAGCATGGTTGGCCGACCGGGGACCTCGCTATCATGTCATGTCATGCGATGCCAAAGAGGAGCAAAGCTAGGGGACGCTAGCTCCTTCACTCCTGCCGCGACAAGCAAAATATCACGGCGTATACGTACCAACAAAAGTGAGACAAGAAATCCAGTGACAAAAGTAAAAAATGAAACGAGGGCAGATGATTTGTCCAGAAATAATTTGTTTTCTTTAAGGGGCCTTTTTTATTTGAGGGAATTTTTGAAGGGAAATGATTTTACACGCTTTGATTAATTGGCGAGCCACAGGTTGGGCTGTTCTTTTTTCTTTTTTTGAGGAAAGGCCAACTATGAAACTCTGAGCAAATTATTATTATGCCTCTCGAGTTCGCGGTTATGTGCGGCTCACAGTGACTCCTATGGGGTCGTGTGTGCTGGAATTTTGTCTATTTTGGGCCTAGCCCAATAGCATTTTAAGAAATTCCTAATAAATTCTAGAGGCCCACGCAGCCCATTTGTATAAGGCAAGAGGTGGAACAAAGTTTAGTCCCAATTGCTAGTTTAGAGGGAGTTGGACCTCTTTATAAAGGAGGTTCTTTCCCCACATGTATGAGCATGAGAACAAGAGGGACATCCACGCGCGCTCCTCCTCCGCCGTCCGCCTCGCCACGCCTCGCCTCGCCTCGTTTGAGTCCTGTACGGGAGAAGGGTGATAAGGTTTTTGGGGAGCGCTCAGCGCGACTATTGGCTGCTTCATCACGGACGATCCGGTCGCCGACGACTACTTCCCCGACGTCCACGACCTCCTCGACGACATGCCAGGCGAGGACACCGACCCCAAGTCCAGCGCTTCTGCTGCTGCTGTCCCGTACGTGTTCTTGTCTTTCCTGTTAAAGGTTCTGCCGCAGTTCCTTGTTCTAGTCCTTGTCCTACACATGTTAGGTTCTACTTCATATATGCTACTTGCTATACTGTCTGCGTTAGATATGATAGGCTACGGTTCATATATGCAGAAGCTATTTACCTTCTCTCTGTCAGAATGCATGACTTGTTTTATCTCTTCTATATTAGTCATGCTTTATCTAGTATTTCTGTTAATAAAATCATTTGGTAAATTGCTCATATTTCCAACAATCCAAAAACCTTATCATAGGCAATTTACCCTAAGTGGTTTTGCTGCTTCCATGAGACCTCCTATGTTTGAGGGTATCCACTATAAGAGGTGGTGCGTGAGAGCAGTCTTATGGTTTCAAACCATGAGTTGCTATGACGCCACTCTCGGCAAACCTGAAGGAGAGCTTGATGCTCAACAGGCACAAGCTTTTCAGAAAATGGATACTCTGTTTAAGGCTGCTCTCTTGAGTGTTCTTGGTGAGAACATAGTTGATGCTTATGCGTCAATTGATAATGGAAAAGATATGTGGGATGCACTCGAGGCCAAGTTTGGGGTCTCGGATGCTGGCACTGAGCTGTACATCATGGAGCAATTCTATGATTACAGGATGACTGAAGAGCGCTCCGTGGTCGAGCAAGCTCATGAGATACAGTCATTTGCTAGAGAACTTGAGCACTTCAGTTGTATGCTACCGGACAAGTTTGTTGCCGGAGGTATCATCACTAAGCTTCCTCCCTCATGGAGGAACTTTGCTACCTTGCTGAAGCATAAGAGGCAGGAGTTTTCCGTCCCGGATCTCATTGGCACTCTTGATGTGGAAGAAAAGGCGAGAGCAAAGGACACACGTGCTCGGGGTATTGAGGGAGGATCTAGTGCCAATATGGTACAGAAGCAGAACTTCCAGCCCCACAAGTTCAAGAACAAGGGAAAGTTTGATGGAAAAGCAAAGTTTGATGGGAAGAACAAGGTTGTGCAATACACGAACTTCAAGAAGAAGAATGGCAAGAAGAAAGGTGCTTGTCATGCGTGTGGGGATCCTGATCATTGGGCTCCTAGTTGCCCTAATCGCTATGACAAGCGTCATCCTGGGAAAGGCGGCAAGACCGCTAATGTTGTCATTGGAGACACTGACATGAAGGATGCTAGGTATGGTATATCTCCCACTATTCTTTCAGCATGTCATTGTAGCGACCAGACCTCAAACAGTCTGATCTCTGTGCTCCGGTGTCATCCCTGGATCAGTAATGCTGACACCACACAGTACTCGGAGGATTTATAACAGAGTAGCAATCACACACTTATTACATCGAGTGTCTCAAAAGAGAACTTATTATAATAAGTATGGCTTAAGGCCATCTAATAACGATAACAGCGGAAGGCTTGGAAGATAAGTGAGTCCATCAACTCCAATGACATCACTGAGTATAGAACCACGACCTAAAAACTCCTTAATCGTCGTCTGAAAAATCTGCAACATTAACGTTGCAGCCCGAAACGGGTCAGCACATGGAATATGCTGGCAAGGTAACACATAGAGAGTAATGGAATGAAACAGCTATACTATATGCATATTTGGCTGGTGGAAAGCTCTATGGTTACAGTTTTGCGTAAAGCCAATTTTCCCCTACTTCAAAGGAATAAAATTTAATTACTATCATGGTGGTTGTTAAACATTGAGAATGGTTGACAACATTCTCAATCCCAATTAAGCATCATCATTAAACATAACCCAACAAAAATTAATTTTAGAGTAACATGTTGAGATTCACATGAAAATCCAGGTACTAGATACTCAAGATGTCCATAACCGGGGACACGGCTAATTATGATTAGTTTATTACATTCTGCAGACGTTTGCGCACTTTTCCCCACAAGACTCGATCGCCTCCGTTTGGTTTCTCGCACTACATGGTGTTTGAGAAGACGGATGACCGAGACATAGTCTTTCAGAAGCGCTAGCACCTTACGATCGGGTAGACCATAGCACCTACATCCCCTACATCTGCTAGTCTACCACTGTAAGAGTTCGCACAACTTAGTCAACTATGCTAGAGCCCATAATAGCTTGTGGCTGCACACGGAAGTTTCTAGTATGAATAGTCTCATGATCCCTTTGAGCCTGGGTGGCGGTCCAAAAGAAAGCAGGCAAGTCCTGGAATACCCAGGTGCCTCAATCCACCCAGATGTGTGTTTAAGTTGCCACATTAGATAAATCATTAATTAACAAACTCACATATGTCATGGATATCACTCACCCAATCCACGTCTACTAGCATAGCATGGCATAATAAGCAAACGTAGAAGTAACTCCCAAAGGTTTGATAATAACAGGTAATAGGTACTACCTCATCTACTTCCCATCCCACAACTTAATTAGATCCTAATCATGCAATGTGTGAGGATTGGTCTAATGCAATAAAACTGGGTAGTAGAAAAGGTATGATCAAAGTGTTACTTGCCTTGCTGATGATCCGTGAAACCTAACGATTCGAAGTAACAGGCGGCGCACTCCGGGTATTCTATCGCAGACAAACAAACAAGCATACAATAAGTACTCATCTAATACACAGGTAAACTCAAATAAGAGATCTAACCAGAAGGTTCAACTTAAGAACTCCGGTTGGCAAAAAGAATCAAATCGTACGAAGCAACGAAAATCAAACGGCGAAAGAAAAACACTTCGTTCTAGTAATATGAATCTAGGGCAAAATTTACAGTAGCAAAATCTTGTTTAAGTTGGTTAAACGGGTAGAGGGTTTCGAGACGAATCCCTAGGCGCTTGAATCGCCTGATTCCGATAAACGAGCGAAAAATTAAACTAAAACGAAAATCGGATCAGGAATCGCGATCAGAAAAATCACGGATTTAATCCGAGAAAAAGAAAAACGACGAATGCCGACTTTTTTTCCCTCTTTTTTCTCTTTTTTTCGGCACGAAAAATGAGGCGCGACGAACCTCGGCGGCGAGATCCGGCGGCGGCGGCGGCGGACGTCAGCGGCGGCGGCGGCGGCTTCTTAGGGCGGCGGCGGCTTAGGGCGCTTTAGGGTTTCCCCCGGGGCCGGGCCTCGGCTTATAAAAGCCTCCCGGTCACTGTCCAGGTCGGACACGGCCCGTTAAGTCGGTTCGGTTTTTTTTAGTTATTCCGCTCGGAAGAAAAATAAAAAGAAATACTAAACGGACTCCAAACATTTCGAAATAAATTTTTCACGGGCTTCTAAAATCAAGCCGCACAAGGTGAACATTTATTTGGGCCCTAAATGCAATTTTGAAAAACGCACTTTTTTCCTAAATTCAAATAAAACACTGAAAAACTCCGAAATAAAATCTTATTTGATTTTATTATTAAATCCTCAATATTTTCTTTATTTTGGGAAAGTCATTTATTTCCCTCTCTCATATTTTTGTATTAGAAATAATTGATGATAAAATAAATAAAATCAAATGATCCTATTCTCAAAATTTGAGAAAACTCAAATATGAAAATAACGAAATCCCCAACTCTCTCCGTGGGTCATTGAGTTGCGTAGAATTTCTAGGATCAACCAAAATGCAAAATAAAATATGATATGCCTGATGCTCTAATGTATAACATTCCAAATCGAAAATTTGGGATGTTACAAACCTACCCCCCTTAAGATGAATCTCGCCCTCGAGATTTGGGTTGGCTAGAAAATAGGTGAGGGTGGTCTTTGAGCAAATCTTCCTCTCGCTCCCAGGTGGCTTCATCCTCAGTGTGGTGGCTCCACTGAACCTTGCAAAACTTGATAACCTTGCTGCGGGTAACTCGGTTGGCAATCTCGAGAATCTTGACTGGTTTCTCCTCGTAGGTCAAATCATTATCCAACTGAATAGTTTCCAAAGGCACTATGTCTCTCAACGGTATGTCAGCCATCTCCGGGTGACACTTCTTCAACTGGGAAACGTGGAACACATCATGAACTCCTGACAATCCTTTGGGCAATTCCAACTTCTAGGCCACTTCTCCCATACGCTCCAAAACTCGATATGGTCCTACAAATCGTGGCGCTAACTTCCCTTTAACTCCAAAATGCTTTGTTCCTTGAAGTGGAGATACTCAAAGATAAGCTTGAAGGAAATATGCCCTAGAGGCAATAATAAAGTTATTATTTATTTCCTTATACCATGATAAATGTTTATTATTCATGCTAGAATTGTATTAACCGGAAACATAATACATGTGTGAATACATAGACAAACAGAGTGTCACTAGTATGCCTCTACTTGACTAGCTCGTTAATCAAATATGGTTATGTTTCCTAACCATGGACAAAGAGTTGTTATTTAATTAACGAGATCACATCATTAGGTGAATGATCTGATTGCCATGACCCATTCCATTAGCTTAGCACCCGATCGTTTAGTATGTTGCTATTGCTTTCTTCATGACTTATACATGTTCCTATGACTATGAGATTATGCAACTCCCATTTGCCGGAGGAACACTTTGTGTGCTACCAAACGTCACAATGTAACTGGGTGATTATAAAGGTGCTCTACAAGTGTCTCCAAAGGTACATGTTGGGTTGGCGTATTTCGAGATTAGGATTTGTCACTCCGATTGTCGGAGAGGTATCTCTGGGCCCTCTCGGCAATGCACATCACATAAGCCTTGCAAGCATTGCGACTAATGAGTTAGTTGCGGGATGATGGATTACGGAACGAGTAAAGAGACTTGCCGGTAACGAGATTGAACTAGGTATAGGATATCGACGATTGAATCTCGGGCAAGTAACATACCGATGACAAAGGGAACAACGTATGTTGTTATGCGGTCTGACCGATAAAAGATCTTCGTAGAATATGTAGGAGTCAATATGAGCATCCAAGTTCCGCTATTGGTTATTGACCGGAGACGTGTATCGGTCATGTCTACATTGTTCTCGAACCCGTAGGGTCCGCACGCTTAAGGTTTCGATGACAGTTATATAATGAGTTTATGAGTTTTGATGTACCGAAGAAGTTCGGAGTCCCGGATGAGACCGGGGACATGACGAGGAGTCTCGAAATGGTCGAGATGTAAAGATCGATATATTGGATGACTATATTCGGACATCGGAAAGGTTCCGAGTGGTTCGGGTATTTTCGGAGTACCGGAGAGTTACGGGAATTCGCTGGGAGAAGTATTGGGCCTTATTGGGACATACGGGAAAGAGAGAGGGGCTGCCTAGGGCAGGCCACGCGCCCCCAAGTTCTAGTCCGAATTGGACTAAGGGGAGGGGCTGCGCCCCTTCCTTGTTTCCTACTCCTACTACATGGAAGGACTCCTAGTTGGACTAGGAAAGGGGGAATCCTACTCCCGGTGGGAGTTGGACTCCCCTAGGGCGTGCCATAGAGAGGGCCGGACCTCCCCTCCACCACTCCTTTATATACGGGGGCAGGGGGCACCCCATAGACACACAAGTTGATCCACGTGATCATATTCTTAGCTGTGTGCGGTGCCCCCTTCCACCATAGTCCTCGATAATATTGTAGCGGTGCTTAGGCGAAGTCCTGCGACATTAGTACATCAAGATCGTCACCACGCCGTCATGCTGACAGAACTCTTCCCCGACACTTTGCTGGATCGGAGTCCGGGGATCGTCATCGAGCTGAACGTGTGCTAGAACTCGGAGGTGCCGTAGTTTCGGTGCTTGATCGGTCGGGCCATGAGGACGTACGACTACATCAACCTAACGCTTCCGTTGTTGATCTACAAGGGTACGTAGATCACACTCTCCCCTCTCATTGCTATGCATCACCATGATCTTGCGTGTGCGTAGAATTTTTTTTGAAATTACTACGTTCCCCATCAGTGGCATCCGAGCCTAGGTTTTATATGTTGATGTTATATGCACGAGTAGAACACAAGTGAGTTGTGGGCGATATAAGTCATACTGCTTACCAACATGTCATACTATTGGTTCGGCGGTATTGTTGGACGAAGCGGCCCGGACCGACATTACGCGTACGCTTACGCGAGACCGGTTCTCCCGACGTGCTTTGCACATAGGTGGCTTGCGGGTGACAGTTTCTCCAACTTTAGTTGAACCGAGTGTGGCTATGCCCGGTCCTTGCGAAGGTTAAAACAACACCAACTTGACAAACTATCATTGTGGTTTTGATGCGTAGGTAAGATTGGTTCTTACTTAAGCCCGTAGCAGCCACGTAAAACTTGCAACAACAAAGTAGAGGATGTCTAACTTGTTTTTGCAGGGCATGTTGTGATGTGATATGGTCAAGACATGATGCTAAATTTTATTGTATGAGATGATCATGTTTTGTAAACAAGTTATCGGCAACTGGCAGGAGCCATATGGTTGTCGCTTTATTGTATGCAATGCAATCGCGCTGTAATGCTTTACTTTATCACTAAGCGGTAGCGATAGTCATGGAAGCATAAGATTGGCGAGACGACAACGATGCTACAATGGAGATCAAGGTGTCACACCGGTGACGATGGTGATCACGACAGTGCTTCGAAGATGGAGATCACAAGCACAAGATGATGATGGCCATATCATATCACTTATATTGATTGCATGTGATGTTTATCTTTTATGCATCTTATCTTGCTTTGATTGACGGTAGCATTATAAGATGATTTCTCACTAATTATCAAGAAGTGTTCTCCCTGACTATGCACCGTTGCGAAAGTTCTTCGTGCTGAGACACCACGTGATGATCGGGTGTGATAGGCTCTACGTTCAAATACAACGGGTGCAAAACAGTTGCACACGCAGAATACTCAGGTTATACTTGATGAGCCAAGCATATACAGATATGGCCTCGGAACACGGAGACCGAAAGGTCGAGCGTGAATCATATAGCAGATATGATCAACATAGCGATGTCACCAATGAAACTACTCCATCTCACGTGATGATCGGACATGGTTTAGTTGATTTGGATCACGTAATCACTTAGATGATTAGAGGGATGTCTATCTAAGTGGGAGTTCTGAAGTAATATGATTAATTGAACTTAAATTTATCATGAACTTAGTCCTGGTAGTATTTTGCAAATTATGTTGTAGATCAATAGCTCGCGTTGTTGCTTCCCTGTGTTTATTTTGATATGTTCCTAGAGAAAATTGTGTTGAAAGATGTTAGTAGCAATGATGCGGATTGGATCCGTGATCTGAGGTTTATCCTCATTGCTGCACAGAAGAATTATGTCCTTGATGCACCACTAGGTGACAGACCTATTACAGGAGCAGATGCAGACATTATGAACGTTTGGCTAGCTCAATATGATGACTACTTGATAGTTTAGTGCACCATGCTTAATGGCTTAGAATCGGGACTTCAAAGACGTTTTGAACGTCATGGACCATATGAGATGTTCCAGGAGTTGAAGTTAATATTTCAAGCAAATACCCAAGTTGAGAGATATGAAGTCTCCAACAAGTCCTATAGCTAAAAGATGGAGAGGAGAATCGCTCAACTAGTGAGCATGTGCTCAGATTGTTTGGGTACTACAATCGCTTGAATCAAGTGAGAGTTAATCTTCCAGATAAGATAGTGATTGACAGAATTCTCTAGTCACCATCACCAAGTTAGTAGAACTTCGTGATGAACTATGATATGCAAGGGATAACGAAAACGATTCCCAAGCTCTTCGTAATGCGGAAATTGACGAAGGTAGAAATCGAGAAAAACATCAAGTGTTGATGGTAGACAAGACCACTAGTTTCAAGAAAAAGGCAGAGGGAAGAAGGGGAACTTCAAGAAGAACAGCAAGCAAGTTGCTGCTCAAGTGAAGAAGCCCAAGTTTGGTCCTAAGCCTGAGACTAAGTGTTTCTACTGCAAAGGGATTGGTCACTGGAAGCGGAACTACCCCAAGTGATTGGCAGATAAGAAGGATGGCAAAGTAAACATAAGTATATTTGATATACATGTTATTGATGTGTACTTTACTAGTGTTTATAGCAACCCCTTAGTATTTGATACTAGTTCAGTTGCTAAGATTAGTAACTCGAAACAGGAGTTGTAGAATAAACAGAGGCTAGTTAAGGGTGAAGTGACGATGTGTGTTGGAAGTGGTTCCAAGATTGATATGATCATCATCGCACACACCCTATACTTTCGGGATTAGTGTTGAACCTAAATAAGTGTTATTTGGTGTTTGCGTTGAGCATGAATATGATTAGATCATGTTTATTGTAATACGGTTATTCATTTAAGTAAGAGAATAAATTGTTGTTCTGTTTACATGAATAAAACCTTATATGGTTACACACCCAATGAAAATAGTTCGTTGGATCTCGATCATAGTGATACACATAATCATAATATTGAAACCAAAAGATGTAAAGTTAATAATGATTGTGCAACTTATTTGTGGCACTGCCGTTTAGGTCATATTGGTGTAAAGCGCATGAAGAAACTCCATGCTGATGGGTTTTTGGAATCACTTGATTATGAATCACTTGATGCTTGCGAACCATGCCTCATGGGCAAGATGACTAAAACGCCGTTCTCCGGAACTATGGAGCGAGCAACTGACTTATTGGAAATAAATACATACAGATGTATGCGATCCGATGAGTGTTAAGGCTCGCGGAGGGTATCATTATTTTCTGACCTTCACAGATGATTTGAGCAGATATGGGTATATCTACTTGATGAAACATAAGTCTGAAACGTTTGAAAAGTTCAAAGAATTTTAGAGTGAAGTGGAAAATCATCGTGACAAGAAAATAAGGTTTCTACGATCTGATCGCGGAGACAAATATTTGAGTTATGAGTTTGGTCTTCAATTAAAACAATGTGGAATAGTTTCACAAATTCATGCCACCTAGAACACCACAGCATAATGGTGTGTCCGAACGTCATAAACGTACTTTATTGGATATAGTACAATCTATGATGCTTCTTAGCAATTTACCACTATCGTTTGGGGTTATGCATTAGAGACAGCTGCATTCATGTTAAATAGGGCACCATCTAAATCCGTTGAGACGACACTATATGAACTGTGGTTTAGCAAGAAACCAAAGTTGTCGTTTCTAAAAGTTTGGGGCTGCGATGCTTATGTGAAAAAGCTTCAACCTGATAAGCTCGAACCCAAATTGGAGAAATGTGTCTTCATAGGATATCCAAAGGAAACTATTGGATACACCTTCTATCACAGATCTGAAGGCAAGATTTTTGTTGCTAAATTCGGAAACTTTCTGGAGAAGGAGTTTCTCTCGAAAGAAGTGAGTGGGAGAAAAGTAGAACTTGACGAGGTAACTGTACCTACTCCCTTATTGGAAAGTAGTACATCACAGAAACTAGTTTCTGTGACACCTACATCAATTAGTGAGGAAGCTAATGATATTGATCATGAAACTTCAGATCAAGTTACTACCGAATCTCGTAGGTAAACCAGAGTGAGATCCGCACTAGAGTGGTATGGTAATCCTGTTCTAGAAGTCATGTTACTAGACCATGACGAACTTGCGAACTATGAGGAAGCGATGATGAGCCCAGATTCTGCGAAATGGTTTGAGGCCATGAAATCTGAGATGGGATCCATGAATGAGAACAAAGTGTGGACTTTGGTTGACTTGCCCGATGATCGGCAAGCAATTGAGAATAAATGGATCTTCAAGAAGAAGACCGACGCTGATGGTAATATTACTGTCTACAAAGCTCGACTTGTCGCAAAAGGTTTTCGACAAGTTCAAGGGATTGACTACGATGAGACCCTCTCACCCATAGCGATGCTTAAGTCTGTCCGAATCATGTTAGCAATTGCCGCATTTTATGATTATGAAATTTGGCAAATGGATGTCAAAACTGCATTCCTGAATGGATTTCTGGAAGAAGAGTTGTATATGATGCAGCCGGAAGGTTTTGTCGATCCAAAAGGAGCTAACAAAGTGTGCAAGCTCCAGCGATCCATTTATGGACTGGTGCAAGCCTCTCGGAGTTGGAATAAATGCTTTGATAGTATGATCAAAGCTTATAGTTTTATACAGACTTGCGGTGAAGCCTGTATTTACAAGAAAGTGAATGGGAGCACTACAGCATTTCTGATAAGTATATGTGAATGACATATTGTTGATCGGAAATAATGTAGAATTATTCTGCAAAGCATAAAGGAGTGTTTGAAAGGAGTTTTTTCAAAGAAAGACCTCGGTGAAGCTACTTACATATTGAGCATCAAGATCTATAGAGATAGATCAAGACGCTTGATAAGTTTTTTCAATGAGTACATACCTTGACAAGATTTTGAAGTAGTTCAAAATGGAACAGTCAAAGAAAGAGTTCTTGCCTGTGTTACAAGGTGTGAAATTGAGTAAGACTCAAAGCCCGACCACGGCAGAAGATATAAAGAGAATGAAAGTCATTCCCTATGCCTCAGCCATAGGTTCTATAAAGTATGCCATGCTGTGTACCAGATCTATTGTATACCCTACACTGTGTTTAGCAAGGGAGTACAATAGTGATCTAGGAGTAGATCACTGGACAGCGGCCAAAATTATCCTTAGTGGAATAAGGATATGTTTCTTGATTATGGAGGTGACAAAAAGGTTCGTCGTAAAGAGTTACGTCGATGCAAGTTTTGACACTAATCCAGATGACTCTAAGTCTCAATCTGGATACATATTGAAAGTGGGAGCAATTAGCTAGAGTAGCTCTGTGCAGAGCATTGTTGACATAGAAATTTGCAAAATACATACGGATCTGAATGTGGCAGACTCATTGACTAAACTTCTCTCATAAGCAAAACATGATCACATCTTAGTACTCTTTGGGTGTTAATCACATAGAGATGTGAACTAGATTATTGACTCTAGTAAACCCTTTGAGTGTTGGTCACATGATGATGTGAACTATGGGTGTTAATCACATGATGATGTGAACTATTGATGTTAAATCACATGGTGATGTGATCTAGATTATTGACTCTAGTGCAAGTGGGAGACTGAAGGAAATATGCCCTAGAGGCAATAATAAAATTATTATTTATTTCCTTATACCATGATAAATGTTTATTATTCATGCTAGAATTGTATTAACCGGAAACATAATACATGTGTGAATACATAGACAAACAGACTGTCACTAGTATGCCTCTACTTGACTAGCTCATTAATCAAAGATGGTTATATTTTCTAACCATGGACAAAGAGTTGTTATTTGATTAATGGGATCACATCATTAGGTGAATGATCTGATTGACATGACCCATTCCATTAGCTTAGCACCTGATCGTTTAGTATGTTGCTATTGCTTTCTTCATGACTTATACATGTTCCTACGACTATGAGATTATGCAACTCCCGTTTGCCGGAGGAACACTTTGTGTGCTACCAAACATCACAACGTAACTGGGTGATTATAAAGGTGCTCTACAGGTGTCTCCAAAGGTACATGTTGGGTTGGCGTATTTCGATATTAGGATTTGTCACTCCGATTGTCGGAGAGGTATCTCTGGGCCCTCTCGGTAATGCACATCACATAAGCCTTGCAAGCATTGCGACTAATGAGTTAGTTGCAGGATGATGAATTACGAAACGAGTAAAGAGACTTGCCGGTAACGAGATTGAACTAGGTATAGGATACCGACGATCGAATCTCGGGCAAGTAACATACCGATGACAAAGGGAACAACGTATGTTGTTATGCGGTCTGACCGATAAAAGATCTTCGTAGAATATGTAGGAGCCAATATGAGCATCCAGGTTCCGCTATTGGTTATTGACCGGAGACGTGTCTCGGTCATGTCTACATTCTTCTCGAACCCGTAGGGTCCGCACGCTTAAGGTTTCGATGACAGTTATATAATGAGTTTATGAGTTTTGATGTACCGAAGAAGTTTGGAGTCCCGGATGAGATCGGGGACATGACGAGGAGTCTCGAAATGCTCGAGACATAAAGATCGATATATTGGACGACTATATTCGGACATCGGAAAGGTTCCGAGTGGTTCGGATATTTTCAGAGTACCGGAGAGTTACGGGAATTTGCCGGGAGAAGTATTGGGCCTTATTGGGCCATACGGGAAAGAGAGAGGGGCTGCCTAGGGCAGGCCGCGCGCCCCCCCAAGGCCTAGTCCGAATTGGACTAAGGGAAGGGGCTGCGCCCCTTCCTTGTTTCCTACTCCTACTACATGGAAGGACTCCTAGTTGGACTAGGAAAAGGGGAATCCTACTCCCGGTGGGAGTATGACTCCCCTAGAGCGCGCCATGGAGAGGGCCGGCCCTCCCCTCCTCCACTTCTTTATATACGGGGGTAGGGGGCACCCCATAGACACACAAGTTGATGCACGTGATCATATTCTTAGCCGTGTGCGGTGCCCTCTTCCACCATAGTCCTCGATAATATTGTAGCGGTGCTTAGGCGAAGTCCTGCGACATTAGTACATCAAGATCGTCACCACGCCGTCATGCTGACGGAACTCTTCCCCGACACTTTGCTGGATCGGAGTCCGGGGATCGTCATCGAGCTGAACGTGTGCTAGAACTCGGAGGGGCCGTAGTTTCGGTGCTTGATCGGTCGGGCCGTGAAGACGTACGACTACATCAACCTAACGCTTCCGTTGTCGATCTACAAGGGTACTTAGATCACACTCTCCCCTCTCGTTGCTATGCATCACCATGATCTTGCGTGTGCGTGGGATTTTTTTTGAAATTACTATGTTCCCCATCAAAGCTCTATCTCCGACTTCGTAAATTGTCTCCTTGCGTTTAGAATCTGCATAACTCTTCTGTCTGGACTGGGCTACCTTGAGCCTATCGCGAATCAACTTCACCTTCTATTCAGAATCTTTAATCAAGTCAGGTCCAAACAACTGGCGGTCTCCAACTTCGTCCCATGACAACGGTGTCCTGCACCTCCTTCCGTACAAAGCTTCGAAAGGGGCCATCTTTAAACTGGTTTGATAACTGTTGTTGTAAGAGAACTCTGCATATGGCAAATTATCGTCCCAACTAGATCCGTAATCTAGCGCACAAGCTCTCAGCATATCCTCCAAAATCTGATTGACTCTCTCGGTCTGTCCATCTGTCTGTGGATGAAAAGCTGTACTGAATTCTAGCCTGGTTCCCAAAGTTTCATGCAACTGCTTCCAGAACTTTGAGGTAAACTGGGTTCCTCTATCTAATACGATACTCCTCGGAACTCCATGCAGACATACTATTCTGGTCATGTATATCTTTGCCAACTTAGCACTGGTGTAAGTGGTCTTTACCTGGATGAAATGAGCTACTTTCGTCAATCGATCAACTACAACCCAAATCGAGTCATAGCCTGAACGAGTCCTGGGTAATCCCATGATAAAATTCATGCCTAGCTTATCCCACTTCCATTCGGGTATCGGCAATGGTTGTAACAATCCTGCTGGCTTCTGATGCTCTGCCTTTACTCTCTGGCATACATCACAAACTGCTACATACTCCGCAATATCCTTCTTCATTCCGGTCCACCAGAAAATATCCTTCAAATCCAAATACATCTTGGTATTTCCTGGGTGAATTGAATACGGTGAGTCGTGTGCCTCTTGCAAAATCAACTTCCTGATCTCTGGGTCATTGGGCACGTAAACACGGTCTTCAAACCATAGGGTTTCGTGCTCATCCTCACGAAATCCTTTAGCTTTTTCTTTGCTCAGTTTCTCCTGCAATCTCTTTGTCAGTTTTCTGAGCTTCTCTCATTCTATCCATCAAAGTTGACTGAATCTCCAATGCTGCTACATAGCCTCTCGGAACTATTTCCAAACATAGTTCACGAAGATTTTCTGCTAACTCCTTGGGTATTTCTCCCGTCATTAATGTATTGACATGGCTCTTGCGGCTTAATGCGTTTGCTACTACATTAGCCTTTCCAGGGTGATAATACAATTTCATATCAAAATCCTTGATAAGCTCCAACCATCTCCTTTGTCTGAGATTTAACTCCTTCTGGGTGAAAATGTACTTCAAACTCTTATGATCCGTGTACACCTCATAATGATTTCCAATGAGAAAATGTCTCCATGTCTGTAATGCATGCACTACAGCTGCTAACTCCAAATCATGCGTGGCATAATTCAACTCATGAGGCTTCAGTTATCTTGAGGCATATGAAACAACTCTCCCTTCCTGCATAAGCACTGCTCCAAGTCCTCGACGTGAAGCATCGCAATACACCTCATAATCCTTGGTCTGGTCTGGCAAGATCAATACTGGTGAGGTAACTAAGCGTTTCTTCAACTCCTGGAAACTAGCCTCACACTCCTCTGTCCATATGAACTTGGTATTCTTCTTCAACAACTCAGTCATAGGCTTCACAATCTTTGAGAAATTCTCAATAAACCTCCCGTAGTATCCTGCGAGTCCAAGAAAACTCCGGATCTCTCCAACTGTTGTTGGGGCTTCCCACTTGGTCACGGTTTCAACTTTAGCGGGATCTACTGCTATACCTTCTCCAGATATAACATGTCCGAGGAATCCTACTTCCTTCAACCAAAACTCACATTTGCTGAACTTGGCATATAATTGATGTTCTCTGAGCTTCTCAAGTACCAAACGCAAATGCTCCTTATGCTCCTCTTCATTCTTCGAGTAAACCAGGATATCATCAATGAACACCGCGACGAACTTATCCAAAAACTCCATAAACACTTTGTTCATCATGTTAATAAAATAGGCAGGTGCGTTAGTCAGACCAAATGACATAACGGTATATTCATACAGCCCATACCTGGTGGTAAAAGCTGTCTTCGGAATATCCTGTTCTCGAATCTTCAACTGGTGGTATCCTGATCGCAGATCGATCTTGGAAAATACCTTAGCTCCTTGCAATCGATCGAACAGATCGTTGATCATCGGTAGTGGGTACTTGTTCTTGATCGTTACTTCATTCAATCCTCGATAATCAACAACCATCCTTAATGATCCATCTTTCTTCTCCACCAGAAGTACTGGCGATCACCAAGGCGAAGAACTTGGGTGAATATATCCCTTATCCAGTAACTCCTTAATCTGCTTCTTAATTTCCACCAAATCCTTTGCTGGCATCCTATATGGTCTCTTTGATATTGGCCCTGTGCCTGGCAATAGCTCAATCAAAAACTCAATATCTCTATCTGGTGGCATGCCTGGCAACTCCTCTGGAAATACATCAGGGAAATCCCTTACCACTGGTACTTCCTCCTGCATAACTCCTGTTAGGCAATTTACTTGAGTCCTCTTTGGCACATGTCGGGATACATACTTGATCCTTCTCCCTTCTGGTGTGGTAAGCAAAATTGACTTACTAACACATTCAATATTCCCTTCATACTTTGATAACCAATCCATGCCTAATATCACATCCAATCCTTGAGATTCCAATACTATTAGGTCTGAGGGAAAAACATAGTTACCAATCCTTAATGGTAACCGATCACACCATAGACTAGCCACATACTCTGCTCCGGGCGAGGTTACTAACATGGGTGACCTAAGGGCTTGGGTTGGTAGGTTATACTTATCCACAAATCCTTTTGAGATGTATGAATGCGATGCACCAGTATCAAAAAGAACGAGTGCAGTAAATGACTTAACCAAAAACTTACCTATTACTGCATCGGGCTGGGCTTCAACCTCCTCCACGCTAACGTGGTTCACCTGTCCCTTGTTAAAAGGGTTCGGCTTCTTCCCAGAACTTCCATTGCTATTTCCATTTTGCAATTCAGGACATTCATTTGCATAATGTCCTGTCTTTGAACACTTAAAGCAAGTGACTGGCTCAAGTCCTTCTTGACTGGGGTTGAGAGGTTGGTGCGGTTCTGGCCGTTGCTTCCTCCATTGCCATTATCATTCTTGGTGCCATTGTGATTGTGCGAGCTACCTCCTCCATGGGTATGCTGAAAATGTCCTCCCGGTCTAGGGGTAAAACGTGGCTTCTGCTGAGCTCCTGAATTGTACTTTCCTTGTCCATACTTCCTCTTGCGATTCTCAATTTGCTGTTGCTTCCCTTCAATCATAAGAGCACGATCTACCAACTCCTGGTAGTTGTTGAAGGTTGCTACCATCAACTGCATGCTCAACTCATCATTCAGTTCTTCCAGAAACTTCTCCTGCTTAGCTGCATCCGTAGCGACGTCATCTGGGGCATAACGTGCTAGCTTACTAAATTCCTCCACATACTGGCCAACTGTCCTTCCTCCTTGGCGCAAGTTGCGAAACTCACGCTTCTTCATGGCCATAGCTCCTGCTGAAACGTGTGCAGTACGAAAAGCCTACTGAAACTGGTCCCATGTGACAGTGTCTACAGGGAAAGTGGCTGTGAAATTCTCCCCACCATGATGCTGCGGGTCCTTCTAGCTGATGTGCGGCAAACTTCACCTTCTCCGCATATGTGCATCCTGCTGTGGTCAACTCCCTAGCTGTCTTGCGGAGCCAATCATCTTCTACTATCGGCTCGGTGCTACTGGAAAACACCGGCGGATTCAGTCTAAGAAAACGGGCTAAGTGGTCAACAGGTGGTGGTGGTGGTGGTGGTGGTGGGTTGTTGTTGTTCCCCTGATTCTGATTCTGGACTAGCAACTGCATCAACGTGTTCTGCTGCTGGATCAACTGGGTGAGCTCCGGTGGAAAGGCAAATCTGGGGTCACGTCTCGGAGGCATCTAAGGGTTTAGAAAAGATTAGATATAAGAATAGAGGGGGTCTAAAGAGAAAACACTACCCATATGCACATGAGGCAAAAGCAAAGAATTCACTTTAATCAATCAAACAAGGGCATACAATCGATCTAACTATCGCAAAAGTGCTCGGACTACTATATTTACATGGTGGACTACTACTACTGATGAGGTGGTCTACTAGAAATATTCTACGGTCGTTGACTCCATGATATCTGCTCCAGCTTCATCAACATAGTCATCATCGCTACTATCCGCTTCCGAGTCGGTGCCGTCGATGATGATGTAGTCTTCCGGGCTAATTTCCTTGGGTTCTTCGTCTTCATCTACTGGCGTAGGGCCTCCCATAAATATTCCAATCTTCTTGATTAGGTCGTCATTCTTCTCCACCAATACTTCAATTTCTTCTTCATAATCTTCACGTGTAGCCTTGAGTTCTTCCTCCAATTCCTTGATTCTAGTCTTTGCCTTCTTCAGATCTATCATGTCGGCACACATCTGGTTCTCCTGTCATCGAATGTGCTGGTTTAATTCCTGGATAAAAGCTGCAATTGATCTATCCTTCCTGGTGCTGATCATCTCCCAGTGTTCATCTCGGCGCCCACAAATCTGGTAGATAGTATTCTTGAGATCCTTGCGGTAGACTTCTCCAATGGGTCCCATGGCGATGTGAGCTGCCATGCTCTTTCCTAGACTCCAAGTTGGTGCATCAAAAGAAAACTCTATGGGCTCAGTGACTGGCATGAACGTCCTTCCTGGAACTTGAACTTGAATCATCCAGCGCTCTTCTTCAGGTAAGTGGCATTGTAGGTTCCCGTGAAGCTTGGTACTCCTATGTTCAGGTATCTACTGACTTTCTTCAAGTGTCGTCCAAAGGGTGTATCTTCATCCGGTTGTGTGAACTTGTTCCTTGCATCCGCCATCCTAAAGAGTAGAAAAGATGAGAGGTCAGAAGAGAAGAGAGTGAATAGTGATCTAGGTTTTGTGCTTAGTAGTCGTGTCCTGCAGTCAGTGTGTGCTCTGATACCATCTCTATAGCGACCAGACCTCAAACAGTCTGATCTCTGTGCTCCGGTGTCATCCCTTGATTAGTAATGCTGACACCACACAGTACTTGGAGGATTTATAACAGAGTAGCAATCACACACTTATTATATCGAGTGTCTCAAAAGAGAACTTATTACAATAAGTATGGTTTAAGGCCATCTAATAACGATAACAGCGGAAGGCTTGGAAGATAAGTGAGTCCATCAACTCCAATGGCATCACTGAGTATAGAACCACGACCTAAAAACTCCTTAATCGTCGTCTCAAAAATCTGCAACATTAACGTTGCAGCCCGAAATGGGTCAGCACATGGAATATGATGGCAAGGTAACACATAGAGAGTAATGGAATGAAACAGCTATACTATATGCATATTTGGCTGGTGGAAAGCTCTATGGTTACAGTTTTGCGTAAAGCCAATTTTTCCCTACTTCAAAGAAATAAAATTTAATTACTACCATGGTGGTTGTTAAACATTGAGAATGGTTGACAGCATTCTCAATCCCAATTAAGCATCATCATTAAACATAACCCAACAAAAATTAATTTTAAAGTAACATGTTGAGATTCACATAAAAATCCAGGTACTAGATACTTAAGATGTCCATAACTGGGGACATGGCTAATCATGATTAGTTTATTACACTCTACAGAGGTTTGCGCACTTTTCCCCACAAGACTCGATCGCCTCCGTTTGGTTTCTCGCACTACATGGTGTTTGAGAAGACGAATGACCGAGACATAGTCTTTCAGAAGCGCTAGCACCTTACGATCGGGTAGACCGTACCACCTACATCCCCTACATCTGCTAGTCTACCACTGTAGGAGTTCGCACAACTTAGTCAACTATGCTAGAGCCCATAATAGCTTGTGGCTGCACATGGAAGTTTCTAGTATGAATAGTCTCATGATCCCTTTGAGCCTGGGTGGCGGTCCAAAAGAAAGCAGGCAAGTCCTGGAATACCCAGGTGCCTCAATCCACCCAGATGTATGTTTAAGTTGCCACCTTAGATAAACCATTAATTAACAAACTCACATCTGTCATGGATATCACTCACCCAATCCACGTCTACTAGCATAGCATGGCATAAATAAGCAAACGTAGAAGTAACCCCCAAAGGTTTGATAATAACAGGTAATAGGTACTACCTCATCTACTTCCCATCCCACAACTTAATTAGATCCTAATCATGCAATGTGTGAGGATTGGTCTAATGCAATAAAAGTGGGTAGTAGAAAAGGTATGATCAAAGTGCTACTTGCCTTGCTGATGATCCGCGAAACCTAACGATTTGAAGTAACAGGCGGCGCACTCCGGGTATTCTATCGCAGACAAACAAACAAGCATACAATAAGCACTCATCTAATGCACAGGTAAAACTCAAATAAGATATCTAACCAGAAGGTTCAACTTAAGAACTCCGGTTGGCAAAAAGAATCAAATCGAACGAAGCAACGAAAATCAAACGGCGAAAGAAAACAACTTCGTTCTAGTAATCTGGATCTAGGGCAAATTTTACAGTAGAAAAATCTTGTTTAAGTTGGTTAAACGGGTAGAGGATTTCATGACGAACCCCTAGGCGCTTGAATCGCCTGATTCCGATAAACGAGCGAAAAATTAAACTAAAACGAAAATCGGATCAGGAATCGCGATCAGAAAAATCGCGGATTTAATCCAAGAAAAAGAAAAACGATGGACGCCGACTTTTTTTTTCTCTTTTTCTCTCTTCTTTTCAGCACAGAAAACGAGGCGCAACGAACCTCGGCGGCGAGATCCGGCAGCGGCGGCGGACGTCGGCGGCGGCGGCGGCGGCTTCTTAGGGCGGCGGCGGCTTAGGGCGCTTTAGGGTTTCCCCCGGGGCCGGGCCTCGGCTTATAAAGGCAATACTAAACTGAATCCAAAAGTTCTGAAATAAATTTTTGCGGACTTCTAAAATCAAGCCGCACAAGGTGAACATTTATTTGGGCCCTAAATACAATTTTGAAAAACGCACTTTTTCCTAAATTCAAATAAAACACCAAAAAACTCCAAAATAAAATCTTATTTGATTTTATTATTAAATCCTCAATATTTCTTTATTTTGGGAAAGCCATTTTATTCCCTCTCTCATATTTTTGTATTAGAAATAATTGATGATAAAATAAATAAAATCAAATGATCCTATTCTTAAAATTTGAGAAAACTCAAATATGAAAATAACGAAATCCCCAACTCTCTCCGTGGGTCATTGAGTTGCGTAGAATTTCTAGGATCAACCAAAATGCAAAATAAAATATGATATGCATGATGCTCTAATGTATAACATTCCAAATTGAAAATTTGGGATGTTACAGTCATTCTCCTGACTGGTTGATTGACACGGGTGCTAATGTGCATGTATGCGGTGATATTTCCATGTTTTCGTCTTATCAGACCGTAGGGACTTCAACCGTGCTGATGGGCAACGGTTCAAGTGCTTCTGTTCGTGGTATTGGCATGGTCGATCTGAAGTTTACTTCGGGGAAGATCGTGCGGCTGAAGAACGTGCATTATGTCCCCTCCGTCAATAAAAATCTTGTTAGCGGATCTCTTCTGTGTAGAGATGGTTACAAGCTTGTCTTTGAGTCGAATAAATTTGTAATATCCAAGTATGGAACCTTTGTTGGTAAAGGCTATGAGTCAGGAGGCTTGTTTCGTTTATCCTTATCAGATGTTTGCAATAAAGTTGTTAATCATATTTGCAACAATAGTGAATCCAATGTGTGGCATTCACGTCTTTGTCATGTTAACTTTGGTTGCATGTCGCGACTAGCGAAGTTGAACTTAATCCCTAGTTTCACCACCGTCAAGGGATCTAAGTGTCAAGTGTGTGTGCAAGCTAAGCAATCTCGTAAGTCTCACACGACTGCGGAAATAAGAAATCTTGCACCACTAGAGCTCATACATTCAGATCTATGTGAAATGAATGGTGTGTTGACAAAAGGTGGAAAGAAATATTTCATGACGTTAATTGATGACTCCACTAGATACTGTCATGTGTATCTTCTGAAATCTAAGGATGGGGCTTTGAACTTTTTCAAGATCTACAAAGCTGAAGTGGAAAACCAACTTGATCGAAAAATCAAGAGGCTTAGGTCCGACCGTGGTGGAGAGTATTTTTCCAATGAGTTTGATGCTTTTTGTGCGGAACATGGTATAATCCATGAGAGGACTCCTCCCTACTCACCTCAGTCAAATGGGGTGGCCGAAAGAAAGAACCGTACTCTAACTGATTTGGTTAACGCCATGTTAGATACATCGGGTCTCTCCAAGGCATGGTGGGGGAAGGCGATATTGACAGCATGTCATGTCCTGAACCGAGTCCCCACAAAGAACAAAGAGATAACTCCATTCGAGGAATGGGAGAAGAAAAGGTTAAAACTCTCTTATCTATGAACATGGGGTTGTTTGGCGAAAGTCAATGCACCAATTTCAAAGAAGTGGAAGTTTGGACCAAAGACCGTGGATTGTGTTTTCCTGGGATATGCTTTTCATAGCATTGGCTATAGATTCTTGGTTGTAAAATCTGAGGTACCTGACATGCATGTCGGTACGATCATGGAGTCGAATGATGCGACTTTCTTTGAAGATATCTTTCCCATGAAGGATATGGCTACCTCATCTAATCAGGAGATGCCTAGTTCATCGAATCAGGAACCAGTTACAATTATCGAACCCACAATTTCAATGGAACACTTTGAAAGTCCTGTGGAGGAGAACAATGAAGTTCCTATTAGGAGCAAGAGACAGAGGACTGCAAAGTCCTTTGGTGATGATTTTCTTGTGTACCTCATAAATGACACCCCCAGTTCTATTTCAGAGGCCTATGCATCTGAAGATGCTTACTACTGGAAGGAAGCGGTTCGTAGCGAGATGGATTCCATCTTGGCAAATGAAACTTGGGAGATAACTGACCGTCCTTATGGGTGCAAACCTATAGGATGCAAATGGGTATTCAAGAAGAAGCTTAGGCCTGATGGTACTATTGAAAAGTACAAGGCTCGGCTCGTGGCTAAGGGTTATACCCAAAAGGAAGGTGAAGACTTCTTTGATACTTACTCACCTGTGGCTCGACTGACCACTATTTGAGTTCTACTTTCACTAGCTACCTCGCATGATCTTCTCGTTCATCAAATGGATGTTAAGACTGCTTTCCTAAATGGAGAGTTGGACGAGGAAATTTATATGGAACAACCAGATGGGTTTGTACTAGATGGTCAGGAAGGGAAAGTGTGCAAGTTGCTGAAGTCTTTGTACGGCCTTAAGCAAGCACCCAAACAGTAGCATGAGAAGTTTGAAAGAACTTTAACAGCTGCAGGCTTTGTTGTGAACGAAGCTAACAAATGTGTGTACTATCGCCATGGTGGGGGCGAGGGAGTTATCCTGTGCTTGTATGTTGATGACATACTGATTTTCGGAACCAATCTGAATGTTATTAAGGAGGTCAAGGATTTCCTATCTCGTTGTTTTGAGATGAAGGATTTAGGAGTGGCTGATGTCATTCTGAACATCAAGTTGTTGAGAGACGATGATGGTGGGATTACATTGCTTCAATCTCACTATGTGGAAAAGATCTTCAGTCGCTTTGGCTATAGTGACTGCAAGCCCTCTCCAACACCATATGATGCTAGTGTGTTGCTTCGAAAGAATCGAAGAATTGCTAGAGACCAATTGAAGTATTCTCAGATTATTGGCTCGCTTATGTACTTAGCCAGTGCTACAAGACCTGACATCTTTTTTGCTGTTAGCAAATTGAGTCGGTTTGTTTCAAAACCAGGAGATGTGCATTGGAAAGGTCTAGAGAGAGTTTTGCGTTATTTGAAAGGCACTGCAAATTATGAAATTCACTACACCGGGCATCCAAAGGTGCTTGAAGGATATAGTGACTCAAACTGGATCTCAGATGCTGATGAGATAAAGGCCACGAGCGGTTATGTATTCACTCATGGAGGTGGCGCTGTTTCTTGGAAGTCTTGCAAGCAGACCATCTTAACGAGGTCAACAATGGAAGCAGAACTCACAGCACTAGATACAGCTACGGTCGAAGCAGATTGGCTTCGTCGGCTCTTGAATGACTTACGGGTTGTTGAGAAACCTGTACTGGGTATCCTTATGAACTGCGACAATCAAACTGTGATCACGAAAGTGAGCAGCTCAAAGGATAACATGAAGTCATCAAGACACGTTCAGAGAAGGTTAAAGTCTGTCAGAAAAATGAAAACCTCCGGAGTTATTGCATTGGATTATATCCAAACGTCTAAAAATCTGGCAGATCCTTTTACTAAGGGTCTATCACGTAATGTGATAGATAATGCATCGAGGGAGATGGGTATGAGACCCACAATATGAGTTGTTCACACTGGTAACCTATTATTTGTGATCGGAGATCACGTGAATTAGATGTGGAAGACAAGCTGTTGGTCAACTGAGAGGAGAGTATCCTTACTATTCACAATACCACTCCATAAAGATGCAATACTCTCCTTATCTGCATGGCAGGTTGATGTATATCTTAATGTGTTCTAAGTGGCTTATTTAAGTAGAGATATTATCCTGCTGAATATCTTTTGAAGAACACACCTATATGAGTCTGATTGTCAAACGTCGCAATCTATGAGAGTAGGGTTCTCTCTAGTAAACTCATGAAAGGTCACGGAGTATGACGCATAAGCTCCACCCGCGGGGAAGACCCACGGTAGCCACGTATCGGTCAAGGCTTTATGTGAAGCTAGATTCGCAGAAAACTTGCAGTTCAAGGCCCAGTCCACTGTTTAAGTTGCTTACTAGTGTAGCATAGAGTTCTAGGTGGAAATTCAACTTAACAGTCTCCACTGCAGTACCGGTATATAAAACAGTGTTTTGGAACCAAAGGCAAATTTTTGTGTGCCTCTGGGATCTGGTGGGGGATTGCTGGAATTTTGTCTATTTTGGGCCTAGCCCAATAGCATTTTCAGAAATTCCTAATAAATCCTAGAGGCCCACGCAGCCCATTTGTGCAAGGCAAGAGGTGGAACAAAGTTTAGTCCCACATTGTTAGTTTAGAGGGAGTTGGACCTCTTTATAAGGGAGGTTCTTTCCCCACATGTATGAGCATGAGAACAAGAGGGGCATCCACGCGCGCTCCTCCTCCGCCGCCCGCCTCGCCACGCCACGCCTCGTCACGACGCGATGCGACGCGACGCGACGCGGGTTGCGGGAATGAGCCGAGCCAATGTCTAAATTTTTGCCACGCACGACGGGTATACAAAAGGTCACGTGGGAGTTGAAACGTTTTTCTGTAGTGGACACTGAATTCGAACGGCGCGCCTCTTCGGCCGCTGCCTATTCGCTTCGTCTCCCTTCGTTGCTTCACCTTCCGCCGCAGTCTCTTCGCGTCCTTCTCCTGTGCATATATAAGAGAGGTCGCTCCTCTCCAGAGAGACACACCAGAAGATCCCCCTCCTCTCGCCACAAAGAAAGTTCCTAAGCACTGCGCTGCTGCTACGATCTTCCCCATCCCGGCTTGCGGTGTGCACCGCAGGTCGGGACAGTAGGCCTCCGAAATCGCACCTTTTGAGTCCTGTACGAGAGAAGGGTGATAAGGTTTTTGGGGAGCGCTCAGCGCGACTACTGGCTGCTTCATCACGGACGATCCGGTCGCCGATGACTACTTCCCCGACGACGACTTCTTCCCCGACGTCCACGACCTCCTCGACAACATGCCAAGCGAGGACACCGACCCCAAGTCCAGCACTTCTGCTGCTGCTGTCCCGTACGTGTTCTTGTCTTTCCTGTTAAAGGTTCTACCACAGTTCCTTGTTCTGGTCCTTGTCCTACACATGTCAGGTTCTACTTCATATATGTACTTGCTATACTATCTGCTTTAGATATGATAGGCTACGATTCATATATGCAGAAGCTATTTACCTTCCCTCTGTCAGAACGCATGACTTGTTTTATCTCTTCTATATTAGTCATGCTTTATCTAGTATTTCTGTTAATAAAATCATTTGGTAAATTGCTCATATTTCCAACAGTGTGCAGGGAGCTGGTACTGGGACGACCCAGCAACAGTGTGGCATCGTCGTGCTGACATCACACATGTTTTTTCTCTTTTGATTTTTTATTCACGTTTTCGTAAGAAAAATTACGTTTTGTCTGTTATTTATATTTTGAAATATTCTAAATATATATATCATAAAAAATACTTCACCTAATTTTTAAAAAACCGTTAATCATGCATTTGAAAAATATTAAATATGTATGAAAAATGTCTCTAATGTATATGGAAAATAAATAATGTGAATGAAAAATAGTAGAAAATGTAAATTGTGAAGCAATAAAGATAAACAGGAACAATCCTTCAACTTTTTGATCCATCTCAGGGGCTCATTTTCCTTCCGTAACCCTAGGTGACTAGGGAAAACTCTTCTCTCCAAACTTCATCGGTGAGTCCGTGTATTCGCCTCCCCTATCCCTGCCACTTTGGTAGCCGGCAGCCGGGAAGGGAATTCCGGTGCCACCGCTCCGGTTAATAATTTAGGTTAGGGTTTTTTAGTCCTCGCAATGTGGTGCTCAGGCAGATGGCGGCACTAGTTCTTCGTGTTTGTCTTTCGGGCTCCGATTCTCCTTGAGTATGTCTGTGTGGACGTAGTCGATGGAGCTCCAACATACTTCCTTTGTCCCAAAATATAAGAACATTGTTGATACTATGCTAGGTGTTAAAATTGTTCTTATATTTTGGGACGGAGGGAGTAGATCCCTACCGTCTCTTAGGACAGTGAGGTTAGGGTTTCTCGTCTTTGTGGCGAGATTTGGTGTCAGGTGTTTCTGATCAATGCAAGGGTTCAACAGCATTGACTGTGGTTCTAAGGCGCCGGTCCTTATGGGCACGTGCACGAAGACTTTTCGGTTGTCATCGACCAGGTCAAGTCGGCTCCCATAGGGGAGCAAGGACAACAACACATCAGCGGCTTGTTCTAGCAGCAGTATTAGTTGTTTGGGGGTCTTGGAATCTTGGTGTATTTTTTATTATATTCGAGATGCTTTGTAGTTCCGCCGAACTTTGATAATAGATCTGGACCATTTTCGCAAAAAAGTAGAAACTCTTAATCATGTATGCGGAAAATGGTAAGCATGTGTACAAGAAATGTTTGTGACATTTAAAAAATATGATGACTTGCAAAAATAAAATGCATATGACATTTAAGAAAATGCTATACATTATAAAACTTTATTGTAATTCAAACATGTCACATACATTCCAAAAAAATGTATGTTACATTTTAAAAACTATTCACTTGTTTCAAAAATGTGTTCATGACATTTTTCATACAGATGTTTGTACATGTAAAAAAATCTTGCATAGCTCCAAAAAATGTTTTTTATCATACAAAAAATGATGCCATGTGTATTTGAAAAATGTTTAACATGTATTTGAAAAAGGTTCAAACATGTTTTTGTAGAATGTTAATCATGTACTCCCTCCGTTCCGAAATAGAAGTCTTTTTAAATATTTCAAATGGCCTACAACATACAGATGTATGTAGACATATTTTAGTGTAGATTCACTCATTTTGCTCCGTATGTAGTCACCTATTGGAACCTCTAGAAAGACTTATATTTTGGAATAGAGGGAGTACTTCGTAAATGTTCAATGTGTATAGAAAAAGTTTTATATGCATAGAAAAATATGCAAAGGGTATGGAAAATTAGACACCATGCATATTTTTTAAAATGTTAACAAGTATTGTTTTTAAAAAGTCAATGTGTATGACAAAAAGAAAATTGTACGATGCATATGAAAAATGTAGACATGTGTTGAAACAATAACCCCGAAGAAAACCAAAGAAAGAAAAAAATAAAAAATAAAAACGCAATAAAAAACCCAAAGAAAAAACAAAATAAAAACCAAGGGCGAAAAAGGAACACAAAAAAACATGGTACAGTAAAGGGCCGGGCTATTAGAGCGCCCGACAGAGGCGAGACATAACTCTGCCTTGCAACGGGTGATATATAGCCCTGGTGCTTGAGTTGTTACGCCCAGCCCAGCCCATGGAAGTTCCAACTATGCCTGTTCCAGTAAAAAATTATCGCTTTCAAAGTAGAGTTGCACATTGTTTAGCAACATTTGGACGGAATGGGGATAGCACTACGTGCTGGCTAAACCACCTTCCTCTGTGTGTCAGTGAGCTAGTCGCTGAAGATTGTAATTTTATAATCTTGGAATAAATACCCTATGATTCTTGCCACATGTGACTTTTTTCTTGGAAGTTTACGTAAGAGGGGTTCATAGCTTTACGTGGATGTAGGATTATCACTTTGCTTGTCGTGGCAGTCGTTTTGCTGCATCGTTCCGGCTCTTTTTGGTTTGAAGAAATTTCCATGCTCAGCTTTATTCCATTTGCAGAAATTTTCACACTCAAACCCGAATGGTCTTCAAGAAATTTATGTGTGTTTAAAGTTCTTGGGTCCAGTATGTGTGGCAGACGTGATGAGCAACATCAAAACATTAAAAAAAACATTTTTTTGGTTACGCAGATGCTCATACCTACCCATATGAGCACTTTCAAGAGATTAAGCCGGCACATCATCTTAATATTAAAAAAAATCATCAGAGACGCTTTTGTAGTTGTCGGAAATGTCTATTTCCACTGAACGCACATCGCCGAATGCCTTGAAATAAATTCAGAAAAATACGAGAGCACTAGTGTCAAGTCTTAACCATCCAACCACGGGTGAACTAGGGATACCACTGTTCTCCTATAACCAACAAATCACATATTGGCGAACCAACCTGTGGTTGAGATGGTTAGGTGGACAGTGGTATCCCCAACCCATCAGAGTTCAAATCCTGGTGCTCGCATTATTTCTGGATTTATTTCAGGATTTCCGGCGATGCGCTTTCAGTGGGAGGAGACGTTCCCGTCGACGACGAGGCGCCTACGGTGACTTCGTAAATCTCAAGATAATATGCCGGCTCAGTCTCTCGGAGGTGCTCATAGGGGTAGGGTGTGCGTGTGTTCGTTCATAAGAATGAGTGTATGCGCGTGTATATGAGCGCTTGTGTTACTGATGCTCAACACATATTGGTTCTTTGGTCGGGTTTGCAAAGTCAACGTTTTTATCTTGGTTGTTCAGTTCCTCGAAGTTTCGTCTTGCCTTCGCCTGTACACTTCCTATTACAAATTTACACGACAGAAAAGTCTTGTGTGGACCGAAAGCTCAGGTAAACGTACTCAAACCACGCTGATCAAGCCCACATCTCCCAGACCTGAGTACCTGACCATGACCAATGAGCAATATGCGTGTGATCTGCAATTGTTTTCTCGTCACCCCACATGTCAGCCTCGTAATTCTTTTTTTTTTTTTGAGGATTGTCAGCCTCGTAATTCTTTGTTTTTTGAAAGTGCCTCGTAATTCTATTGTATACGTGACAATGACACCACTCGTTGAACCGAGCAGCGTCTTCTCTTGCCCAAGCTAATTAAGCTGTGAGAGAACACACATGCAGTTGAGTGCTGCTAAACCTGACATTGCCTTCTTCTCTTTCTTCCATCTCTTTTTTCAGTCTGGGAGTCCTGCTAAGCTTGTCGATCAGTGCCATGTCAGGGAGCACCATGGCTGGCGCGCCGGCCACGCCGGAAGGCGCCGGGGATCCGTACGAGCGGCAGCTGAACTACAGCTTCACTGGGCGCGTCGCGCTCACCGTCGTCTTCGTCCTCTTCGGGCTCACCGTCGCCATCGTCGTCATGCGCGTCCTGCTGTACGTGCTGGTGTATCGCTCTGGCCGAGGCGGAGGCCGCGGCAGCGGCGGCCTGGCCGCTGGCATCTTCCGGTCCATCAACTCGTTCGGAAGGATCGGCAGCCGGCGGCACGGGCTGGACGCGTCCGCGCTCTCCGCGCTGCCGGTCACCGTGCACCGGAAGGAGGCCGGCTCCACCAGCGCCGCTGGGGCCGACTGCGCCGTGTGCCTGTCGGAGCTCGCGGACGGAGACGCGGTGCGGCAGCTGCCGAACTGTGGGCACGTATTCCACGTGGAGTGCGTCGACGCATGGCTGCGCACCAGGACGACGTGCCCTCTCTGCCGGACGGAGGCGGAGCTGTCCCAGGGCCGGGGGGACGGCAAGGCGGAGGCGGCTGCGCAGTCGTCGTCGTCGGGCACGGAGCCGCCGCAACCGACGTTGCTTGGTGCAGGAGGAACCTTGATAGTGACCGTACAAGGTGGCTTCACGGATACCCAGAGAGACGTGCGCGGGTAAGCATCGGCGGCAGGTAGTCAATCGGCATCTCCCTTTGCCTAGCTATATAATCCAGGCATCCAGCCTCGAGGGGGACCGGAAACAAGTGTACAGTGTAACATACTACTCTATGTAGAACTAGAGACTGATTGTTCCTTCATCGCATACTAGTATAGTAAGTATGTAAAGTTTTTGTAAGAGCATCAGGTTGCAAATTTGAGTCCACAAATGTCCGCGGGCGTGCCCACAGATATTGACCGGACCGGTCTCAAATTTTACCATTTACAATTATATATGTTATTTTTAAAACATCTATTATATGCAGGGCCAATCACGACGATCATCCCGTCCATCTTGGGCCAGCTGAGATGTCAAAACACACCGAAAATTGCCCATACTTAAGTTTTTCACACCCGGTCTCATCTTGCCTCGTGACGAGCTAGTTGACCGATTTAAATAGCACGATCATCCAAAAGCGATAAGCTTCTAACATCATTGCATCATTTTCTAGATGGTACGTCACAGTAATTGCCCCGAAGTTGCCATAAATTATCCACCGTGTCATCCGTAAGGGAGGAAAAATGGTTCATTTTTATCTCAAAATACTGGTCGGGTTCCGCTGTTCTTATATACTGATACACTCACATAACATAAGCACCCGAGGAGCGCAATGGATAGGACCTCCACCCTCTTGATGGGAGACCCGGGTTTGATCCTGGTTCCTACCCCCTTTCTCTCCTTTTTTTCTCCTTCTCTCAGCAAGCGCGCCTCCTCCTCCCGCACGCTGTAATCAGCCGGCCCATTTGCAGGTCGTAGCACCCTTGTTACCTATTTTGCTTTTTGATTTTTACTTTCTCATTTTTATTTTAGTTTTTCCTTCTTCAAATTAATTCGGGATTTTCAAAAGAACCAAATTTCAAAAACTTGTGAGTTTTTTTAAAAATATTAAGAAACAATAAACTGTTTGTGAATTCAAATAACATTCGGAATATCATAAAATGATCACGATTTTAAAAAATCGTTCGCATATTATTAAAAAACACGATTTCAAATAAATGATCGTGAAATGAAAAATGTTCATGATTTTTTTTAAATATCAAGTATTCAAAACATATTTGAGAATTTTTCAAAAATGTACACAAAAACTAAAACATATTCGTAAATAATGAAAAAAATGAACCATTGCTAACGTACAAGTTTTATTAGGGATATGTAGAGGTTGTTTTATGGTTTTATTTAGTCCCTCACATCGGGTAAAAAAATGTTTCCATCTCCTGTACAATGCTGAGCCCCAAAAAATTGACACGACTTCCTATGGGTTAGTTTTTATAAGCTATATAGAAATGACTGAATTTCTATTTTTCCTTTATTTTGGTACCACAATACTAATTATGATAAACACTGCTACGCTAGATCAAGGCGAGCCACATCATTCATCAGTTTATCTCATGCAGGGTCCATCAATGCAATTTGCTCAGCCAGAAAATATTTCGTTGTGGCGCCTTAGGAAATCAAGTCATGACGAGACCATGACATTTTGAATTTTTGAAATGACTTTTTAAATGTCCCTTATCTTGTCATGACATCACTCAGACATAGTTTGTGAAATGACATTTTAAAAGTCCTTATCTCATCCTGGCATTTGATTTAGACTTTTTTTTATGTCTACCACACCTGCATAATCTAATAGTTTTTTTTACTGTTGCAATGCACGGGTATATTTGCTAGTTTAAGTTAAAAAACTGACGTAAAGGATTATGATTGGGGTTAGGGGAAGTAACAGGCCCACCCATCTGAAATTCACTCGGGTGGGGGCGTGAGTGAATTAGTTGGAAGGTTACGTCGGGACCTCCTAGGTGACGCATTTTTCGTCAAAACAAGAGCTCGACACACAAGGGCGACGCAGGACTGGGCCGGCCCATCGAGCGAAAGTACATCAACGTAAAAAAACCCCAGAAAACAAATAACCTACGCTATCCTCACACAAAACCACAGACCACGATCACCAAGCCACTCCACCACAAAGTTGTTGTCAGACATTAAAGCGCCAAATACTTTAACAATAGACAGCAGGGTTGAGATTTTGGGAAAAAACATTTTAGAAGCATTTATTGATAATTTCAAACAATTTGAAATACCACAAATATTTTTTTGATATTCCAAGCTTTTTTTCTGAAAAATGTGAACAATTTTTGTAATCCAAATTTAGAAAAAACAAGAACATTTTTTTAAACCTAACAGTTTTCTAAAACATGAACAATTTTGGAAAAATTGAATATTTTCTGATATTGTGAATTTTTTGAAAACAAAGAAACATTTCTAAAATTTCTGAACATTTTTTAAAACACGAACATATTTCTGAAATTGAGAACAAATTTTGGAAATGAGAACATTTTTGAAATTCCTGTACATTTTCTGAAACATGAACATTTTATGAATGACATTCTGAACATATTGTGAAAAAGGGGAAAAAATAGAAATTCCTGAACATTTTTTT
Source organism: Triticum aestivum (assembly GCF_018294505.1). Taxonomy (NCBI): domain Eukaryota; kingdom Viridiplantae; phylum Streptophyta; class Magnoliopsida; order Poales; family Poaceae; genus Triticum; species Triticum aestivum. The sequence goes on along the minus strand of NC_057800.1, from coordinate 129,824,239 downwards.
AAAACATGAACATAACAAAAATTCAAAACAAGAACATTTTTGGAATTACTGAACATTTTCTAAAACAGGAACATTTTTTTAAATTGTCAACAAAATTTTAAAACAAGAACATTTTTTAAAAATCCTGAAAGACTTTTTGAAACACGATTTTTTTTTAAATTGTGAACAAAATTTGAAAATGGAAACATTTTTTGAAATTGGGAGAAAATTTTGAAAAGGAGAACATGTCATAAAATTCCGAATAAACATTTGAAATTCTCAAACAAAAGAAACATGAAAACGAAAAAAAACAAAGAGCAAAGAAAAGAAAAGAAAAGAGAAAATTAAAACGAAAAAGAAAAAGAAACAGTAAAAGAAAAGAAAAGAAACAAAAAGGTAAAAAGGGGAAATAAAAAAACTGGTTCAGGAACCTCCTAGAAGGTTCCCAAAACCAGAAAAAACTGGCTGGGAACCACTAAAAGGTTCCCAAAACCGGATTCGCTTTAACGTTTGAACGGGCCAACCCATCCTAACGCGTTCCCTCGACTACTTACTTGCCGCAAAGAGCGGCAAATAGAAATTTCCAGTTACGTCACGTAGGTGTAGGATTTTGGTTATTGCCGTGTAGCTTTTCGGTTGTCCCTGTTGTCATTGTGTTTTTTTAACTTCACAGTTCACACCAATTGGGCCATCTCCCTAGGACTTGATCAGTAGCACTGCACACGTGGTTTTCTTTTACGTCTCAAAAAAATGTGGTTTTCTTTTAGCTCTACGGTTTTTTGAGCACATTACAGACACAAATGCTCATACATACATACATACATACATACATACATACATACATACATACATACATACATACATACATACATAAACTCATCTCTATGTACGCACAGACGCACATCCTACTCCTATGAACATCTTCGAGTGACTGAGCCGGCATATCATTTTGACATTTACGAAGTAACCGTAGGCACCTCGTCGTCGACGGAAACGTCACCTTCCACTGAAAGCGCATCGCCGAAAATACTGAAATAAATCCAGGAATAATGCGAGCACCAAGACTTAAACCTCGGTGGGCTGGGATACCACTGTCTCTCTAACCATTCAACCACAAGTTGATTCGCCGTTATTTCTTCATCAGAACTGCAACATTGTATTTTTTTGATAGCACATTGCAGATTGATGTCCTACAAATAAGCATACCAAACGTTGTTGTTGTGTGCAAGACTACAAAAGATGTTTCGTACAACTAAAAGTAATGTTTGCAGCTTATAAAAATATTCATCAATTAGAAAAAATGATCATGAAATAGAAAAATGTTGACATTTTTTTAAATGTCCGTAAAACTTAATAACATATGTAAAACTAAAAATGACAAATTTAATGGTCATCGTAGGTAATGTTAATTGTGCATTTAAAGAAATTGTTCAACGTTACAAAATGTTTATTCATTGTTCACGAAATGTTCAACTTGTATTTATAAAATGTTTGTTGATTTAAAATATGTCTGTGAATTAAAAAAAATGTTCATAAATCTAAATGGTGTTAGTAAATTAAAGATTGTTCATGAATATGAAAGAATGTTGATAAATTCCATGAATTTTAAAGATATTAAAGAATCGAAAAAATTGTCGATAAAAAATGTGATGAAATTAATATTATGCAGGAATTTGGATACACATTAATGAATTTTAAAATGTTTAGAAATTTGAAATGAATTCTATGAATTTGGAAAAAGTTTATGAATTTTTACATCACAAATTTGAAGAAAGTCACGAGTTAACAAAAAAAATACAGAATTTTTTTAAAAGGGTTCATGATTTTTTTTCAAAAAATTAGGAACAAAATAACGATAAAGAAAAATGAAAAAAATAAAAATTGCTGGACATGCAACTGGTCGACGCCCCCCCCCCCCCCCCGCCCCCCGTCGCCATTTGTAGTCGCATTGGGGGCCGTGTAGGTGCAGTCGAATCACAACACTTGATATTGCGCATCGAAAGTGGACTTGTAACTAGGACAAAGAAAGTGGGCCTAGTTGCAAGTCTGGGTGGAGTTGAACTAAGGATAAAGGGTCACCCCTCTCCTCAGTTGCATGTCAAGGGTGGACTTGTAACTAGGACAAAAATGGATCCGCCAAGTTGCGTCTTGAGAGTGGACTTGCAATTAGAAAATATGGATCAGGCCCCTGTTGCATGTCAAGGGTGGAGTTGGAACTGGGACAAAATGAGCCAGGCCACCGTTTGCCTATTAGGGTGAAGTTGCAGCTATGGCAAAATTAGTCGCGGTCCCAGTTGCATATCGAGGGTGTACTTGCAACTATGACAAAAAAGGATGGGCCCCAATTGGATGTCGGTGGTTGAGTTGTAACTGGGACAAAGAAATGGGACGTGACCGAGTTGCGTGTCAAAGTGTGGACTTCCAACCGGGACAAAACCATGGGTGAGACTGTGGTTGTGCATCGAGGGTGGACTTGCAACTATAAAAAAGGCTATTCCAGTTGCATGTTGGAGGAGAAGTTGCAATTAGGACAAAAATGGTCGGTCCCCAGTTGCATGCCAAAGGTGGACTTGCATCTGGGACAAAAGATGGATCATGCCCTAGTTGCTTATCGAGGTGAATTTGCGACTAGAACAAAGAAAAATACGAGCCCAGTTGCATGTCGGGATGAAGTTGCAACTGAAAAAAGGCACTCAATTGCGCGTCAGGGATGAAGTCGCAACTGGAACAAAAATAAATCTACCCTAGTTATGTGTCAAGGGTGGACTTGTAACTAGGAAAAAAATGATGTGCTTGGTTGCATTCGAGGGTGGAATTACAGTTTAGACAAAAGAGGGTTGGGTCTCACTAGTTGCGCACCAAAGATGAACTTGCAATTGGGACAAAAAATAGTTCGAACCCAAGTTGCGTATCATGGTTTGGACTTGCAACTAGGAAATGAAAGTCGAGTTGTATATCGAGGAAGGAGTTAAAAAATAGTTATCATTGAGATAAATATTTTTGGCCCTGCCACTACTTTAATGAGCATCAACATGATTGTTTTAACAAACACGTTCATAAAATGCATATAAAAACACACGAAAAAACTAAAAAACCGAATAAGGAAGGCCATTACACGAGCCTAGCACCTAAATTGATAGAAAAGTGGCACACAGTCAAGTCGGCAAACACATGGAAATGGTCAATACAGAAAAGAAAAGGCAAAACAACAGTCGACAAAGAAACTGTGAGTCTACAAATGTGAGCGCACAAAAATACGTATCATGCACATGTATCCGCCGGTCAGTTTTGTTTTCTTTTGAGCTAGATCCGTCGGCCAGATAGTTAGATGAGAGACAACTAAGTCTCATTTAGATGAAAGTTATTAAAATATACTCTCTTTGTAAAGAAATATAAAAGGGTTTAGATTCTATATTTCTTTATGAAGGAAGTATCTTTTGAGTTATTAAGATCGTACGGAATAGGGGCCTGGAAGCTCCAATTTTGTTGTTGAGTGGATTCTCTCTGTTAGTGTAGGAGAACCGGAAAAGGAACAATGAAGCCCATGTTGTAACCTGATAAGGCCTGCTACAGATTATCAATTTGGGCCGAAATTATGGCATTGGGTGGCATCAGGGAGACGACGGAAAAGCTCGGACTAGGTTATGTTTAGTACCACGGGAAGGACAGCTATAAAACCAGACCTCACTGGTGAGGCTTTGTGTGTAGGCTAGACATTTCACTTGATCCTGGCCCTGGCACGCCCCAACTAAAATAATTAATTCCTTCGATCCATATTACTTGTCGTTGTTTTAGATATTTGATGTTTAGTTATTTTTGCTTGTGTTGGCAACTGAGCTCACGCAGTACTTGGGATGTGGGGCAAAACATTGGTGGATGGACTCAACGTAAGCTCACAGGAATAGAGCCCTACCATCAAAGTAAATTTTTAGAGGCAAAGCCATCTCTCAAAGTACTAATTTAGAGGTGCATTGAGGTAAATTTTTGGTGCTCCTTCTAACTTTGTGACTATTTTAAAATTCATGACATTTCTGAAATTTAGAAGACTTATGTTGAAATTCAAGAACATTTTCTAAATCCATAAAACTTCTTAAAATACTTGAATAATTTTTAATTTGTAATATTTTTTGAAATTCATGAACATTTTCTAAATTCATGAATATTTTTAAATTCACAATTTTTTACAATGTTCTTGAAAAATCACAAATATTTTTATTTTTGAAACATTTTAAATATTCTCTTTACCTTTTTAGTTTTCCTTCCTTTTTACTTTTCCTTCAGTTCTCCATATGGATCGAGACCAAACAAGGGGGCCGAACAACTAGTCAAAGCGAGCGTCCTAGCCTTACGCATTTGATCGTCCTTCGATGCATTGCATTTGTGGGTTATTTCGCTGCCGGGAGAGGGGCGAACTGGTTTTCTGCTTCATGTGTTTGTGAAGAGGTCGTGCCAGCTAGCTGGTTCTATGGCGAGCGACCGAGTAGCCGCTTTCTCCGTCTTCCCCGTTGAGCTCCAAGAGTGATATATTTGTGATGGAAGACTCACGTCATGCTAGCATTGGGGAGAGCCAGGACAGAAAGATCAAGCGCTGGAGGATAGCCAAGCCAACATGATCATCTGTTGGAGATTATAGGTACGCTTTGTGATAGTACATCTACATGTGCCAACAAAATAGGGAAGCTAGAGCAAATGGAGATCCATTTCGACTATATGGTCTAATAGTATAAAAACCAACGATACACGCAAACACAAATAACTAGCGATGGAAACATCAAACTGAACACCATAAACCGAATAAACCAGAAATATCTACCAACTCAATTCTGCTTGGTTCTTTGATTTTTGGTGTAAAAGTGTTCACCTCTAACTACAATAGTCCAAAAAAATTAACTTATGAACGAGAAACAACGCTGCAAAGCGCAGATTAGGCTCTAGTATCGAATCTACAGACCAATAAACAACGAGGAGGGTAGGGTGCGCGATTGCCCTAGACGCAGTCAATAGAACATTGTCCATGCAACATTTCAAAAAGCCTGCTTAATTCTCATATGAATGAGACGATCCGCTCAGTTTTATGGCGACGAGGGGCGCAATCCGCCACCGTCAGGCTAGAGAACATTCCCTCTTGATAGGGTTTTCTTTCTCTCATCGACGACCTCCAATATTGATTGTCTTTCCCCACCCCGATGTGTCTCGCCGTGGTTCTACTCTGGCAGATTTAGGGACGATCTCCGCACCGTTTCAGGCCTTGATGATCCATTGGAAGGATCTCGGGATTAGGTTTCTCCACAGTCCAATCTCTCCTTCGGACTAGGGTTTCAAGGGTGGCGGCAAAAATATTAGGCTTGTCGGTGCCCAGTGAGGATGAATCTGTTATGCTGGAATTGCCATGGATTGGGAAACCATGCAACAGTCCGAGAAGTTCGCGAACTCATGAACAAATATGCCCGACCATGTTATGCCTTGTTGAAACTCAATTAGATAAAGCATAGGCCGAGAGTTTAGCGTCGTTTGGTTTTGACAAGTCTTATTATGTTATAGCAAGCTCAAGGAGGAGCGGAGGTATTGTAATTTTCTGGAGTCAGTCTATAAACCTTGAGATTTTGGGTTACTCGAGATACCATGTTGATGCATTGGTGAAGGAGGTTGTACCGAAATCATGGAGACTACCGTCTATCTATGGGGAAGCATAGGTTCCAAAGAGATATAAAACTTGGGATACCCCATGGTCCATTGCCAGTTTTGGTTCGCCCATGGCTAGCTATCAATGATTTTAATGAAGGCCTTAATTGTCTGAGCATGAAGGGGTTGGCTAGAGAAGCCAAGCTCATTGATGGATCTAGGGATGCTCTGGGTGTTTATGGACTCAGCGATATTGGCTATTTAGGGAAGCAATGTAACTTTCAAAAGTAAGTGGAAGAAGATACATGATCCAGAGTTCAGCTGGATAGGGCGGTAGCTGACCATGGGTGGATGATGATCTTTCCTTTGGTTCGGCTCGAGAATATATATGCTACATGCTCACATCATGGGCCTATCATACTACAACTCGATCTCCAACCTTCGAATAGGGCCCTCATAGATTCAAATACAAGGCCATGTGAGACACACACCCTAAGCTGTTCTCATTCATTGGCATGTGCATGAACAGAAAACCTCAAAGCACCACAATAGTAGGGATGCATGAAAAAATGAAGTTCCTCTCCACAAAACTGGCGAACATGGGAAAGGGACACTTTTGGCAGTGTGCGAGGGAAGTAAAAAGGTTGAAAAGGGAACTGAATATCCTAGAACGAATTCCTGGTTGTGTTGGCCCGAGCCACCATGAGATCAAGATCAACAAATGCCTCGTTGAGATGTATTATGGAGAGCTGGAGTTGAATGGTTGGCAGTGAGCGATAGAAATACTCTTTACTTCCACATGCGAGCTTCGAGGCAAAAAAGGAAAAAACATTACCAGGGCCATTGCTAAAGATGATGGACAAGTTCTTGAGAAGCCGATGGAGTTGGAGGCAATGGCGGCTGAACTTTACAAGGCACTTTATAGTTCTAAGGGTGTATCCAATATGCGTGAAGCTCTTGACATGGTCCCGTGTAAAGTTTCTCTTTCGATGACTGATCTACTCACTCCACCTTACTCGGTGAGCGGGGGGGGGGGGGGGTTAAGAAGGCTTTATTCCACATGTTCCCGACGAAAGCGTTAGGCTCAGATGGCTTTCTGACTCATTTTTCCACAAGCACTAGGATATATGTGGTGAGGAAGTAACCAAGGCGGTCCTACATACTATGAATGGAGAGGAAAGTGTTGAGAGCATTAATCGCACCTATCTTTTCTCGATTCCAAAGGTAAACAACCCAAAATTGATTTCACAATTCCGCCCCATTAGTTATTAGAGTAGCCAGCCTTTGTTCCAGGTCATCTAATTACTGATAAAATTATCATGGCATTTGAATGTTCGCATTTTATGGAGCACAACAAGGCACTGAAACATCGCCATTGTGCTTTGAAATTGGACATAATGAAGGCGCATGACAAAGTTGAGTGGGAATATTTGAAGGCTATTATGCTTGAAAAGGGTTGTTTGGATCATTGGGTTTGTGTTGTCACGAGCCTAGTAGATTAGTCGCTTACTCAATTTTGTTTAATAGAAGAAAACTTGAAGAACTAGATGATGGCCCGGCTAAAAAATGTGTAAATAGTTGCTAAAACCATCTAAAACTAATGCAAAGAAAATGTAATATGAAAAAGTAAAAAAAGAAGCATATAAAAATGAATTGTAGTTAAAAGAATGTCATTTGTAATAAAAATGTTAAGGGTCAACTACATAGATATGCCACAATTATCCAACATATATATTGTCAATACAAAATTGGATGCAAAAACATTTGTGCATAATTAACATGCATGGATTTATTATGTGGAAGTGGTGCATGCATAGAGTATGCAGAAAAATGTATTTATGACTTGCATGCATTACTTGCTTATGTGGCATAGTTGCATGGTTAAGAAAAATAGGTAATGAGCAATAACTATTTAGAAATAGTAGATTCAAAGCATCCACACCTGTCCATCAATGAGACCTAATTTCACCCTACCTTTTCTTGTTGGCAGCAGAGGGCCTTAGGTGCTTCCTAAAATCCAGAAACGAGTCATCTCTGCTTGGTGAAGTTCAAGTGCCACCTATGACGCCACCGGTAAATCATATTTTGTTTGCATATAATAGTCTGCTATTTTTGAAGGCAAACATTGTAGGGGCGACTGAGGTGTCAAGGTTGTTGATTCTCATTGTCGGGCTTCTGAAAAACGTATTAATGCAGCAAAATCATCCATCTTTTTCAGTAAAGGATGCCCCAAAAATATAAGAGAAGAGGTCAAGAGTGTTCCCACTGAAACTCTGAATGAAAAATATCTTGGTATGTCATCGGATATTGGTTCTTAAAAAATGAGGGCGTTCAAATATTTGAGGATGTTTTATGAGGCAAGGTCAAGGGATGAATTGAGAAGTTGGTTTCAGGAGCAGGAAAGAAGGTATTGATTAAATCTGTTGCACAGTCCCAGATTATTCCAGGGGCTCTTTAATTTTGCGTTGCTAGCAAGACAAACCCTGGCGTACCATACAACAACTAGAGTCTCTTCCCTAGGATATTAAAGGATATATACTTCCCAGACACTTATATTGTTGAACTTGAATTGGGATCCCACCCATCTCAGCTATGGAGGGTACTGATTGAAGGCGGAGATGTGCTCTGGGGATGATAAGAATGACCAGTGATGGGTCAAAGACACATATCTGGTCATAAAATTGGATATCTAGAGATGAGAATATGGAATCGATAGTCTCTCCTACTAATAACCGCCCCGAGACGGTGCAATCATATAATGAGGGTATTGCACATGGCACAATCATGGTACCTCGACCCAGTTCAATAGCCATGTTGTTATTAAGTTTCTTCACTGGAACCATGGCGAAAAGTTAATATGCAACATATAACCCTAGAAACGGTGACTTGAAAGGTTCTTACGTTCAGCCACATCAGATATCTTTTTTCATCCATATTTGTTTAAGTTAGCATACTATGTTTAATTAATTGATAAAATAAAAAATATTTTGCTTAGAAAACTGCGACTCAAACGTCATGTTTTTATGCTAGTAGTGGCCACGCCTTCGCACACAACTCGAGCTCAAATGTGTTGTCGTGATGGTATGCTTGTCGTGCTTATGACCATTCAAATGGTCTCTTAGTAGTGTCACATAGGATAATTGTTGATTGGAAAAGATAAAAATAAAAGGAGGTTTACCTTCTCTGAATTAAGAAGATGGTCTCTTAGCAAAAATATACAAGAAACAATTTCTTAGCTTACACACTTTATAGTTAACTTTAGGGACGCGGCTACACAACGGCCGGCTGCTCCCTGGCGTTCCGGAGCAGCCGGCCAAAATAGGAAAACATTTGATCTTTTTTGGCGAGTATTTGTCTCCCCATCTGATTAGGAAAGATTTTATTGTCTCAAATGGCTAAATAGAAACAACCCATCAACAGTGCATTAAATGATTCACATGCATGCACTCGGTTGTTGGCCTTTTACCTGCATGACATGTGGTGAATGACTTTTTAGCATTTAATTCATGACTTATGAATTTTTGAAAAGCCATAACTTTTAAACCACGAATCCGAATTAAGATCCGTTTTCACCTTTGAAATCCTTGCAACGTGCTCTTCGAAACTAGATCTCGCATGGGTATGTTTCGATAAAATATTTTTGTGCAATTTTAGTACATGTTTTGTGCAATCATCTAGTAGCCGATGTGCAACTAACCGTAGTGGATGTGCAACTTCGCACCTATCATGTGGATGTGCAGTTTTTACTGATGGCGCCTCCACCCTAAAAGTACCCACTTGGAGTGAGATGTGCAACTTCATCTCTTACCGAGGCCAACTGTCTAGTAGTTGACGTGCAACTTTTCTCCTACCCATGGATGTGCTTTCACCATTTACTGCATCGGCCAACTGTCTAACAGTAGATGTGCAACTTCATATGCTGCGATGGCCAACTATCTAATAATGATGTGCAACTTTCTCTTGTATCACTCGTGGATGTGCAACTTCGTGTGTTGCCCCCACCAACTTCGTGGATGTGCCAACTGCCTAGCAGACTATGTGCAACTCCGTGTGTTGCCCCCGCCAACTTCGTTGATGTGCCAACTGCCTAGCAGACTTTGTCCAACTCCGTCTGTTGCCCCCGCCAACTAAAACTAATATGTATCCACAAGTAGGGAGGGGAAAGAGTTGCACATCGACTAATAGGCAGTTGGCGTGAACAACAGACTAAGTTGTACATACCACTGGTAGGGAAAGTGGGGAAGGGTTGCACATCGACTACTACGTAATTGGCCGAGGTAGTAGACTAGTTGCACGTCATAAAAAGTTGGTTCTCATGGTTTCTTTGTTGCAATATCAAAAGAATTGGATCATGCAGCTGCAAACTTGGTTTTTAAAAAAGTTGCATAATCCGGTACTAAAGTTGGACCATGTAGTAACAGAGTTGCACAATATAGCGTCAAAGTTGGCATCAAATTTTTTTCGTCAAAACATACCCATGCGGGATCTAGTTTCAAAGATCTCGTCGTGATGATTCCAATAGTGAAAACGAATCTAAATTCCGAAGTACGGTTTAAAAGATCCTAAAATCTAAAAAGTGGCCGCGCGCTATATGGACAGAACGAGCGGCCGCGTTCTGACCGCTCGTTCTCGCTCGTTGCACGTGGATGACAAGGCCCACCACTACCCGAAGGACCAACCCACCCCCGGTTTCCCCTAGCTAGCCGCCACTCCCTCACCCCTCTCTCTCCCACGCGCGGCCATGGCAGCCGTCGGCGCACCTTCTGCCTAGCTGTTCCTGCCGCTGGTCCTCTGCATCTTCCGCTGCTGCAGGTCATCACCGCAGGTCGCCTTTGGTCAAGGTTGGTCGCGCCGCCGCCCCTGGTCGAACACTCAGGACACCCCGCCGCCCTAATCGACCGGACAGCCGTGACACACAACGGGCTGTTGTGCTGGTGCTCCTAGGTGTAATACGGGAAGAAGCGCAGATCGGCGGCCGGCCTTCTCCGTCAACTTGAACTTGGGGTACACCGTACACCAGCGCCGCCCCCAGTGGTGGAGCTGGGTGCGGATGCTGCTGCTGCTTTGTGCCGCTGGCAGCTGCCATGGGGAGGTGCATGCAAGGAATCGTGATGGAAATAGTCGTGGTTCTGTGATTGATTGACAACGGCTCTCTGTGCTGAGACTTGAGAGAGAGAGGTGAGATGGAAAGGTTGGTGGCATGGTTCGTTGTGTATATACACGTAGGTGTTGCCATGGTGATGGATGAAGTGGTTTAGTTAGATTTTAAGACTTGGTTTGTGAGGAGAGAAGTGAGAGGAAGAGATTGTTGGATGGAATTAACCCGGCCGACCATGCATGCATACGTGTAGGTAGGAAGAAGTGTAGCTTAGCTTGCAAGTTACGTATACATGGAGACATGACCTCATGGTTTAATCTGCTGGCTAATTACAAGCTAACCGAATCCATGCAGTGATGTTTAGTTGGCTTGTAATGTAGTCTAGTTGTACATATGTTGATGTTTAGTTGGTAGAGAAGACTAGTTGCACACATATATGCTCAGTTGGTTTGTAACCTAGTCTAGTTGCACACACATTAATATTTAGTTGGCTTGTAATGTAGTCTAGTTACACACACATTGATGTTTAGTTGGCACAGAAGATTAGTTGCACACACATATGCTCAGTTGGCTTGTAATTTAGTCTTGTCGCACACACATTGATGTTTAGTTGGCAGGACTATTGGCACACGCATATTCTCAGTTGGCACGGCAATGTAGTCTAGTTTGCACACACATTGATGTTTAGTTTGCAGAACTATTGGCACACACATATGCTCAGTTGGCGCGGCAATGTAGTCTAGTTGCACACATATTGATGTTTAGTTGGCAGGAAGACTAATTCGTCGAAACATCTACTTTCGAAGAGCACGTCGTGAGGGTTTTAACAATGAAAACGGATCTGAATTTCGACACGCGGTTTAGAAGATATATATTTTTTATAATTCTAAAAACAAAAAATTAATGCACTAGGAACGAACATGGGGAACAGGCATCCATCACGTGAGAAAAGACCACATAAGGTGATTAATTAGCAGTGTCCTTTTAGTACTTTTGGATTACAGTAATTTTTGCTCTTTTTAATATGTGGTAGTGACTAGACGTTTGGGACCAGGGGCCGGCCGCTCGCGAGCGGCAGCGAGCGCCCGGCCACCAGCTAGACCGGTCCTTAAAAGATATGACTTTTTAAAAATTTGAAAACTCAAATAAATGAACATGCACATCCATGGAATAATGCGGTGTCTTGCCCATGTAACCATCTTAATAGTACATGCCACGTCACGAATAAAGACAAAATTTAGACCATAAAACTACATGCATGCGTGTGTAAGACCAGCCGTTCGTTTTCTCTAAATAGTGCGTGCGCACTTTTTAGATTTTAGGTAACTTCAGTCACCCGGTGATTTTAGCACCATGCATATATTCCATGAAAACAACTGTTTACTGACCGTTGCTTTTTTCCCGTACCACGTTCCATGCCAGCTTCCGGTCTCCATGTGGAACATGGAAATTTCTGAAGGACAACTGGTTTTGTTGCTGTGCAGAAAGTTCAGCGGCTAAAATTCCTTGAAGGTTCTTCTTAGTGCATACGCACCTTCGCCGTTTACAAATTTGCATTCCAGCAAAAGCGTTGTTCACTGAAAGCTCGTGTACCGTTAAATATGGTTTCCTACCATTCTCGGAAGAAAATCGATGTCCCAACCAGATCGCACGCGCATTCTCACGCGGCAGGCATTGCAATTGGTAATCAAATGTTCCCGTTAATCCCATATGTCAGCCTCGCATCAATCGGCCGTGACTTTTTTTTTCTGGGCGGCTGTGCTTGACAATGACACCACCAGTTGACCTGACCCGAGCACCGTGTTGCCGAGGTTAAGCTCTCAGATATTATCCCTTGCAGACTTGACTTGACTTCTGCCAAACCTGCCGCCCATTGCCTCTCTCCCTTGAAGTCCCTTCTCCCTTCTTCCGTTTAAGGTTCTTGATTTGTGGTACAGACTAGAAATCTTTATCCTGCCATGTCAGGGGACCCTTTCCCCGGCGCGCCGGCGTCGGGTGCCCCACCGGCTCCGTATGCGCGGCAGCAGAACTACAGCTTCAACGGGCGCGTCCTGCTCATGGCCGCCTTCCTCCTCTTCGCCCTCACCATCTTCTTCACCCTCATCCGCTTCTTGCTGTACGTGCTCGTGGCGCGGTCGGGCGGCCGCCGTCGCCGCGGCAGCTTCACCGCCGGCATCCTGCGGTCCATCAACTCGTTCGGCGCAACTAGCGGCCGGCGTGGGCTGGACGCCTCTGCGCTCTCCGCGCTGCCGGTCACCACGTACCGGAAGGAGGGCGCCGCCACCGCCGGGGCTGACTGCGCCGTGTGCCTGTCGGAGCTCGCCGACGGAGAAAAGGTGCGGGAGCTGCCCAACTGCGGGCACTCGTTCCACGTGGAGTGCGTCGACGCGTGGCTGCGCTCCAGGACGACGTACCCGCTCTGCCGCGCCGAGGCTGAGCTGCCCAAGGGGAACGGCAAGGCGGAGGCGGCGGTGCAGTCGTCGTCGTCGTCATCGTCGTCTGCCAGGGACCCGCCGCAGCAGGCGTTGTTCGGTGCAGGAGGAACCTTGATCGTGACCGTGCAAGGTGGCTTCCCGGACACCCAAAGGGGCGTGCGCGGGTCAACATCGGGGTAGGAGGTCAGTCGGGATCTTCCTATTCGTAGATTGCAGGGAAATTTCAAAGGGTACTGCGGCACATGCATATACTAGAGGTTAGACCGTGTTTCATGCACAAGTTGGGCACAACCATACGAAACGCCATTTTCTTTTTGTCTGTTTGAGCCAAAGTCACCCATTTGTTTGTTTGTTGTATTCCGAGGAGAGCATAAGAAACTCATATGTTGTTAATTGGACAAGTCTAGGTAGCGGCCGGCTGCTCGCTGGGCTTCGCGAGCGGCCGGCTGCTCGCTGGGCTTCGCGAGCGGCCGGCCTAAAATAGAAATATTTTTGTCTACTTGATTAATATTAATAAGAAAAACAACGGGAGACCTTCCCTTCCTTGCCCTCGGCCGCTGACCCGAGCCTCGTCTGCGGAGTCACACCTCGCCGCCGGCCTCCGCCCCTACTCTCTCCCCGTCCCCCTCCCCTTGTACGAGAGAATAGCAGAGAGGAGATGAGGGAGATCGAGCGACTAGATCAGGTCAGGCGGCCGGCAGATACAGAACCCGCCGCCACCGACACGGGATTCTTCACCTGGGCGCCCCTCCATGGGCTTCTGCTACTGCTTCGATTCCTGCCCCCGGCGCCATGCCTAGTGCCCCCAAGGAAGGCCCCATCTTCTTCTCTTTCTCTCTCTCTCTCTCTCTCTCTCTCTCTAATCTGGGCGGGTCTGTAGCAGGGATCTCTAGGCATGGCTACTGCGGTTGAGAGAGAGGAGGAAACACGAGCTTGCTATAGATGGAACGGCCAGAGGAGGAAGCTTCGGCAGAGGAGGGGGTTGAGATCGTCCTTGGTCTGGAGCAGGACGGAGACGAAGATTGCTAAGGAACAGAGTTCTTGCGTGGCCGCTGTTCGTGTTTGCCCAGTTCATTTATGCTGAATTTTGCAAGACGAGCACAGGCCGGTGTGCTGCAGGCCGGCAGCTGCTTTGGTCGCGGTGCCACTGTGTGTTGATGGTTTGCTGATTTTTCTCCTACTGAATATAGTGCTATGGTGTGCTTTGAGCTACTGAATATACTACTGAATTAAACAAAAAATTTGCACACGAAAGATTGTGGAGTTGAACGCTCTAATTCGCATAGTCGCACACGCACAACTGCAGAAAGTGCGCATGCGCGATGACGGAGTTGCACACTCCCATCGACATACTAGCTCACGCACGGCTCCAAGAGGTGCACATGCGCGACAGCGTAGTTGCACACGCGCGGCTGCCGGGTTGCACAACCTCGTCGCATAGTCACACATGACGGCCACATAGTTGCACACTCATGTCGGCGTAGTCGCACACGCACGACCATGGAGGTGCACACTCTCGTCCGCATGCATAGTAGCTCACACATGACTGCGGGATTGCACACGCTTGGTGGCATAGTCGCACACCTAGGACCCAGAGTTGCACACTCTTGTCAGCGTAGTAGCTCACCCACGGTCGTGGAGTTGCATACTCTTGTTAGCATAGCCGCACTCTCGCTGCATAGTCGCACATGACAACCATGGAGTTGCACACTCCCGTCAGTATAGTCGCACATACACGGCCATAGAGGTGCACACTCTCGTCTGCATAGTAGCTCACGGACAACTGCGGCGGTTGCACACACGCAGTGGCATAGTCACACAATCGGATGTGGGAGTTGCACACGCGCGACATCATAGTCACACACGCACAGCCGCAGAGTTGCATGCTATCATTGGCATAGTTGGTTGGGGTAACAAATAAAATTGCACATCAACTGCTAGGCAGTTGGTAGGGGTAGCAAACGAAGTTGCACATCTCATAGGAAGGGTAGTTCTGACAAGGACACCAACAACTTATAGGCAGGCAGCAAACGAAGTTGCACTACTCGTGTATGTGTAGTTTTTCACTGCTTGCACACCCTGCACAATCTGCCCTATCAGCAATAAGTGCAAGTTAGTCTGTTGTTTCAACCAACTGCCTAGTAGTCGATGTGCAACTCTTTCCCCTATCTACTTGTGGATATGTAGTTTCAGTTGGCGGAGGCAAGAGATGAGGGTACACATAGTCTGCTAGGCAGTTGGCCAGGGCAACAAGCGAAGTTGCACATCTCAGGCAGGGATAGTTGGTTGGTGAAAACTACATCCATGAGGGCAGTAAAAAGTTGCATATATACATGGAGCTAAAGTTGCACATCTCACTAGCACATGTGGTTTGGACGGGGTGCTAGCAGTCAAAACTATACGCCCATAGGGGTACGGGAAAAGTTGCACATCACTCTTAGAAAGTTGGCCGAGGCAGCATCCGAAGTTGCACATCCACTGCTAGGCAGTTGGTCGAGATAGCAAAATAGTGAAAATTGCACATCAACGGGCGGGGGGAAGTAGCACATCAACTACTAGGCAGTTTGCTTGGGCAGCAAACGAAGTTGCACATCAAAGTGTTAGGGGTAGTTTGGGGTGGAGGTCTCCGTCAGTGAAAACTGCACATCCAAGGTAGTGCAAAAGTTGCATGTCGACGCTCAAGTAGTTGCACATCGACTCTTAAACAGTTGAACCGAAATGGGGAGTAAATTGCACACAAAAAAAATCATCGAAGCATATCCATGCGGGATCATGTTTTGAAGAGCATGCTGGAAGGGTTTTAACGGTGAAAATGGATCTTAATTCCGACGCATGGTTTAAAAGTTATGGCTTTTTAAAAAAATTCAAAGATCCCAATTAAATGTGTTCACACATGCTTTTGTAATTTCATTTTCTTTTTTCCGTTCACCTGCTACTTTTTCTCTTTAATATGAATTAGAATTTTTTATATGAATTAGGGAGACAATTTAGTTTCTTTTATAGACTAGGGACAAAATACTTCTTTTTTGGCTGGCTGCTCCATAGACTACCATACAACAGGGTCCACTTGTCAGGCTTTGCCAAGTGTATTTTCGCAGAAACTCGGTGAACATGTAATTCTGCCGAGTTTATTAAGTTCGTCTAGTTATTTTTTGTTGGAACCTGGCAAAGGCATAGCTCTGCCGAGTTGCTTATCACCATCGAGTCCAATTTTGGATTAAACTTGACAGAGAGAAGTTTGTCGAGTTTCCGATAAAATGAACTCGGTGAAGTATCGGAACTCGGGACAAAACCAGATTCTAGTAGTGTGAGAATGACTATATGTGCAACTAGAGCTAATATAGAAGCCCACAAAAAAAGATCGATATATGTGTAACTTCCCAATGATCGTATCGTTGAGAACAACTATGTGTGCAACAACAACTACTATAGATGCCAACAAAAAGTGATCGCTGTGTGTGTAACTTCCGAATGACCATATCCAACTGGGAACAATTATTTGTGTAATCACTAGAACTACTATAGATGCCAATAAAAATGATCGCCGTGTGTCCAACTTCCCAATGATCGTATATATCCATCCGAGAATGATTATGTGTGCAATTAGAACTACTATAGATGCCAACAAAAATGATAACCATGTGTGCAAGTTCCTAATGATTGGATCCAATTGAAAACAACTATGTGTGCAATTAAAATTACTATAGATGCCAATAAAAACGATCATCATGTGTGCGAGTTCCCAATGATCATATCCAACTATAGATTTCATATAAAAACTAAAGCATGTGCGACTGTGTCAACGAGAGTGTGCAACCCCGCGGCCATGCGTGAGCACCTCTCACGACAATTTATGTGCGACTATGCGCACGAGATTGTGCAACTCTGTGTCCATGTGTATGCGACTATGCCGGCAAGATTGTGCAACTCTGTGGCCGGGTGTGAGAATCTCCCACGACAATTCATGTGCGACTATGCGGATCGGATTGTGCAACTCTGTTGCCATGCACGTGCGACTACGCCGACGAAGTGTGCAACTTCACGGCAGGGCGTGAGAACCTCCCACGATAATTCATATGAGACTATGTAGATCAAATTGTGCAACTCTGTGGTCATGCATGTGCCAACTAAGACTAATATGTGTGCAACTACAACTACTATGGATGCCAATAAAAAATACTCCCTCCGTCTCAAAAATTTTGTCTTAGATTCGTCTAAATATGGATGTAGTCACGTTTTAGTATTAGGTACATCCGTATCTAGATAAATTTAAGACAAAAATTTTGGGATGGAGAAAATAGTAATAATAGATCAACTTAGAAAGAAACATTTAGTCAACTTATAAGAGCCTTTTTTATACTAAGGAGTAAATCGATGCTTCTGTCGCTGCTAGCTTATAGTAGTATTTGCTTTTCTACAGTAAACTGAACCATGGCCTGCTCCTGCTGCCGTTTCTAGCTTATGTTTGATTTTCTATAGTAAAATGAGCCATGACCTGCTGCCGCCGCTGCTGAAATTGAAACTCAACTGAACCATGTCTTGCTGCTGCTTCCGTTGCTAGATGCCGCCGCTACCTGCTGCCCTTGCTAGATGCCGCTGCTGACGCCTGCCGGCACGGCGGCACACAGTTTCTTCAGAACTGAAGCGGTGAAGCCCACAGGCCACAGTAAACAAAATCCATCCATGTCGTGCGCTGCTGGACGAGAGGATCGCATAAGCGTGTTGATTCTGGATAAGGCGGCCTTCGCGCGACGCGCGCTTCGGGAAAGACGCGGGCTCTCGCGGACTGCAGGAAGCGGGGCATGCGGGTGAGGTCCGTGCTCTCCTTCAACTGTGGCGACAGCTGCGGCAGCGAAACAACCGCGGCGAGGGAGGCGTCAGGTAAGGCGCGCTTGGAGGCGGCCTTGTGGGAGACGGGGCCGACGGTGAGCGCCGGGGCCGTGTCCACGGAGCAGTCGCCATCGGCGGCCGATTCGAGAGGCCGAGGCGGACCCCACATCGCCACCTGGATTGGGGTGGGGGGGGGGCGAGCAGCAGGAGGACGACACGGGGGTGGGAGCGGCGGTGGAGAGGCGAAATCGCAACGGGTGGGGTCGGGGAGTGGAGGAGACAACGAGGATATGATGGCTCCGACAAGGTGGCACGTGACGCACGGCGGGGCGATGTGGCCTGATCCTGCAGCCAGGAACCTGCCGCTCGTTCCATCTAGATAGTGCGCGTGCACTTTTAAGTTTTTAGGTTGTTAATTTATTTCCTGAAATGATTAGAGGAAACTCTGTATAGATTTACCTTTTTAGGAGACTTTATAGGATTAACTAATACTTTTTCCCTTTCAAAATAACTGTTTCAACTTTAGTATAACTTTGTATTAAATCTAATACAAAGTCGAAACACTTATTGAGACGGATAGAGTAGATGTACGGAATCACCTCACGGAGGGGTGGCGTGGGTGGGCTGGGGATAAAATTGCGAGCTTAATCTTTTTGACCCAAGGACGGTGCTCCTTCCATCCAAATATATAGGAACTAATACGTTTTTGAGGTTTCCTTTGATCATTGATAAGATTATACAGAAGTTATGTTATCGGAAACTCTTTTCACATACGAATTTAACGCTATACATTTTGTAAGATACATATGTATTATTGCTCTAACCCATGGTTAAAAATAATCTGAAAAAAATATAGTAGGCGACTAGGCCCTATATATTTGGACGCATGGAGTACAATAGTTAGATGGTAGTTCCTTATAAATACATAGAGAAGTATATATAC
Organism: Triticum aestivum; assembly: GCF_018294505.1. NCBI lineage: Eukaryota > Viridiplantae > Streptophyta > Magnoliopsida > Poales > Poaceae > Triticum > Triticum aestivum. Next base: position 129,805,332 of record NC_057800.1, on the reverse strand, counting down.
AAGGAGAAACAAAATAAAAACAAAAAATAAAAGCTACCTATATAAAGAGAAAGCAATATGTCGATATCCAATTCTAGTTTTGGGCAGTATTGTGAGATATCGTGTAGCACTGAGGACTGCTAGGGATATGTGTCAATCCAAATCTAGAGTCAAGCTGAATGTTTTCTTTTCATTTTGTGACCCATCAAATTCAAATCTTATTTGAGCAAGTGTCTGCATGAGCCAATTCCGGTGGTTACATTCTTGGAAATATTTTCATGTCTCCGCAACCAGATACTCCAAACAGTCATCAAAGATTAAAGTTGCTCTCCTTCTGTCGGGAATAATAGAGCTCCAACGGTCTTGAGAAAAATTACTGTTTGAACAAAGATGCATAAGAGTTTCATCGGTATTTTGTTGATAAAAAATGCAGTTTTAATTATTCATGAAAAACCCTTCCTCTTAAGTAGACTCTTGGTGTTGACTCTATCATGCATCAACAGTCATAAGAAAGTTTATGCTTTAATCTGCTAGCACATTTCCACAACCATTTAAATAACTGGTCAGCCTTAAAGTTGCCCAAGAAATGTACATTTGCATGGAAGACTAGGACTTAGATTTCCAAGTATCCTGATTCTCCAACTAAGGGCTCTGGAAAAGTAAATTTTGAAGCTCCAAGTACTGGTCATAAACTTGATTGGTCATCGGGTGAATTATGCTGGAAGATCATCAATATTATAAAAAGTAGCAAGATAAGCATTATCATGAATGGTAAAAGAGTGCAATTCGGGGAACTTTGTGCTAGAGGCTGTTCAACCCATCTGTCATGCCATAATAAAAGAGAGTGACCCTATGTTGGAGAGCAACGGGCTACTTCTTTATAGTTGGGTATAAGCTCCGAATGAGATTTCAACCAGAAGCATCCTTCTAGTTCGCCTTTTCGTGTGTGTTGGAGGGGCGAGATATTGTAATATGTTTCCCAAATAAATTCACTCCATGGAGGATTACCCTTATATAGAACTTATTTGAATTTTTAAAGAACATGGTTTCAATGTAAGTAATAGTACCTAGTACTGCTAATCCTCTCTGAATTTTAGGCCTAAACACTTTGTTTCATGCAATTTGAGCAAGGCCTTTATCATCCATTTCATATATTTCTCCATGGGAAATATCTAGTGTACTTGACTATTGGCAAAGCTAAAGAAGACATATAGAAAGAATAGGAGAACACAGATCTAAACAGGTGTACTCTACCATCCTAGGGTAGAAAGGTTGACCAGCTAGATAACCTTCTTTACGCACATTTTTACACACCCATTCAAGTGTGTTTCTTTGTAAAAATCCTATGATATTCATAGATTTATCCATGATCTATATTAACATTGGCATATAATGCAAAAACACACCCGTATAGGCTTGATGTTGCACGAGCTTATGTGTCTCGCTTTAAATATAAAATTATAAAATGATCAACATCACAACCATGTACTTGCATAAAGATTTTAAAAAGCCCTCCCAAGCAGTCGCTCACACGGTTGACTATGGGGCGAAGGCCGAACATGGGGGACCCTAGCTAACCACCACCAACAATGGTCTCCCCTCGTTGTTGCCGCTGTAGCGGTGACTCCTTGCTAACAAAGTTGGTGGGCTGGTTAGTTCTTCCCAGCAGCATTTTGTACATGTGGTGGTGGTGCCTCTACCGGGTGTGCAAACTGCGCCACCCTGTCACTGAAGGATGGTTGTTTGAAATGCTGGTGAGTGGGTGGTGTGTGCGAGGTGGAGGCACATCTACATGTCGTGTGCAGGCGGTGGTGCCAGCACAAGGCGTGACAGTGTTAAAAGTTTATCGAGGTGCACAGGCATGGATAAGTACCATTGTTGCGAATGGGGGTTTGCTATAATGGATCTTCTGGGGGTTCCTTTGGATCTGGAGCTTGACAACCAGAGGTGGTGTGCCCGAAGGCTTCTCAATGTCAATGTTTAATCCAAGCGGAGCACACATGGCTCCTCCAACAGTCGGGGAGTGCGTCGGTCATGGTGTTCACCTAGGTAGTGTCATTTGTCAGCATCATCCTATAGGCAGGGCACGATGCTTGAGATAGAGGTGATGCTGGTGGTGCTCAAGCCAAGGGTGTGTTAAGCAGCTTGGTGGGGTGTGTCTTGGATGATGTACGACATATGTGCGCGGTTATGTGGATGGAAATACTGCTCGGCATTTTTTCCATGCAAGTGGTGTCAATGTGTGTCGATGTTGTTTTCCTAGTTGGAGGTGTGACCGAGGAGATCTTGCACCTTTTCCAATCTCAAGATCTTATCTATGGGTGAAAACCATGACCTGGCTTGCCGGATTAGTGATGTGGTGTCCTTGGCATTGTTATCTCATCGGAAGCATGATTTTGGCCACATGATCTTTGGTTGGAGCACCTGGCTTGTGGTTGAGCCATTAGGGTTGTGTTGTTAGTGTGGTATACCTACTGGGTTGCACAAGTTTGGTCGTTCTGTGATCAAAACTAGATGGACGTTGACACGGCTGACGATGTTGATATGGTGTATTACACATTTTATGGTGTTTCCGTAGGCCATGCTGATATGTCGGTTTTAGTTGGTGTACTAGAAACATTTTGGCTACATAGTTTGCCCATTTTTCAACATTTTATCTTAGTTTCTCCAATTAACCGAGTGCTAGTCTCATGTACTCTTTCTCCGAAATAATGAATCATAGGAGCGCTCTTGCTATCGGTTGAAAAACATACAACCTCGCGATATAAAGATATTAGTCTTTTAGAACCACCGTTGTGAGAGATGAAACACAGATGCCCTATATTTTTCTATTTAGTTCCCCAAAATAGTCTCCTGGCTTTCTAGGTTAGGATCCTCTACTATAGCAACACTGTTGTTGCGGTCATTGTTGCACAGACCAGAACCCAACGTGTCTTCTATCATAACAACATAGGATCCTAACACTCCCACCCACACCCCAATGACGAAAGAATTGTGGTACCCAAACCACCTAACCAGTACAAATTGAATTCATTTTTTGTTGAAATAAGATTTTTTTTCAAGTTGTTGTTGGATTCAGATTTGCTCATGTCTTTCAATAGTCCTTCCCCATATAACATAAAAATGTTGTGAATCAGGCGGTCGGCCATAGCTCACATCGGTCGTGCACGTGTTATCCGATTGGCCACGATCCGTTATTCCTGATCATGCCACACATCGTCCTTATCCATGCTTTCATCCACTCATTCCTCTCTCCGCCATCTATTCCTCCCCCGTCTGTCATTTTTTCTCTTGGTTCCTCCTCCACTCGATCTAATGCACAAGCTTCCCCAGCGGCAACCTCCACCCCTATTTCTCCCTTACCCATGGATGCCTTCCTCCCCACTTTCTCTATTTCTCTGTCATTCCAACCCATCCCAAATCAAGCTCTCTTTCTCCTCCTCTCAGCCCATGTTGCTAGCATTGGTCACTGCTTCCCTTGAGTTCTACAAGGCAGGAGAGCTTGAGCCCGATGTCCAGCACCAACAATTTCCCGTTCCTCATCGTTGTTCTTCGCCATGAGGGCCTCCATGTACGTTGGGATTGTGTAGCTAAACCATGCCTTAAGCCGCGTCCGGCTACAACTGCAACCAGCAATGGTGGAACTTGTGGTCGATGATGCCAAAAGCCACTGCCGGTGATGTTAAAAGTTGCAGCTAGCCACTGACCTTTGCAGGCAGTGATGGTACAAGATACAACCGATGATGCCTTAAGGTGCCACTGGTAACGTTGAAAGCTGTGGTGGAAGTGCGTCCAACCACTAACTGTTGGAACCGGAGTGGAGAAAGTTGGAACCAGCGACGCCATAAGCTACAATTGATGACGACGAAAGCTATGATGGAAGTGTGGACAGGCAGTAGCTATTGCAACCAGCAATGGAGAAACTAGAACCAGCAACATGGTAAGCTGCAAATAACGACGATGAAAGCTGTGATGGTAATGCAACCAGCCATTAGCAGCTGCAACTAGCGATGGTGAAAGATGGAAGCAACAATAGAGAAAGCCTCGACGTTTTGTAAACATGGACGATGTTGTTGTGGGAGGGATATGACCAACTAGCCTCTCTTGTGCTGCACCAGGATGCTACAAAGGTTTTTTTGCGAGAGATGCTACAAAGGGGTTATGGTTGGACTGTAACTAGCGGAGGTTGGAGTTGCAACCAGCGGGCGGATGTGACGAGTGGCACATGGCGATGCTTCAAGTGGCGTATCGGCGAGTCGCGACGCTGGCCGGTGATGCTTCGAGCAGTACAAGCGAGCTACGACGAGTCAACCTCGATGAAGCGACATGGTGAATCAACGGTGACCGGCTTACGAGATTTGTGTGCGGGGTTGGTGAAGAGATAGGAAGGAGAGAGACGACTCAAGATTTTATCCAACGACCAGACATGACCCAATCACACTGCTGGTTGACACGTCTCCAATGTATCTATAATTTTTGATTTCTCCATGCTATATTATCTACTGTTTTGGACATTATTGGGCTTTATTATGCACTTCTATATTATTTTTGGGACTAACCTATTGACCCAGAGCCTAGTGCCAGTTCCTGTTTTCCCCTTGTTTCAGTGTTTCGCAGAAAAGGAAAATCAAACGGAGTCCAATTGACCTGAAACTTCACGGAACTTACTTTTGGAAGGAAAGCAACCTGATGGACTTGGGGTGCACGCCAGGAAAGAAACGAGGGAGCCACGAGGTAGGGGGCGCACCCTCCACCCTCGTGGGCCCCTTGTGGCTCCCCTGACGTACTTCTTTCGCCTATATATATCCATATACCCTAAAACGGTCGGGAAGCAGAATAGATCGGGAGTTCTGCCGCCAGAAGCCTCTGTAGCCACCGAAAGCCAATCTAGACCCGTTCGGGCACCCTGTCGGAGGGGGAAATCCCTCTCCGGTGGCTATCTTCATCATCCCGGCGCTCTCCATGACGAGGAGGGAGTAGTTCACCCTCGGGGCTGAGGGTATGTACCAGTAGCTATGTGTTTGATCTCTCCCTCTCTCTCTCTCTCTCTCGTGTTCTTGATTTGGCACGATCTTGATGTATCGCGAGATTTACTATTATAGTTGGATCTTATGTTTCTAATCCCCCTCTAGTCTCTTGTAATGGATTGAGTTTCCCCTTTGAAGTTATCTTATCGGATTGAGTCTTTAAAGATTTGAGAACACTTGATGTATGTCTTGCCGTGCGTATCTGTGGTGACAATGGGATATCACGTGATTCACTTGATGTATGTTTTGGTGATCAATGATGACCCACAAGTATAGGGGATCTATCGTAGTCCTTTCAATAAGTAAGAGTGTCGAACCCAACGAGGAGCAGAAGGAAACGATAAGCGGTTTCCAGCAAGATATTCTCTACAAGTACTAAAATAAGTGGTAACAGATAGTTTTGTGATAGGATAATTTGTAATGAGCAACAAGTAACAAAAGTAAATAAAGTGCAGCAAGGTGGCCCAATCCTTTTGTAGCAAAGGACAAGCCTGGACAAACTCTTATATGATGTAAAGCGCTCCCGAGGACACATGGGAATATCGTCAAGCTAGTTTTCATCACGTTCATATGATTCCCATTCGGTACTTTGATAATTTGGTATGTGGGTGGACCGGTGCTTGGGTGCTGTCCTTACTTGGACAAACATCCCACTTATGATTAACCTCTATTGCAAGCATCCGCAAATACAACAAAAGTATTAAGGTAAACCTAACCATAGCATGAAACATATGGATCCAAATCAGCCCCTTACAAAGCAACGCATAAACTAGGGTTTAAGCTTCTGTCACTCTAGCAACCCATCATCTACTTATTACTTCCCAATGCCTTCCTCTAGGCCCAAATAATGGTGAAGTGTCATGTAGTCGACGTTCACATAACACCACTAGAGGAGAGACAACATACATCTCATCAAAATATCGAACGAATACCAAATTCACATGACTACTAATAGCAAGACTTCTCCCATGTCCTCAGAAACAAAAGTAACTACTCACAAAGCATAAACATGTTCATAATCAGAGGGGTATTAATATGCATATAGGATCTGAACATATGATTTTCCACCAATTAAACCAACTAGCATCAACTACAAGGAGTAATTAACACTACTAGCAACCTACTAGCACCAATCCTGGACTTGGAGACAAGAATTGGATACAAGAGATGAACTAGGGTTTTGAGATGAGATGGTGCTGATGAAGATGTTGATGGAGATTGCCCTCTCCCGATGAGAGGCGCGTTGGTGATGACGATGACGATGATTTCCCCCTCCGGGAGGGAAGTTTCCCCGGCAGAACAGCTCCGCCTCATGGCGGCGGAGTTTCGTTCGAAAAGATGGCTTATGATTTTTTCCCATCGAAAGACTCCATATAGCAGAAGATGGCCATCGGAGGGCCACCAGAGGGCCCACGAGGTAGGGGGCACGCCCTGGGGGGTAGGGCGCGCCCCCACCCTCGTGGGAAGGGTGTGCCCCGCCTGGTGAGGTTCTTGCGCTCAGTATTTTTTATATATTTGTAAAACATCATCCGTGAAGTTTCAGGACTTTTGGAGCTGTGCAGAACATGTCTCTAATATTTGCTCATTTTCCAGCCCAGAATCCCAGCTGCCGGCATTGTCCCTCTTTATGTAAACCTTGTAAAATAAGAGAGAATAGGCATAAGTATTGTGACATAATGTGTAATAACAACCCATAATGCAATAAATATTGATATAAAAGCATGATGCAAAATGGACGTATCAACTCCCCCAAGCTTAAACCTCGCTTGTCCTCAAGCGAAAAGCCGAAATCGAAAAATATGTCCACATGTTTAGAGATAAAGGTGTCGATAAAAATAAAATACAGACATGAGGGCATCATGATCATTCTTAGAACAACAACTTACATAATTCTTTGTCATATAATATCTGATGCTACAGTAATAATTCAATCACAATATCAAGTATGAATCATAAACTTCATTGAAAACTAACAAACTACAATCTCAGTCATTGAAGCAATTGCAATTTATCATAACATAGGAAAGAGTCAATGTATAAGAGCTTTTCAGCAAGTCCACATACTCAAGTATCATATAATCTTTCACAATTGCTGACACTCACGCAATACTTATGGGTATAGAGTTTTAATCGGACACAGAGAAAGATAGGGGCTTATAGTTTCGCCTCCCAACGTTTTACCTCAAGGGTAATGTCAACAATAATAGTTCATGAAAACTCACATCCAATTAGCCATATATACCAGGATCTTTCCAACATATTGTGCTTGCCAAAGGATAAAATGTAAAAAGGAAGGGTGAAGATCACCATGACTCTTATGCAATGTAGGAGATAAAAATAAAAGATAGGCCCTTCGCAGAGGGAAGCAGAGGTTGTCATGCGCTTTTATGGGTTGAATGCACAAAATCTTAATGCGAAAGAACGTCACTTTATATTGCCACTTGTGATATGGACCTTTGTTATGCAGTCTGTCACTTTTATTACTTCCATATCACGCGCTCGTATAAAGCTTATTTCCTCCACACCAATCAATCATACATATTTAGAGAGCAATTTTTATTGCTTGCACCAATGACAACTTACTTGATGGATCTTACTCAATCCATAGGTAGATATGGTGGACTCTTATGGCAAGATTGGTTTAAGGGTGTTTGGAAGCACAAGTAGTATCTCTACTTGGTGCAATGAATTTGGCTAGCATGAGGGGGAAAGGCAAGCTCATCATGTTGGAAGATCCAAGACAATATAATTTATCTCAGATGTAAGAAAACATAACCCATTACGTTGTCTTCCTTGTCCAATATCAACTCTTTAGCATGTTATATTTTAATGAGTGCTCACAATTATAAAAGATGTCCAAGATAGTATATTTATATGTGAAGACCTCTCTTTCTTTATTACTTCCTATTAATTGCAACGATGACCAAAACTGTGTTTGTCAACCCTCAATAACTTTTATTCATCATACTCTTTCTATGTGAGCTCATTACTCTCCATAAGACTCATATGATCTCTTTGTTTCTTTTTATTTCTTTATCTTTTCTTTTATTGCTTTAGGATCATGGCAAAATAATCGAGCCCTTGACTCAACACTAATCTTTATTATATAGCTCACGGACTCGATTACATAGAAGGATATTAAAGCAAAACTCACAACTAGATCTTACTAAGAACTTTTATTCTACTAGATCAAGATATTACCAAAAGGATCGAACTAAGAAAAACAGTAAAGATAGAGTGGTGGTGATACGATACCGGGGCACTCCCCCAAACTTGGCAGTTGCCAAATGGAGTGCCCATACAAGATACTCAATTCTTCTTTGTTGGTGGAGATGGTGGTGATTTTGTTGATGGCGTAGGCTTGTCGTTGATCTCGGTGCCGGATGAGACACCCTGCTCTCCCCGACTGACTCTTGCGAAGACATCCTACTCTAATGTGCAGCAGCAACAGCTCGAAACGCAAACAGGAGATAATTGCGTGATACGGGAGTCAAAACCTCTAGGAGATTATATAATGAATTTTTACCGACCAAAATACGTGTCGTGTACGAAAACGGAGTCCAGAGAGGACACGAGGTGACCACGAGGTAGGGGGCGCGCCCAGTAGGGTAGGGCGCGCCCTCCACCCTCGCGTCCTTCCCGGGCTGCTGCTTATTTTTCTATTTTTCTAAATATTCCAAAATGGAGAAATATTGCCTTAAAAACTGTTTTGGAGTCGGTTTACTTACCGTACCACATACCTATTCCTTTTCGGTGTCTGAAACGTTCCGGAAAGTGTCCTTTATGTATTCCTCCGAGGTTACGGTTTCAATAACATTGGTTTCAACATTTATGGCATTACCTGAGATATAGTGTTTGATTCTTTGACCATTCACCACCTTCAAATTGGTGCCTTCGAAGTTGTTGATTTTTATGGCACCGGAACGGTAGACCTCCTCGATAATGTAAGGGCCTTCCCATTTAGAGAGGAGTTTTCCTGCAAAAAATCTTAAACGAGAGTTGTATAACAATACATAGTCACCTACATTAAACTCACGCTTTTGTATCCTTTTGTCATGCCATCTTTTAACTTTTTCTTTAAACAACTTGGCATTTTCGTAGGCTTGGGTTCTCCATTCATCAAGTGAGCTAATATCAAATAACCTCTTCTCACCGGCAAGTTTAAAATCATAATTAAGTTCTTTAATAGCCCAATAAGCCTTGTGTTCTAGTTCGAGAGGTAAGTGGCATGATTTTCCATAGAACATTTTATACGGAGACATGCCCATAGGATTTTTATATGCAGTTCTATAGGCCCATAATGCATCATCAAGTTTCTTGGACCAATTCTTTCTAGACCTATTAACAGTCTTTTGCAAAATTAATTTGAATTCTCTATTACTCAATTCTACTTGACCACTAGACTGAGGGTGATAAGGAGATGCAATTCTATGATTAACATCATATTTAGCAAGCATTTTACGGAAAGCACAATGAATAAAATGTGAACCACCATCAGTCATTAAATATCTAGGGACTCCAAATCTTGGAAAAATAACTTCTTTAAGCATTTTAATAGAAGTGTTATGATCAGCACTACTAGTTGGAATAGCTTCTACCCACTTAGTAACATAATCAACAACAACTAAAACATGTGTATAACCATTAGAGGAAGGAAAAGGTCCCATATAGTTAAAGCCCCAAACATCAAACGGTTCAATAACAAGTGAATAATTCATAGGTATTTCTTGACGTCTACTAATATTACCAATTCTTTGACATTCATCACTAGATAAGACAAACTTACTGGCATCCTTGAAGAGAGTAGGCCAATAAAAATCAGATTGCAGTACCTTATGTGCAGTTCTATCTCTAGCATGGTGTCCTCCATAAGCTTCGGAGTGACACTTGCGTAGGATCTGTTCCTATTCATGCTCAGGTACACAACATCTAGTAACACCATCTACTCCTTCTTTATAAAGATGTGGGTCATCCCAAAATTAATGCCTCAAATCATAGAAGAACTTTTTCTTTTGCTGGTATGTGAAACTAGGTGGTATAAACTTAGCAACAATGTAATTAGCATAATCAGCATACCATGGAGCAGTATGAGAAGCATTTATGACATTTAATTTCTCATCAGGAAAACTATCATCAATAGGTAGTGGGTCATCAAGCACATCTTCTAACCTAGACAAGTTGTCTGCAACGGGGTTCTCAGCTCCTTTTCTATCGACAATATGCAAATCAAATTCTTGTAGAAAGAGAACCCATCTAATAAGTCTAGGTTTAGCATCTTTCTTTTCCATAAGATATTTAATAGTAGCATGATCAGTGTAAATAGTTACTTTATAATCAACAATATAAGGTCTAAACTTATCACAAGCAAATACAACTGCTAAGAATTCTTTTTCAGTGGTAGCATAATTTCTTTGAGCATTGTCTAGAGTTTTACTAGCATATTGAATAAAATTTAGTTTCTTATCAACTCTTTGTCCTAGAACAGCACCTACAGCATAATCACTAGCATCACACATAATTTCAAAGGGTAAATTCCAATCAGGTGGCTAAACAATAGGTGCAGAGATCAATGCTTTCTTAAGTATTTCAAATGCTTCTACACAATCATCATCAAAGACAAATGGTATATCTTTTTGTAATAAATTAGTCAGAGGCCGAGAAATTTTTGAGAAGTCCTTAATGACCAAGGAAACTTCTTATACCTTTGATGTCCTTGGGACATGGCATCTTTTCAATAGCATCAACTTTGGCTTTATCAACTTCAATACCTCTTTCAGAAACTTTATGCCCCAAGACAATACCTTCATTAATCATAAAGTGGCACTTTTCCCAATTCAAGACAAGATTAGTTTCTTCACATCTCTGCAAAACTCGATCAAGGTTGCTCAAGCAGTCATCAAAAGAAGATCCATAGATGGAAAAGTCATCCATGAAAACCTCACAAATCTTTTCACAAAAGTCAGAGAATATAGCCATCATGCATCCTTGAAAGGTAGCAGGTGCATTACATAAACCAAAAGGCATACGTCTATAAGCAAAAGTACCAAAAGGGCATGTAAAAGTAGTCTTTGATTGATCTTTGGCTGACACAGGTATTTGAGAGAAACCAGAATAACCATCTAGAAAGAAAAAATGTGTATGTTTAGATAATATTTCTAGCATTTGATCGATAAAAGGTAAGGGGTAATGATCTTTTTAGTAGCCTTATTTAATTTGCATAAATCAATTACCATCCTATAACCTATAATGATTCTTTGAGGAATCAATTCATCTTTATCATTAGGAACAATAGTAATACCTCCCTTCTTAGGGACACAATGGACAGGGCTTACCCACTGACTATCAGCAACGGGATAAATTATACCTGCCTCAAGGAGCTTTAATATCTCCTTTCTTACCACTTCTTTCATTTTAGGATTGAGCCGGTGTTGATGATCACAAAATGGTTTAGCATCTTCTTCCAAATTAATTTTATGTTGACATAGAGTGGAACTAATGCCCTTCAAATCATCAAGAGTATACCCAATAGCAGCACGGTGCTTCTTCAGAGTTTTCAATATCTCTCTTCTTCATGCTCTGAAAGGTTAGCACTAATAATAACAGGATATATCTTTTTCTCATCAAGATAAGCATATTAAAAAGTATCAGGTAACGGTTTAAGCTCAAACACGTGATCACCCTTGGGTGGGGGAGGATCCCCTAGGATTTCAACAGGTAAATTGTTTTTCAGCATAGGTTCCTGTTTAAAGAATACTTCATCTAATTCCCTTCTTTCATTCATAAACATATCGTTTTCATGGTCTAGCAAATATTGTTCTAAAGGATCACTAGGAGGTACGGCAATAGAAGCAAGACCAATAATTTCATCCTTACTAGGTAATTCTTCTTCACGGTGTTGTCTACTAAATTTAGAAAAATTAAATTCATGAGTCATATCATCTAAACCGGTAGTAACAACATCTCTTTTGCAATCTATGGTAGCATTAACAGTACTTCAGAAGGGTCTACCAAATATAATGGGACAAAAGCTATCTTGTGGGGAACCAAGAACAAGAAAATCAGCAGGATATTTAGTTTTCCCACACAAGACTTCAACATCTCTAACAACTCCCATTGGTGAAATAGTATCTCTATTGGCAAGTTTAATTGTGGCATCAATATCTTCCATCTCAGCAGGTGCAATATCATGCATAACTTCTTTGTATAAGGAATAAGGTATTGCACTAGCACTAGCACCCATATCACATAAGCCATGATAACAATGATCTTCTAATTTAACAGAAATAACAGGTATGCCTACTACAGGTCTAGGTTTATCTTTACCACAGGGTTTAGCAATTCTAGCAGTTTCATTACAAAAATAAATAACATGCCCATCAATATTATCAGACAAGAGATCTTTAACTATAGAAATATTAGGTTCAACTTTAACTTGCTCAGGAGGTGTATATGTTTTAATATTGCTTTTACGAACCACAGTTGAAGCTTTAGCATGATCCTTTATCCTAACAGGGAAAGGTGGTTTCTCAACATAAGAAGTAGGAATAATAGGATCATTATAAGTAATAGTCTTTTCTTCAACTTTAATAGGTGCAGCTACTTTTACTTTTATGGGAGGATGATATTTAAACCACTTCTCCTTGGGGAGATCAACATAAGTAGCGAAAGATTCACAGAAAGAAGCTACTATCTCAGAGTCAAGTCCATATTTAATGCTAAATTTATAAAAAATATCGGTATCCATAAAAGATTTAACACAATCAAAACTAGGTGTCATACCTGACTCCTTACCATTGTCGAGGTCCCAATCTTCAGAGTTGCTTTTAATTCTTTCCAATAAATCCCATTTGAATTTAATAGTCTTCATCATAAAAGAGCCAGAACAAGAAGTATCAAGCATGGTGCGATTGTTACCAGAAAGCCGAGCATAAATTTTTTGAATAATTATTTTTCTTGAGAGCTCATGATTGGGGCATGAATATAACATTGATTTAAGCCTCCCCCAAGCTTGAGCGATGCTTTCTCCTTCGCGAGGCCAAAAATTATATATATATATATAATTGCGATCACGATGAACAAGATGCATAGGATAAAACTTTTGATGAAATTCCAATTTCAATTGTTTGTAATTCCAAGACCTCATATCATCACATAGCCTATACCATGTCGATGCATCTCCCCTCAAATATAAGGGAAAGACCTTCTTCTTAACAACATCTCTGGGTACACCTGCAAGCTTAAATAATCCACAAACTTGATCCACATATATCAAATGTTCATCAGGATGTTTTGTTCCATCTCCTAAAAAAGGATTAGCTAGCAGTTTTTCTATCATACCCGAAGGAACTTCAAAGCAAGCATTTTCATTTTCATATTCATTTTCAGTAGGTTCAGTAGGTTGAGGAGAAATTCTTTGCTCTACTGGTCGGGGTGAAGATACCCCGAACAAGCCCCTTAGAGGATTACCTTCCATGGTAACAAGTGATAGTAAATTTCAGCACACTATATAAATTTTTCCTTACCAAATTCCACCTACCAAAGGCGCTTCACTCCCTGGCAACGATGCCAGAAAAGAGTCTTGATGACCCACAAGTATAGGGGATCTATCGTAGTCCGTTTGATAAGTAAGAGTGTCGAACCCAACGAGGAGCAGAAGGAAATGATAAGCGGTTTCCAGCAAGGTATTCTCTGCAAGTACTAAAATAAGTGGTAACAGATAGTTTTGTGATAGGATAATTTGTAACGAGCAACAAGTAACAAAAGTAAATAAAGTGCAGCAAGGTGGCCCAATCCTTTTATAGCAAAGGACAAGCCTGGACAAACTCTTATATGATGTAAAGCGCTCCCGAGGACACATGGGAATATCGTCAAGCTAGTTTTCATCACGTTCATATGATTCACGTTCGGTACTTTGTTAATTTGGTATGTGGGTGGACCGGTGCTTGGGTGTTGTCCTTACTTGGACAAACATCCCACTTATGATTAACCTCTATTGCAAGCATCCGCAAATACAACAAAAGTATTAAGGTAAACCTAACCATAGCATGAAACATATGGATCCAAATCAGCCCCTTACGAAGCAACGCATAAACTAGGGTTTAAGCTTCTGTCACTCTAGCAACCCATCATCTACTTATTACTTCCCAATGCCTTCCTCTAGGCCCAAATAATGGTGAAGTGTCATGTAGTCGACGTTCACATAACACCACTAGAGGAGAGACACCATACATCTCATCAAAATATCGAACGAATACCAAATTCACATGACTACTAATAGCAAGACTTCTCCCATGTCCTTAGGAACAAAAGTAACTACTCACAAAGCATAAACATATTCATAATCAGAGGGGTATTAATATGCATATAGGATATGAACATATGATCTTCCACCAATTAAACCAACTAGCATCAACTACAAGGAGTAATTAACACTACTAGCAACCTACTAGCACCAATCCCGTACTTGGAGACAAGAATTGGATACAAGAGATGAACTAGGGTTTTGAGATGAGATGGTGCTGATGAAGATATTGATGGAGATTGCCCTCTCCCGATGAGAGGAGCGTTGGTGATGACGATGGCGATGATTTCCCCCTTCGGGAGGGAAGTTTCCCCGGCAGAACAGCTCCGCCAGAGCCCTAGATTGATTCCGCCAAGGTTCCCCGGTAGAAACTTTGGGGCACTCTTTGAGGTTCTATGTGTTGGTTGAATAGATGAATCTGAGATTGTGTGATGCATATCGTATAATCATACCCACGAATACTTGAGGTGACATTGGAGTATCTAGGTGACATTAGGGTTTTGGTTGATTTGTGTCTTAAGGTGTTATTCTAGTACGAACTCTAGAGTTGTTTGTAACACTTATAGAAATAGCCCAACGAATTGATTGGAAAGAATAACTTTGAGGTGGTTTCGTACCCTATCATAATCTCTTCATTTGTTCTCCGCTATTAGTGGCTTTGGAGTGACTTTTTGTTGCATGTTGAGGGATAGTTATATGATCCAATTATGTTATTATTGTTGAGAGGACTTGCACTACTGAAAGTATGAAACCTAGGCCTTGTTTCCTAGCATTGCAATACCGTTTACGCTCACTTTTATCATTAGTTATCTTGCTGTTTTTATATTTTCAGATTACAAAACTTTATCTACCATCCATATACCACTTGTATCACCATCTCTTTGCCGAAGTAGTGCACCTATACAATTTACCGTTGTATTGGGTGTGTTGGGGACACAAGAAACTCTTTGTTATTTGGTTGCAGGGTTGCTTGAGAGAGACCATCTTCATCCTACGCCTCCTACGGATTGATAAACCTTAGGTCATCCACTTGAGAGAAATTTGCCACTGTCCTACAAACCTCTGCACTTGGAGGCCCAACAACGTCTACAAGAAGAAGGTTGTGTAGTAGACATCACTGGTGAGGGCATCGTTCGGGTGTTGCCCAATTCCCATTTGGCGCTTCAGGCATTACTTAAAGAGTTAACGGTATGTGCAGCAACCTTCAGAATGGTTGTCCCATGTAAGGCACGTAGCGGGAAGCTCGTCCCGGTTCATGGAAGCTTCTGAAACCTTTCTGTCTGTTTTTTTCCTTTTCGTTTCTTGTTTTTCTCGGCAGTGGTTTTGTTCTATTTTATTTTATTTATTTTTATTTTTATTGTTTTATTTACTTTTTTGTTTTTTAAATGCAATTCTTAGAATAGATAACCCCTGTCAAATTCATGAACTTTTCTCAAGTTTATGAACAGTTTTCAAATTCATAATTTTTAAAATTTCATGAACAATTTTAAAATTTTCTTTTTTTTCAATTTTCATATTATTTCCAAATTTAGTAAGAAACTAAATTCATGATTTATTTTTCAAATTCAAGAATCTTTTTTCAAATGTATGTACCTTTTTTCTTTTTACAAAACAGGAACTATTTCCAGATTGAAGTTTTCTTTTTCAAAAGTTAACCGGTTAGCGGACATTGGTCGATTGGTGAACCACTCAACGGCCGACAAACAGAACAAAACCTGAAATTGGGCGAATGGAGAAGTAGCTCTTGATTTCTTGGTGGGCCGACACATGGGAGGAGCGCATGACAACCCGGCGCACGGGAATCCTATTTCTCGCGTATTACCAGGGATGCCGCTTCGTCAGTTTGGCGACCCAGCTAGGGGCTCCTTTTTAGAACCTTCCTAGACCATTTTTTTCTTCTGTTTTTCTTTCTTTTCTCTGTATTTTCATTTTCATTTTTCCTTATTTTTAAATTCTCATTTTTTCTTATAATGTTTTTCCTTCTACTTCTTCCTATTTTTTATTCTTTTATTTCAAACTAAAAACATATTTTGAAACCTGGAATATTTTCAAATTGTGAACAAATTTTGAAATTTAGAAAATTCATGAATTTTTTCGGAAATATGAGAATATTTTTTTAAATAATGAACATTTTAAGTTTATGAATTTATTTGAAATCTGAGAATATATTTTTAATTTTCTAAACAGTTCTGAAATCCAAGAAATTTTTGAAATTTTTGAATATTTGTTTGAAATCCATAAATATTTTTGTATTCTGAACATTTATTTTCCAAATTCATGAAATTATTTTTAAATTTCTATCAATTTTTTAAATCATGAACATTCTTGGAAATTCAGGATAACTTTCAAGTTTGTGATTTTTTTAAATTTGAGAACAATTTTTGTTATTTATATTCTAGAACAATTTTTGAAATCCAGGAATATTTTTCCAATTTGTGAACATTTCAAATTTTGAAAAACAATTTGAAATCGATAACTTTTTTCAAATTCCTTTACATTTTTTGAATACTAAAACTTTTTGAAATCCCTAACTTTGTTGAAGTCATGAATATTTTTTAAGTTACAAAAAGAAATGAAAAAAGGGCGTGCTCGCCCTGCACTTGGGCTGGCCGAAAGCGCACGCAGGGGGTGGGGGTGCGTGTTTGCTTGTTGTGTGCCGCATAGAGCGCAACTAAATGGGGAGACCTCCAGGAATCGCTTTTGTTGCCCTTAGAGCATGCCCAGTGGTGCGTCCAACCGCCACCACATGTCGCCTGCTAGACGCTCCCCATGATTTTTTTATTTTTTGTTTACGTGATTCGTTTTAGATGTGTTTTTTTGGGTTTTCCAGTTTTTTGGTTTTCGCCGGATTTTCCCTGAGCTTTGGAAAAACATTGCGCGCCAAAAAATATTCCATGAGTTTTTGTTGTGGTTATTTTTGTTGCTTCCGCGAGAAGCACATATTTGCTTCTTGTGGAGGCACAGATTTTCTTTCATGTGAAAGAAAAAAAATTATGCTTCCAGGAGAAGCACAAGTATGCATCTCGTGGAGGCACTTATTTGCTTCCACGATTTCTTAGAAAGAAAAAAAACTATGCTTCCACGAGAAGCATAGATTTGCTCCTCGTGAAGGCACAAATTTGCTTCCGCGAGAAGCACCACAGGAAAAAAAGAAGTGCTTTGATAAGAATCACACATTTGCTTATGCAAGTAGCATAGTCGTGCTTCTCGAAAAAAAACTATGGAAGGACAAATTTGCTTCTCGTGAAGGCACGGAATTATTTTCACAAGAAGCACAACTATGCTATGAATGCATAGATTTGCTTTCACGAGAAGCACAACTGTACTTCTCAAAATGGAAAAAAAAGCGAGGAATAAACATGCTTTTTGTCTCTGTTTTTTTCCCTATTTTTCGTGAAAAATGTTGTCTATGAAAATCTTGACGCGAGAAATCCAACGGTGAAGGTTCGGAATTTAGACGGACGATTCAAGCGATAAATTGTTTTGAATAAAGAAATCTATGAAAAAAGAGAAACTCCTGGGTTGTGACAAGTGGTGCATATGCCGTGTGCCACTTGCAGCACCTGAGAAGATGGGAGTGAAGTTTGCAAGGGGGTAACCCTCAATTGATGATTTCGGAGAACAAGTGGTCCCGGGCACGGCCGAAAAGGTTCACGGATTTGACAAAATGTTCGCAGGTTTGTGAAAAGTTCATGAATTAAAAAAACCCGGAAATTGGAAAAAGCTTAGGAGTTTGAATTTTCTTTTCGATTTGGAAAAAGTTGATGGATATGAAAAAAGTTAACGGATTTCAAAAAAGTTTATGGTTTCAAAGAAAGGTTCAGATACCTAGATTGCAAGAAAAATCTTGACCCGACCGACCATTTCATGAAAAATAGTAATATGTTGCATGTATTTCCTATGTAAATGTCAACTTATTAGAAAATTTGCATTGATGATATGACCGTTTTTGATTATTTCCCAGTGTTACAGATATATTGAAAACATACTTTTCAGAACATGGAAGTATACGTACACCTAATCAAAAAGTCCACAACAACGACATAAAAACATGTTTGACCATTCGTGCAGGCAATTCCACATCATTAGTGGCGAAGAGATTAGTTTATATCAAGTGATATATAGTATATCTCAAGTCAAGAAGCATCTCTACCTCCAATGGAAAACACGAGAATATAGCCCCTTCAACCTTCATTTTGAAAATGTGGTAAAGCTAAGTTCGTGGCTCTTGCACACTATGATGTGCTTAGTTTAAAGCAATTGGAAATCTATTACTCTGTCTAGTAGGTCAACTCTGTTACCAATTGAATTATTGTCATCTAATATGTTTCAGGAAGTAAAAACATATTCTATTTAGAACTCGAGAAAAAAGAAGGCAGACAATATTTAAAATCAGTTCAGCTAAAGAACATTTCATAATCTACTGAAATATACTGGGCAAAACGTTGACATGTTGTCGACCACATGACCACATCATCACATATCATAATCTATTGATTAGCCAGCAGCATAAATAAGCAATATGTATAAATTTCAGTGCATTATTTAAAGGAGACATACGTGCATGATGCAATTTTCATCTCAAAAATTGCTGGAGTATATATATCCGAAATAGTCGGCATACATACCTAAAACCTAAATGATCTGTCCCAGCAAGAGAACCATCCAAAATTTTGAGATCACCAACCTGTCTACATATATATAGCTAGCTGTAGCTTCGTTTCCCAAAGCCATTTCCTCCACCATGTCCTCATACATCGCGCCGTTCGAGCCCGGAGAGGCCGTGGCCCCGTGCTGCAGCACAACCACGCTGCTCAGCGCGTTGGCGGCATCCGTCGCCTGCTGCTTCTTCCTCGTCGTCATCTTCCTCTGCCTGCGCTTCCTCCACCTTCGCCGCACCAGGACGCGGCACCACGGCGCACAGCCCCTGCAAGGGCAGGGCCAGGCCCAGCAGCCCAAGCACGGCCTCGACGCCGCCACCATCGCGCTCTTCCCGTCTTTCCCGTACCGGCGGGACCGCTCGGCGTCGGCGCCGGACGAGTGCGCCGTGTGCCTCAGGGTCGTCGACGAGGGGGAGACGGTGAGGCAGCTCCCGAGCTGCAAGCACCTGTTCCATCAGGAGTGCGTCGACGTGTGGCTCCTGTCCAACGCGTCGTGCCCGGTCTGCCGTGGGAAGGTCGAGCGGGCCGCGGGCGCCGATCAGCGCGAGAGAGCCGCGGCATCAGCGGCCGTCGTGCCAATCGAGATGATGGACGATGAAACGCTGTCTCCATCGCCGTCGACGTCGTTAGAGCCGTCCGCGCCGGAGCGGCCGGGCTGGTTTGGCGGGCGAGCCTCCGGCTCCCGCTCCGGCCAGGAAACGGACTTGGAGCGGCAATAGCAGTCATTTTCCAGGGAGTCCGGGACTCCTGTATATGATCGCACGATCTGTTGAAGTAGGTAGCAACAGGTTCGTCATTCGTATATGCAGAGAGCTTGTTGGCAGCACACATTTTATTCGGTTGTTGTAAACGATCAGTATTGCGACCCTAACTTGCATGGGCGCTTATTCATAGGCGAACGCTCGGCCGGTCGCGGCTCGCTAGCGACGACACAAATGCGTGGGGCCACTCTAGCCACACATTCCCGTGAGGCCGTGACCCATCCCGCACTCCCTCCCATCAGTTTTTTTATTCCTTCACATCCTTATCCACTCCCTTCTAGCATCTTCTTCCTCATCACATCTCATCGGATAAGTTCATCCACCTCCCGACTTTGCCTGAGCTGTTGTGCTCTAGATCCATACGAGGCGTCCACGAGCTTGTTTTCGAGGGGGTCGGGCAGAGCTACAAGAGTGGGAGGCGGAGGGGAGCTGGTCTACATCAAAGATATTGGGAGGCGGAGGGGCGGCATGGCGACTAGCTGCACAGCAGGATGCAAGCCGCGATGGTGCTACTACATGATACAACCGGCAGGATGGGGAGCTGCAACCCCTGGCTAGCGGAGCTGCAACCGAGGCGTGGTCGAACTGCATCCAGTGACGGCCGCCAAACGGCTAGCTACAAATGGCGGTTCCCAGAGCTGCAACCGCCCGTTGGTCGAGCTGCATACCGCGACACACCCGACGGCGAGCTGCAACCGTGCAGTACAAGCTGATGGACGAGACGGCGGCGACAAGCTGCAATAGGTGATCTGGATTGCTGGATCTGGTTTTGCTGGAACAAGTGTCTTTTTTGCTGGAACTAGTAATCCTTTTTGCTACAATCTTTTTCTTTTGTTTGCTACAATCGAATCAATGGGAGTCACCCTGTTGTTATTTTTGCTGGAACCAGCATTTATTTTTGCTGGAACTAGCAATTTTTTGGCTACAATCAACCACCCAAGTTCTCCTGCTGAGATTGATTTTGCTGGCACCGATAACGTTTTTTGCTGGAACCTTATAATGTTTTTGCTTCAACCGAACATTGAGGATTTGTTGCTTTTTAATATCTTTTTTGCAACGGCGTGGTGCTGTGATTTTTGTTGCAAATGGCGGCAGAAAAGCTACAACCGCGCCCAGATTCGCTATAACCCGACAACGGAGTGTGGCCGGCGGCGACATGCTGCAATTTTCGGCAAAGACGGCCCACTATTTTTAGTTCATGCAACGGGCAACAAGGGAAGCTTCTATGGGCGCTGGGATTTTTTGTTGCAACCGTGGGGGGGCTCCTGGAACTGCTGCTGTTCGGGATCGAGTATGACGAGCAGCGGCGAGCTGGTGAGATTATCGGCGTTGGGGCAGGGGTGGGGTGGGGGGTCATGATTCGCGCTGTTGGTGAGGCTCTGGTGCGCGGGCGCTTGAGAAGAAAGAAAGAGTTAAAGGGGAGGAACAAGACAACACAGGTGGCATATCTGACGGCCTCCTACAACTGTATCGTGTGGTCACTGTGTGACCGGCCCAAATTTGGGCCGGTGCGCCGGCGCCTTGCTATGTGTTATTTGGCTTCGCAAATGACTAAATGAGTAAGAAAAAATAGTGCTCGCCACTACGGTCCCGAACTGTATTTCACATCAAAAATAGTGCTCACCACTACCATCACCAACCCGATAATAATGAAGATTGGTGAGAGTCCTCTCTAGCCTTGAGCGACCCGAACTGTATTTCGTCGTCCATATTAGGCATTGGAATACCTTTGGAATTGCAGAATTCCTCAGCCTCATGAAAAGGACTCTTCCAACCATTATCTCTCATGGTAGCTGTCGGTGTCAAAACCGGTGGATCTCGGGTAAGGGGTCGCGAACTGTGCGTCTAGGCCGGATGGTAACAGGAGGCAAGGGACACGAAATTTTACCCAGGTTCGGGGTAAAACCCAACGTCCTGCTTGATTAATATTGATGATATGGGTAGTACAAGAGTAGATCTACCACGAGATCGGAGAGGCTAAACCCTAGAAGCTAGCCTATGGTATGATTGTTGATGTGTATGTTGTCCTACGGACTAAAACCCTCCGGTTTATATAGACACCGGAGAGAGTTAGGGTTACACAAAGTCGGTTACAATGGTAGGAGATCTTCATATCCGTATCGCCAAGTTTGCCTTCCACGCCAAGGAAAGTCCCTTCCGGACACGGGACGGAGTCTTCAATATTGTATCTTCACATTCCAGGAGTCCGGCTGAAAGTATAGTCCGGCCATCCGGACACCCCCTAATCCAGGACTCCTTAGTAGCCCCTGAACCAGGCTTCAATGACGACGAGTCCGGCGCGCAGATTGTCTTTGGCATTGCAAGGCGGGTTCCCCCTCCAAGTACTTCACAGAAGATTTTGAACACAAAGATAGTGTCCGGCTCTGCAAAATAAGTTTCCACATATTGACATAGAGAGAATAATAGTTACACAAATCTAATCTGCTGACGTATTCCGTAGCGTGACACACCACGGCCAAGCCTTTATCCGAGTCGTTTCATTATCCCACCTCAGCACGTCATGCGAGGCGGTTTCCTTGGCACGTCTTGTTAAAGTAGAGATCGTGTCCCCTTATTTCGGAATTCTCATCAATACGGGCGTGGGTAACCCAACTGCGCCATTGATTACGGCGCTTGGGGATAAGCGAGTTTTACCAGGCCGGTGGGGACATGTAGTTGCGTCCACCCATATAAGGGGATAATGATCCACCCTTTCACCTACGCCTTCTTCCTCCTTCGCCTATCCATTCTTGCGCACTCGAGCTCCAGCGCCCAAGTCCGCACTCCCCACCTCAACCTCCTCCAGCCATGTCCGGAGCGGGAGGCAAGTGGATGGTCTCCTCCATCACGGAGGGACACATCAAAAAGCTGAGGAAGGTCGGATACCTGTCTAACGAAATCGCGTACCGGCTTCCCGAAAAGGGGCAGCTCATCCCCACCCCTAGGCCCCATGAGAGGGTGGTGTTCCTCCCCCATTTCCTCCGCGGACTGGGCTTCCCTCTCCACCCATTTGTCCGGGGGCTCATGTTCTACTACGGCCTGGATTTCCACGATCTGGCCCCGAACTTCGTCCTCAACATCTCGGCGTTTATCGTCGTGTGCGAGGCCTTCCTCCGCATCCGTCCCCATTTCGGCCTATGGCTCAAGACTTTGAACGTTAAGCCGAAGGTGGTGCGCGGCAACCAGGCGGAGTGCGGAGGCGCCATGGTGGGCAAGATGGCCAACTTCCTATGGCTCGAGGGCTCGTTTGTGGAGACCCTGAAGGGGTGGCAATCGGGGTGGTTTTACATCACCGAGCCGCGCGACGCCGAATGGGTCGCACCCCTTGTGTTTCGATCCAGACCCCCTACGTGGCGCACCTCCTGGAAGGAGACGGGCCTGTCATGGGGCAAGAAGGGAGAGCTGACCGGACTCCAAACATGCGTCCAAACCCTGGTGGACAAGAAGCTCAAACTTGTCAACGTAGTCCAGGTTATGCTCATCCGCTTGATCCTCCCATGTCAACAACGGGCTTTCAACCTATGGGAGTTCGACCCGGCGCGACACCAAACTCTGAGCAGGCTCTTCGACACGACGTACGAAGATGCCTGGAAGGTGCTTTTCAAGGGCGCTGAGGCTCCCGCATCCGCTACCGAGGATCGCGGATTCAGTGCGCAGCGTCACGCTCTCGCGGTAAGCTGTTTTTCCTTTTACAGGGTATCAGTTTTTCATAGTTTGACTCCATGCGGGATCTAAGCTCCCTTACCTTTGACAGGATTGGCAGGTGACATTCGGACAGATCAACTGTCCGGCTCCTTTGCCCGAAGGCCAAGCGGACGCTCGCTTGGCGAAGCTGCTGGTTCCGGCACCCTATGTGGTGCCGGAGAAGAAGGCCGCAAAAAAGGCCGCGGGGACTCGAAAGAGTGCCCGGCGCCAGGAGGTGTCGGATCCATCATCCGATGGTTCCGAGGCGCATTCCTCCCGTGAAGACGAGGACGAAGAAGAAGAAACCTCCCCCCCTCCAGCGGGAGGAGAGAAGAAAAGGAAGGCCACCCTCTCTGGGGAGACCGAAGGGTCCAAGAAGGGGAAAACCCTTCCTCCGGACTACTCCACCGACGCCGAAGACGGCGGAGAGGAGTAGCAGCCCAGGGCCAAGCCCCTAGCAAAATCGTAAGTATCCGGATACCAGAGTAATTCATAGTATTCATTTATTGCACAGCTTTCCCTTACGTCGAATATGTTTATGCAGCCCACCCAAAGACCGGCTCGACGCGTCGTCGAGCGGCTCACTGGACTCGTCAGATGTGAACTCGCTTCCGACGGCTTCCTCCCCCCGTCCTACGGACGACACCGAAGTGTTGTCCCAACAGGTTCCAAGCCGGGAGGAGGTGGTCTTGGAGGCGCCGCAAGGCGACCTCCCGGACTCCAGGAGTAAAGGGGATGAAACCCCCCAGGGCTCCAAGTCTGGCTCTAGGCCGGACACCGCTCCGGAACCTTCAAAGGTTCCAGAGTCCGACGGGGGACCTCCTTCCAAGAGGAGTAAGTCCACCGTGCCGGTGGCTCCCGTCCAACCGGAAGCGCCGGACAATATGTTGGAGGCGCTCCAAGGCGCCTCCATCGACGAGGAGCACCGCACTATTATGAGTGCGGTGGTCCAGAAGGTTCAGTCCGCCAAGAGTGGACTGACTGAAGTTTGTACTAGCCTTTTAACAGGCTTTGAGGTAAGTAAAGAGTGTGTAAATAATATTACCGCATAGACAGTAGCCCTTGATGCTCTGTTTGGCGTTCGGGAAGAAAAGCCGAATAGAGGATCAAATAAATTCGCAGGAGTCTAACAAAAATGAGTCAATATGCATATGCAGGCTTCTCTGCTTGCGTCCGCCGCACTAACTGCGGAAGTGGACACGCTGAAGCAGAACCTCGAGCGGCTCGAGCAAGAGCTCGGGCATGCCAAGAAACAGCTCGAGGACAATGAAGGTAAGAAATACCTTGTTTTTTAAAATATATATAAAAAGGTGCAATTTCAAAGAATGACAGGATTATCGTGGCTATTGCAGGGGCCACGTCTGAAGTGGCGACCCTTAAGCAAGCGCTGGTCGAGGCCGAGAAGAGGGCGGCCTCGGAGCGCACCGAGCGGGAGAAGTATGAGGCCGAGGTTGGCAAGGTGCGGCAAGAGCTCCAGGCTCTCATGGAGAAACATGAGAGTTTGGAGCTTGACTCAAAGGCGTGAGCGTCCGAGCTTGCGGTGGCTATTGAAAATGCCAAGTCTGCCAAGGGCGAATCCCAGAAGACCCTTCAGGAGTTGGATGAGGTGAAGAAGATAGCGGCGGGTAAGGCATTCTTTATGCAAAGCAAACACATAAACGTGAATTACTTGTTACTTACCCGAATTCGTAGCTCTTCAGGAGCGTTCGCAGATCTTCCCCGGAGTGTGTCCGTTGCCGCCGCATTCTATCGAGCCGAGGAGGGTAGCTCGACAGAGAAGGTGTTCTGGTCTCAGTATGCTGAGGCCGGACACCCCGTGCCCCCGAGCGACCAGCTGAAGCAACTGGTCGAGGTCCACAAGGCGGCCGAACAGGCCATGAGGGGCCTCATTGTTCGGCTGTGGCCTGGAGGGGCTCTGCCTGGGAGCTATTTCGGGCTGGTGCAGCGGCTGGTGGAGGCCTGTCCAAGGCTCGAAGTCATCAAGCGCTCCGTCTGCATTGAAGGTGCCCATAGGGCCCTTGCCCGTGCTAAGGTGCACTGGGGCAAGCTAGATGCTGAGAAGCTTGCGAAGGACGGGCCACCGCCGGGGAAAGAGCATCGCAAGCCCGAGAATTACTATAAGGATGTTCTGAAGGGTGCCTGCCTTGTGGCGGATGAATGTTCTAGGGATGTAATTTTTGAGTGAACTTGCTCGTTTTGTCCTGTATGCTGAAAACTTGTTCATATGCGCTAAGCAATTCTATTGGAATTTAAAATATTACCTTCTGTGCGGCTGTTTATCAATTCTGAGAGATGGCGAGTCGTCGGCTTCTGCCCCCGTGCCGCTAGTGCTGGAGTGTTCGGGGAAAAACCTGAGCGCTCTTTTTCCCATGTTTGGGTCCTTCGAGGGAGGCGCATAGCCCAACGAACAAGGCAATCGGACTATAATGCGTGAACACTCGCACTTAGCCATAGAATTCTATAATTTTAAATTTCGGCGAAGCCCCTGGTATTCGGAAGACCGAGTTCGGGGCACTATCCACGCCTTGGCCGGACAGAGCCGGCTCCTCGCCCTAAGCGGCATAAGTCTTTAGGGACTCGAAAAACCTCTCGATCAGCGACCAGCTCTCGCTTCATCATGACAGTCAGTTTTAGCTTTCTCCACTGAGGTGCTCGACCCAGCTCAACTGGGGCACAATCGCAGTGGTTCTCCTAGTTCTACCTTAGCCGATATAGCGGAACGTAAGGCACCAAAACATAGGAGCCGGGCAAGACATGATTCAGAGCCGATGCATATAATGCTATAAGTTCGGGGTGCCACACTTGTTAAAGTGTTCGAACTTCTCACACCATATTGAGGGGTACTAAAGCCCCTGGCGTATTTTGGCCGTACCAACGTGTACGGGTGCAACATGTCGTTAAGGAACATATATAAAGAAAAAAAGGTAATGCAAAAATAGACGAAAGCTATGCATTGTTTATTAAAAAGGGCTGCGATCAAAGCAGAACGATACAAATAATGCGATAAGTGGAAGGTTGGACTAGTTAACATGTCCGTTCCAGGGGCAAGCTGCGGAATAGTATGCGGAGCAGGTATACTACTCGTGATAGAGACCACCTGGGAGTTCCGTAATGCAGCGTGGCTTGTCTGCTTCCCTGGTTCTTGCATCATTTGTGCGGCAATTGAACTGCCGAACAGGCCTTCCGAAGGGTGGAGTCCTGAAAGTAAGAGAAAATTAAAAAATCGGCAGCCCCTGGTACGGTTTAAGCCGTGTTTTGGGCGTGCCGTGATGGTGCCCCTCCCCCTGTACCCATGGTATCTCTAGAGCGTAGTTATGTACGCGAAGTACTAGCGTCGCCTTTTTGCGAGGGTTGGGGTTGGGGCCGCATTGCTACGCCTGCTCGGATCGTGCCAAGCGGTCTTGTTGTAGGTTACTCCGGGCGCGCTTGACGGTGTTCGGTCGTTTAGTGGCCGGACTGGAGAACTGCCTGGAGAGGCTGCTTTGTACTTCCGCTGCAAGGGCCGCCGTGTGCTCCTCCGTTCGGAGGGAGCGTTCGGTGTTTCTATTGACCGTAATTACTCCTCGAGGGCCTGGCATCTTGAGCTTAAGATATGCATAGTGTGGTACCGCATTGAACTTAGCGAATGCGGTTCGCCCGAGCAATGCGTGATAGCCACTGCGAAACGGGACTATGTCAAAGATTAGCTCCTCGCTTCGGAAATTATCAGGAGATCCGAAGACCACTTCAAGTGTGACTGAGCCTGTATAGTTGGCCTCTACACCTGGTATTACGCCCTTAAAGGTCGTTTTGGTGGGCTTAATCCTCGAGGGATCTATGCCCATTTTCCGCACTGTATCCTAGTAAAGCAGGTTCAGCCTGCTGCCGCCGTCCATAAGGACTCTAGTGAGATGAAATCCATCAATAATTGGGTCTAAAACCAATGCGGCGAATCCTCCATGACAGATGCTAGTGGGATGGTCCCTTCGATCAAAGGTGATCAGGCGGGAGGACCATGGGTTGAACTTTGGGGCGACTGGCTCTACCGCGTATACGACCCTTAACGCGCGCTTCCACTCTCTTTTGGGGACGTGGGTTGCGTATATCATGTTCACTGTCCGCACTTGTGGGGGAAAACCCTTCTGTCCACTGTTGTTCGGCGGCCGGGGCTCCTCGTCGTCGTTGCTATGCAGCCCCTTGTCTTCATTTTCAGTGTTTAACTTGCCTGCCTGCTTGAACACCCAACAATCCTTGTTGGTGTGATTGGCCGGCTCTTCGGGGGTACCATGTATCTGGCACAAGCGGTCGAGTATTCGGTCCAAACTGGACGGGCCCCTAGGATTCCTTTTAAATGGCTTTTTCCACTGACCGGATTTAGAGCCTCTGAATCTGGCATTAACTGCCGTATCCTCAGCGTTGTCGCCGTTAATGCGGCGCTTCTGCTTGTTGCGACGCGACCTGCCACTACTGTCTCTGGTGTCCGAATTACCAGGGTTCTTGGTCATATTGTTGCTATGAGCAAGCCAGCTGTCTTCTCCCGCGCAAAAGTGGGTCATGAGTGTCATGAGTGCTGCCATAGATTTCGGCTTTTCCTGTCCAAGGTGCCGGGCCAGCCACTCGTCACAGATATTGTGCTTGAAGGCTGCTAGGGCCTCAGCGTCCGGACAGTCAACTATTTGATTTTTCTTTGTTAGGAACCGTGTCCAGAATTACCTGGCCGATTCCCCTGGCTGCTGAATTACGTGACTTAGGTCATCGGTGTCTGGGGGTCGCACATAAGTGCCCTGGAAATTGTCGAGGAATGCGGCTTCCAGGTCCTCCCAACAACTGATTGATCCTGTTGGCAAGCTGTTAAGCCAATGTCGAGCTGGTCCTTTAAGCTTGAGTGGGAGGTATTTGATGGTGTGGAAATCATCGCTGCGGGCCATGTGGATATGAAGGAGATAATCCTCGATCCATACCGCAGGATCTGTTGTGCATATGATTCGATGTTTACGGATTTGAAATCCTCGGGGATTTGATGATCCACTATTTCGTCTGTAAAGCATAGTGGGTGTGCGGCGCCTCTGTACTGGGCTATATCATGACGTAGCTTCAATGAGCCTTGTCTACTGTGTTTGGCCCTGCCAAATTTGTGGCCGGCATGACGGTTACCGTCTCGAGCCGTGGGGCGCCCACGCGATCCGTAGATCGATCTTGTTTGCCTTGCGTTGTCCTCCAACATGTCTTGTAAGTCCGGCGCATATTCCCATGCCTTGGTACAGGGTGTGGCTTGAGTGGAGGGCCGAGAGGCCTCTCTGTCACGGCCATGAGGTGGCCGGTCGGCCGCATCAAATGCTTCCTCCTCTAATCGGGGTAGCAACCTGCGCTTTGGGTAGCTCTTGGAGGGGTGTTCGAGTTTATGCTCTTCGGCCGCAAGGACTTCAGTCCATCTGTCGACTAGCAAATCTTGATTAGCTCTAAGCTGTTGCTGTTTTTTCTTGAGGCTTCTTGCCGCGGCCATAAGCCTGCGTTGAAAACGCTCTTGCTCGACGGCATCCTCTGGCACGACGAATTCGTCGTCGTCGAGGCTTGCCTCGTCTTCGGAGGGAGGCATATAATTATCGTCCTCGACCTTTCTGTCTGCCGCTCTCTCATGAGGGCTGGTTTCTCCATCCTCCTGTGCTAAATCTTGCTGGAGGGGGTTTTCTTCGGCGCTTTCCGGAGTATTATTATCTCCCGTGCTGGAATCACCATATTTGTTTTGGCGGGATTTTGAGCGGTGCCGCTGACGCCGGCGCTTAGGCTGTTTCTTGGAGGGGTCATCCTCCACTGTTCCATCACCATATCCCTCTTTCGGGTTGTCCACCATGTATATGTCATATGACGAGGTGGCTTTCCGGGGCCTAGTAGGCACTGGTTCTTCATCATCTCCTTCATCGGCGTTCATACCGTCGATATCTTCGGAGTCGAAGTCGAGCATGTCGGTTAAGTCGTCGACAGTGGCTACAAAGTGGGTGGTGGGTGGGCGTTGAATTTCTTCATCGTCCGTACCCCAACCTTGCTGACCGTAGTCCGGCCAGGGCTCTCCTGATAAAGAGAGAGACTTCAGTGACTTCAGGATATCGCCGAAAGGCGAGTGCTGAAAGATGTCCGCGGCAGTGAACTCCATGATCGGCGCCCAATCAGTTTCAATCGGCAGGGGCGCGGAGGGTTCAGAGTCCGGAGAGGAGTCCGGCTCCTTGGAGCCATGAGTCTCGCAGAGACGGGGCTGGTGTTCGGCTCAATCGCCGTTGGGGTCGCAGCCCCCGAGGTGGCGTCCAACCGCCCATCCTCGATCGGCGCAGTTGGCTCCGCATTGAGGGTCGGAGCCGATGCGGGTGCGGCCTCCAGGGCACTGTTCGGTGGCAGAGCTAGATCATGATCGTTGTGACAGTGCGGCGCGCTCGGCAGTGGCTCGAATCCGTCGAAGATCAAGTCCCTGCGGATGTCATCCGTGTAGTTTAAACTTCCAAATCTGACCTGACGGCCAGGGGCGTAGCTTTCGATCTGCTCCAGACGGCCGAGCAAATCGGCCCGTAGTGCGAAGCCGCCGAAGACGAAGATCTGTCCGGGGAGGAAGGTCTCACCCTGGACTGCATCGCTATTGATGATCGTAGGAGCCATCGAGCCTGACGGCGACGGCACAGAGGAACTCTCAATGAAAGCACCAATGTCGGTGTCAAAACTGGCGGATCTCGGGTAGGGGGTCCCGAACTGTGCGTCTAGGCCGGATGGTAACAGGAGGCAAGGGACACGAAGTTTTACCCAGGTTCGGGCCCTCTCGATGGAGGTAAAACCCTACGTCCTTCTTGATTAATATTGATGATATGGGTAGTACAAGAGTAGATCTACCATGAGATCGGAGAGGCTAAACCCTAGAAGCTAGCCTATGGTATGATTGTTGATGTGTATGTTGTCCTACGGACTAAAACCCTCCGGTTTATATAGACACCGGAGAGGGTTAGGGTTACGCAAAGTCGGTTACAATGGTAGGAGATCTTCATATCCGTATCGCCAAGTTTGCCTTCCACGCCAAGGAAAGTCCCTTCCGGACACGGGACGGAGTCTTCAATCTTGTATCTTCACAGTCCAGGAGTCCGGCTGAAGGTATAGTCCGGCCATCCGGACACCCCCTAATCCAGGACTCCCTCAGTAGCCAACCGGAATTTAACATCATGAATTAATTCCAGGGTAAGCACAACATTTATTTCCTTTCTTTGCAACAGTTGCGAAAGCTCATTTGCTATACCAAACAACTTTAGCATAAGCTTCCAAACAAAAGCAAATTGGAATTCAATTAATAACAAATCCTTCCTCATGAAGAACTTGTTCAAATTGATGAATAATGAAGATGTGCCTTGGGTCAAACTCATATGGGGAAGATACTACCACACGAACATCCCCTTGGATCAAATGGAAGGATCTTTGTGGTGGAAGGCCCACATTGCTATACTTCCATCCTTTAAGCAGGCTCTCTCGCACACGTGCTATGGGATTGTGATTTCGTACCGAGCTACTAGAGATATTTGATTCCCAGTAAAAAGAGAGGAACTTCTGTCTATGAAGACACCATGCTAGCTATTGATCACTTACCTAAATCTTTCAGCGTGGAAATTGTCACTCTTGGATGCTGGAATAGTTGGATTCAAAGAATGGAAAGGTTTTTAGAGCTGTCCAACCAATCATTCAGGTCTGGAGATATTTTCTCAGACCAAACCTCAAGGCCGTTCGGTTCAAAATAAAGGAGAAGTGTGAAGAGGGTTTTCATCAGTGGCTAACCAATAATCTACAAAAATGATCATTCCCTTCCTTAGAGCAGGCATTGGTTAATTCCCCTGTCTTTTCATTGTCTTTGGGTTTTCCTTTTTTTTCCTCCTCACCTTTGTAGCATACTTTTGATATATATGAAAATACCATAGAAAAATTCTTCTACGGTTTACGGGTAAAAAAGCAAATTGGAAGCACTCCATCTATTCAACTCAACCTGCAACATGCCTCAGATTATGCCCGTTTGCATTTTCATGATTTCATCAACCATGCCAAGAAAGTTTTTCACATAGGCCCACATTTGGTCATACCGAAGCAAAATTTTATGATGTGACCACCATCTAGTATATCCTAGTCTAGCAAGACTAGTCTGTTGATGCAATCATCCTTGTGTAGATATTTCAACCATCTCAAACCTTTCCAAAGTATCTTTGCGAGCAGGGAAAAACCTAGAAAAAATCTTATGGTGTCAGCAATGTATTAATGGTGTCATCTATGCAATTAAGCATTGATCAGTACAAAATTAGGGAAAAATACATAAATGACTGGTGTCAGCTGACACCAATGCGTCCATCCCTGTTTGTGAGTTTCTTCCATAAATACTTCTGTGACGCCCCGAGACCCCTGCGCCAGGTGTCTTCCAGTTATTCGCCGTCGTTGCCATGTCATTTGCTTGCGTGTTGTATCTTGTCATGTCATCATGTGCATTGCATCATCATGTTTTCAAAACTTGCATTCGCCCGGGTTCTCCCAGTTCTTTCCGTTGTCCGTTCCAAGCCCAGACACACTTGCACGCGCCCGCGGCACGTCCGAAATATTATTTTATAAGTGGCTGGAAAATGTTCTCGGAATGGGTTGAAAGTTGGCGTGCAGTCTTATTATAGTGTAGATAGACCGTTTGTCAAGTTTCATCACATTCGGAGTTCGTTTGATAGCCCAGCCATTAAACTATAGCGGCAGTATAGCCGGTCACACATCAGACATTTTCGGTCTCCGGAAACAGTCACCGGGCCTCTCTCTTTTCTCTTCTCTCAGTCTGAGGCCTTCTGCACAGTCCACTACCTACCGCCAGGCCCAACCTAACCTCTCTCGTCAGCCCGCGGCCCTCCTCGCGCGCGCGTCCGAAAAGTTGTCCCGGACCCGACCCGAGCAGTCGTCACCGTTGGACTCAGAACATCCCCAAACATCTACAAAAGGTCTCCGTTTTCTTAATTGGGATCCCTAACCTATTTATCCGAAACCGTCCGATTTTGATCGGAGGGTCCAAACGTAATCCTTTTGTCCCTATTTATAGACCAACCCGTACCCAAATCATATCAAACCCTAAAATTTAGGAGCCTTGTCCCATCGATCCCTCTCGGCCGCCGCCACTATTCCCCTCGGGATTCAGGTCCACCCACTCTCCCTCGTTTTCCCCAGCGAGCCAACCAACGCAGTGCAACGCCCCTCCTTCTCTTGCAACACTGCCTCGTCCTCCCCTGTGTCTCATCACCACGGGGCTCCCGCTCGGGAGGAGCACCTGAGCACGCCCGGAGCCGCATCGACCATGGCCAGGCCATGCCCTGCTTCCTTCTCTATCCCTCTGGTTCTCCCTCTCCCTCCGGTCTCAAAACTGTATTGTTGTCTCTGTTTACGCAGGACGCCATGGGGGCACCGCCTCCGCTTCTGGTTCGCCACCAGGCCATTGCTCCCCTGCCTCGCTAGCCTCCGACGGCGCCGGCCACCTCTCCGAGCAGAGCCGCCGGACCTCTTCTGCAGCTGAGCCCCCTCCCTCGCGCGCCCGTCTCCTCTCACCGATCTGCCTCGCACCGGCATTGACCCACGCCAAGTCCCTGCTGCCGCGCCTTCGCCAAGTCCCCATCGCTGGCCCCTGCTTCTGCTGCATTGGGAAGCTGCAGTTCCAGCAGAGATGGACGATCACCTGGATCCGCCCGCCTCCGCCAGTCCCTGACCTCGCCGGAGCCGCTTCCCGCAGTGCCGTCGTCCTCATCGCCGGCAACCGCTGCGGCTGCAAGTTCCTCTGCTTCCCTGCTCCAAATCGAGCGTCGGGCGTCACTACCTCCCCACGTGCCATCCCGGAGTCCCCAACGCCTCCGCAAGCTGCTCCGCCGTGCCGTCTCCGGACCCTGCTCGTCGGAGCCGTGCCTTCCCCCATGCCCGCGAGCCCGCGCCGGCCATCTCCCTCGCTGGCAACAACGAACCAGGGCGGCCATGGCCCCTGCTTCGAACGAACGGGTACAGCCACATTGTGCGTTGACCACGCCCCAGCCCAGATCCGCCGGCCCAAGAGGCCCGTGGGTGAGCAGCACCTCCCTCCAGCCCTTTGTGCCTGTTGGGCCAGTTCAATTTAAGGCCCGTTATCTTTTTTTTCAGTTCAGGAGGATTTTTCCTAATATTTCAGAGAGTGCAATTTGCAGAAAACCCCTTGAACTTCATGCATATTTAAACTCACAAACTAAGCATCACATGTAAAAACTTAATATATGAAACTTGCTTAGAATTTTGTGTAGATTAATAATATGCCATTTTCAATCATGTTTAAAATGTCTAAATTGTTGTTTCCTTTAATTTGCCCCTATGCCATGCTAAAATGTTTTCTTTCATAACTAAATAACCGTAGCTCCAAATTTAATAAACTTTATATGTAATGGGGTGGAAAGATGCCTAGTTTAACATGGTGGCACCAATTTGCATGTTTAACAACCATAAAATATGGTTTAGGGCAGAACAGTATCAACCTAATATTTGCATATGGGGATTTATCGGAATTGTTGTTCGTTGCTTCCGGCCTCATTTAAACTTGCCTAGATAGATAGTTTCATTATGCTTCACCTCTTGCAATGCTAACAATATTTAATCTTGTTGGGTACATAAACGAGAGTGAACTAAATAAGTCATGTGGTGTTCCGTCAATATGCGACTCATTGCATATTGAGCTCCATTTAATTTGTAGGGTTGTTTGTGCACTTTGCCATGCCATGCTTCATTAATCCGGACATGCATCATACTTGGTTGTGCATCATGCCATGTTCATGTGATGGTTGTTTTACTATGTTGTTTGCTTCTTTCCGGTGTTGCTTCTTCGGGTTGGTTCCATTAACGTCGCGTTTGTTAGGACCCGTTCGACTACGTCCGTTTGTCTTCTTCATGGACTCGTTCTTCTTCCTTGCGGGATTTCAGGAAAGATGACCATACCCTCGAAATCACTTCTATCTTTGCTTGTTAGATGCTCGCTCTTTTGCTATGCCTATGTTGCGATACCTACCACTTGCTTATCATGCCTCCCATATTGTTGAACCAAGCCTCTAACCCACCTTGCCCTAGCAAATCGTTGTTTGGCTATGTTACCACTTTGCTCAGCCCCTCTTTTAGCGTTGTTAGTTGCAGGTGAAGATTGGAGCTTGTTCCATGTTTGGAACATGGATATTTTGTTGGGATATCACAATATCTCTTATTTAATTAATGCATCTATATACTTGGTAAAGGGTGGAAGGCTCGGCCTTATGCCTGGTGTTTTGTTCCACTCTTGCCGCCCTAGTTTCTGTCATATCGGTGTTATGTTCCCGGATTTTGCGTTCCTTACGCGGGTGGGTTATAATGGGAACCCCTTGACAGTTCGCCTTGAATAAAACTCCTCCAGCAATGCCCAACATTGGTTTTACCATTCGCCACCTAGCCTCTTTTTCCCTT
The DNA here is from genome assembly GCF_018294505.1 of Triticum aestivum. Classification (NCBI taxonomy): domain Eukaryota; kingdom Viridiplantae; phylum Streptophyta; class Magnoliopsida; order Poales; family Poaceae; genus Triticum; species Triticum aestivum. The sequence goes on along the minus strand of NC_057800.1, from coordinate 129,770,462 downwards.
GGGTTCTGCAGACTCAAGGGTCATCTTTATTTTAACCCCCCCTGGGCCAGTGCTCCTCTGAGTGTTGGTCCAAACTAAGCTGCCTGCGGGGCCACCTTGGGGAAACTTGAGGGTTGGTTTTACTCGTAGCTAGTCTCATCTGAGTGTGCCCTAAGAACGAGATATGTGCAGCTCCTATCGGGATTTGTCGGCACATTCTGGCGGTGCTGCTGGTCTTGTTTTACCATTGTCGAAATGTCTTATAACCGGGATTCCGAGCCTGATCGGGTCTTCCCGCTAGAAGGAATATCCTTCGTTGACCGTGAGAGCTTGTGATGGGCTAAGTTGGGACACCCCTACAGGGATTTGAACTTTCGAAAGTCGTGCCCGCGGTTATGGGCAGATGGGAATTTGTTAATGTCCGGTTGTAGAAAACCTGAAGTTGACCTTAATTAAAATACATCAACCACGTGTGTAACCGTGATGGTCTCTTCTCGGCGGAGTCCGGGAAGTGAACACGGTGTTGGAGTTATGCTTGACGTAGGTTGTTCTAGGATCACTTCTTGATCATAGTTGTTCGACCATGCTTTTGCCTTCTCTTCTCGCTCTTATTTGCGTATGTTAGCCACCATAAATGCTAGTCGCTTGCTGCAGCTCCACATCATACCTTGTCTTACCTATAAGCTTAAATAGTCTTGACCGCGAGGGTGCGAGATTGCTGAGTCCCCGTGACTCACAGATACTTCCAAACCAGCTTGCAGGTGCCGATGAGACCGTGCAGGTGACACAACCAAGCTTAAGGAGGAGCTCGATGAAGATCTTGCCCTTTGTGTTGTTCCGTTTCCAGTTGATCAGTAGTGGAGTCCAGTCGGGACGATCTGGGATCTATGTAGCATTGGGGTAGTCTTCTTTTATTTTGGTTCCGTAGTCGGACCTTAATTGTATCTGGATGATGTAATGTTTTATTTCTTGTATTGTGTGAAGTGGCGACTGTAAGCCAACTATGCATTCTTTTCCCTTATTTTATTACATGGGTTGTTTGCGAAGATTACCTCACTTGTGACATTGCTTTCAATGAGGTTACGCCTCTAAGTCGTACTTTGACACGTAGGAGATATAGCCGCATCGAGGGCGTAACAAGTTGGTATCAGAGCCTTCCCCGACCTAAGGAGCCCCCTGCTTGATCGAATTGTTGGCGTTGTTGAGTCTAGAAAAATGTTTTGAGTCATTTAGGATTATATATATCGGAGAGTTAGGAATTATTTTTACTCCTCAGTCCCTTCATCGCTCTGGTGAGGCATCCTGACGTAGAGTTTTGACTCTTCTCTTCTCAAATTTCACTAAAAAAAATTTAGGATGACGCGGGTATCTTGGAAACATTCCAATCGATTTGTGACGAGAACATTGTTCTTGGTGCCTCCTGTCATTTAGGGGTTGGGGCAGTGTCCCGGGGAGTTGAGCTCCGAGGTGTTGTCGTCACAATTTTATCATTGCAGTTCTGGAATACCTGAGTTTAGTTTCGCTGACATCGAAAATCTCTTTTATGCAGTTGTTGGTGAGATAACCTCGACGCCACCCAGTACTGGGGCGGGAGTTCAGGAGTATTGCCATAACTCATATAACGGATGCTTTTCGAAGGTTGAGGTAAACGATTTCCGAAGGTTTCTTGGTTATGTGTTGAAGGATGGATACAACTGGATGTAGGATTTGCTAGTTTTGGGTGAGATATTATGCTTCCCCTGTATCCCCAACACCTGATTGCTGTAGGGGAACGCGACAGAAAACGAAAATTTTCGGTATAGCGAGCACGCCCAGGACCACTATGGAGACTGCATACAAGGTTTGATCTGTTCCGTACCGACTCGAAGCGCAGCGGAAGAAGAGTCGGTGGAGATCATTGGTGTAGATCCCCGTAGCTAAGATTTACAACCTCCCAACCGCGAGGATGTACTCCCTCGCCGGACAGCCCTTCGGGAGGCGGTCGGACAGTCCCCCGGACGATGTCGCGGACAGCCCTTCGGGAGGACCCTCGAAACTCGAATGGAGACTCGGACAACCCTTCGGGAGGACACTCGAACATCCCCTCGGGCAAAAGACCGAAACTACGACCTCTCTACGGGGTTGCACACATACCGTGTCAGCTATCCGGCAGGGCTTTGCCGTCCAGAACTAGTTCCTGCCAGAACCCAGACAGCCTTACGGCTCTATGAAACTCTTTTCATGGGAGGGAGAGAAGAAGCCAGATAATGCATGGCATGTGTATGAGAGCAAGGGGATGAGCTTTGGGCTGCCCACTCCTCCTCTATTTATAGGAAAGCCAAGGGGTAGGGATGGCTCACAAAAACCCAAAATGCCCATGCAAATGTCGCACATGAAGGGCATAATGGGGAGGGAAGTGGAGCTCCATGGAGCCCCACACATGTGGCCGGCCAACCCCCTTGGGGGGCCCCCATGAGGAGCATGCTTGGCGCCCAAGCCCTTCTAGAAGCCTTTTGGAAATATCCCAAAAGGTGACTCACCATAAAATATCCCAAAAAGCACTTTCACTATTCACGACGACATTTTTCAGCGTCCGTTCGAACTGAAAATATTTATGTGGGCTTAGAACATTTCCAGTACCCACCATAATAATTTTCAACGCGTTTCGAAACAATTCCGGTTTTAGTGATTTTCATCTGCGAAACGCATCTGAAGTGGCTCCGGCAGCTCCGGAACATTTCTGGTTTTTATCTCAGCAAATTCCAAAAAGCTACCATAATGATTCTGGCACCCTCCAAGAATTATCAGGCATTTGCCGAAACCAATTTGACTTAATGGTATATCCCGAAACAACTTTTCGGTATCATTGAAACTCATCCGATGACCTCTCTCTGCGGTACGATTCCGCTGTCCGAAACTTTTCCGGTGTCCGAAACTTTTTCGGTGATTTTCTCTCAGACTCCCTGTCTAGTATTCAGCAGATAGATGACCCTTAAGCGTGTGACCCTATAGGTTCGGTGAAGTATAGACATGACCTGGAACCTCTTCCGATCAATGATCAACATCGGAGCCGTGGACACCCGTATTGACCCCTATACCCACACGAATGAATATTCGAGTGAACCTCCAGTTGCCTTGAGCTATTCCTGTTGCTTCGCGATATGTCACAAACACCCGAGGTGAGATTTATTGCATTCCTGTGGATCAAAAATTTGTCCACAATGCAAGTTACCTCGTTACCGGTTTTGTTCTCTTTTCTCGTTTCCGTGTTCCGGCATCCCAGTGATCAAATCACAATGTGACTGGCCAGACGATGATGGATACCGTTACACCGAGAGGGCCCGAGTATATCTCTCCATCATCGGAGGAGCAAATCCCAATCTTGAGCTATCTCGTTACTTGCCATACTTTTCCGTGAACCCGTAAGCCGCCGTAATAGCCACCCAGTTACAGATGACGTTCAACATACCCCAAAGTTCACGAAGCAAGTATGAAGGAACTCGATACTCTCATGGTCTAAGGAATTATGCAAACATTGACTTCTCTGTGTTATTAACCATTAACTTGTGACGAATGTATCTCATAGCATAACATCAAGTTGGGTCGATTCAACACAAGTGTTCTACTAATAATTGTGCCCTCAAAATTGCCGGCATAGTCATGCCCATGATCAGGAAAACAGGATCATCATGCAATACTTGAGCCAGTAATAGAGGCTTGAAAAGGAATACATTTTACCGTTTATTATCCCACACGTGCACATGAGTTTCCCTCCAAGCCTCGTTTTATTTGCAGACTCGAGAATCATTGCAGTTATAGCATGGAACATAAACCTTCATTACAAACCAGGAGATACAAAATAACTGATATTACTGCCTCTAGGGCATATCTCCTACAGACTCCTACTTGCACTAGAGTCATAATCCAGTTACATGGCTTCCCTAACACCAATGGCTATCCGGTGTTGCTCATGCTTTGCTCGTGGTAGAGGCTTTGTCATCGGGTCTGACACATTCAGATCCGTGTGAACTTTGCGTACTTTCACTAAACCCTCTTCGACATGATGTCGAATGAGTTTATATTTGCGTTGAATATGTCTTGTCTTATGGTGCGAACTTGGCTCCCTTGCCTGAGCCACGGCACCACTATTATCACAATAGATCTCTACCGGGTCCTGGGCACTAGGAACCACACCAAGGTCTTCAAGAAATTGCTTGATCCATACCGCCTCCTTGGAGGCTTCTGAAGCAGCAACATATTCCGCCTCCGTCATAGAATCCGCCACAGTCTTTTGTTTGGAACTTTTCCAATCTACTGTGCCACCGTTCAGTATGAAAACATAGCCTGATTGAGATTTGAAGTCATCTGGGTCAGTCATGAAGCCTGCATCAGTGTAACCACTTACAATGAGCTCTTCATCACCTCCGTACACAAGGAGTAAATCCTTGGTCCTTCTGAGGTACTTAAGAATACCCTTGACTGCGGCCCAGTGTTCCAATCCTGGATCACTTTGGTACCGACTGCTAACACTTAGCGCATAGGAAACATCCTGTCTTGTACATAGCATGGCATACATAATAGAACCAACTGCCGAGGCATATGGAACATCATTCATTTGCACTCGCTCATCGAGAGTCTGAGGACACTGATTCTTCCAAAGCACTGTGCCAGGTGACATGGGGAGAAGGCCCTTCTTGGAGTTCTCCATGTTGAACCTTTTCAACACCTTGTCAATGTACGTGCTTTGGCTAAGCGCTATCAGGCGTTTTGATCTATCTATATAGATTCTGATGCCCAATACATATGCCGCTTCGCCTAAGTCTTTCATTGAAAACCTCTTTTTCAATGAGTCTTTTATTTCGCTAAGAAAATTCACGTCATTTCCAATCAACAATATGTCATCCACATACAAGATTAGAAATGCTTTTGCGCTCCCACTAAACTTCTTGTAAACACAAGATTTTTCGTCATTCCTGATGAAACCAAACTCTTTGACCACTTCATCAAAATGAATGTTCTAGCTCCTTGATGCTTGCTTCAGACCATAAATGGCTTTCTGAAGTTTGCATACCTTTCCAGCATCCTCATGAATGACAAAACCTTTTGGCTGTATCATGTATACATCCTCTTTGAGGTTTCCATTTAGGAAAGCCGTTTTGACATCCATCTGCCATATTTCATAGTCGAAATAAGCAGCAATTGCTAGCAATATCCGAACAGACCTAAGCATAGCTACGGGCGAGAAAGTCTCGTCGTAGTCCACTCCTGGAACTTGCGTGAACCCTTTTGCGACAAGTCTAGCTTTGTGGATAGTAATGTTACCATCCGCGTCCGTCTTTCTTTTGAAAATCCATTTACAACCAATCGGCTTTACGCCTTCTGGAAGTTCCTCCAAGTTCCAAACTTGGTTTTCGTACATGGATTCCATTTCAGATCTCATGGCTTTGTGCCATTCTTTTGAGCTGGGCCCCGCCATCGCTTCCTTGTAGTGCGCAGGTTCATCGTCTTCAAGAATGATGATTTCGTTATGAAACCACTCAGGTGGCTGGATAGCCCTACCTGATCTGCGCGGTTCAGTTACAACATTGTCTGAAGTCTCCGCATCACATGCGACAACTTCCGGATCGGTTGTAGGGATAATTAGCGGAATTTCTTCCGGTTCCTTAGCCATATCAACGGTTGCCGAAGATTCACTAATCTCATTAAGTTGTACTGTCCTCCCACTCACTTCTTTAGTGAGAAACTCTTTCTCAAGAAAGACTCCATGTTTTGCAACAAACACTTTGTTCTCGGAGGCGTGGTAAAAAGAATACCCAACTGTCTCCTTGGGATAACCTACAAAGTAACATTTGTCTGATCTGGGATCAAGTTTTCTTGGCTGTAAACGCTTTACATAAGCTTCACAACCCCAAATTTTGAAAAACGACAGGTCGGGTTTCTTCCCGTGCCACATCTCATGTGGTGTCGTCTCAACAGATTTAGACGGTGCTTTGTTTAGTGTGTGAGCAGCAGTAAGTAGTGCGTGACCCCAAAAAGATATCGGAAGATTTGTAAGAGACCTCATCGACCTTACCATGTCCAACAAGGTTCGGTTACGTTGTTCCGATACTCCGTTTCTCTATGGAGTTCCGGGAGGCGTAAGTTATGAAACGATTCCACGGTCACTCAGATGTTGGCCAAACTCATGACTAAGATACTCGCCTCCGCGATCAGACCACAGAAACTTAATCTTTTTGTCACGATGATTCTCTACCTCATTCTGAAATTCTTTAAACTTTTCAAAGGTTTCTAACTTATGCTTCATTAAGTAGATATATCCATACCGACTTAAATCATCAGTAAAAGTCACGAAGTAGAAATACCCACCCATGCGGCTGTGTTCATTGGACCACATACATCACTATGTATTATTCCCAATATTTCATCCGCCCGTTCAGGATGACCCGTGAACGACGTCTTGGTCATTTTCCCCATCAAGCAAGCTTTACATGTGTCAAATGATTCAAAATCAAAGGACAGTAAAACTCCATTTTTATGGAGTCTTTGCATGCGTTTCTTTCCGATGTGGCCAAGCCGACAGTGCCACAAGAAAGTGGTGGTGATATCAGCCTTCTTAAGGCGTTTAGCATTCACGTTAAAGACATCATTTCCACATTCAAGATTTAGTATGAAAAGGCCCCCAACAATGGGCGCAAATCCATAAAACATATCCTTAGAATAAAGTGAGCAACCATTGTTCTCAGACTTGTACGAATACCCATCGTGTACTAAACATGATCCGGAGATAATGTTTCTACACAACAGTGGAACAAAATAACAGTTACTTAGTTCTAAGATAAATCCTGAAGGGAGACGTAGAGGCATAGTGCCGACGGCTTGAGCAGCGATCCCAACACCGTTCTCGACGCACATCACAACTTCATTCTTTGCCAGCTTGCGCACCTTCTGAAGCCCCCTGTATCGAGTTGCAAAAGTGAGCAACCGATCCGGTATCAAATACCCAAGACTTAGAACTTTCGCTAGCAAGAAAAACGTCAATGACATTAACTTGTATAACAATTATACCTTTTCCGGTTTTCCCGGTCTTCTTATCTTCTAGATACTTCTTGCAGTTTCTCTTCCAGTGTCCTATGCCCTTGTAGTAGAAGCACTCAGTTTCATTCTTGGCTCCGCCCTTAGAGTTGCTTTGGGAGCCGGTCTTACCGGCGCCCTTGCCCTTATTTAGCTTGCCTTTCTTTTTGAAACTGGCGGTTTTATTCACAAGCAACACTTGCTTGCAATTTTTCTGCAGTCCTCCTTCTGTAGTTTTCAGCATGGCGAGCACCTCTTCGGGTGTCTTCTCCATCCCTGTCATGTTGTAGTTCATGACAAAACCGTCGTAAGACGGGGGAGTGAAGAAAGCAACATGTCCATCATATGGCCAGGTGGAAGTGGAAATTCCAGGGCTTTAAGCCTTTCAGAATAGCCAATCATTTTGACCACGTGTTCGCCAACTGAACTACCCTCAGCCATCTTGCATTCCATCAAAGCCTTCATGATATCAAATCGTTCAGACTTTGCGGTTTCCTTGTACAGAGCATCCAATTCCCGGATCATATCACGGGGTTTATGGAATTCAAAACGTTTTTGAAGCCCTGGAATCATGCAAGCTAGCATGAGGCACTGCACTAAGTTGTGATCATCATCCTTAGTGGCCCAGACATTTTGTTCATCTTCCCGGGCCTCTGCGTCCGGTTTAGCTGGAAGAGCAGTTTCAAGCATGTACAATTTCTTAGCGCTCCTGAGGACAATCCTCAGGTTACAGACCCAGTTTGCATAGTTGTTTCCAGTCGTAGCTAACTTCTCTTTCTCTAACATCGAGCCTAAGTTGAACGCGGTGTTGCGAGCCATTTGATATACAACGGAAAACACAAGTTTTACTTAGACTTTGTTTATAATGAAATTTGCACTAGTGAATAAACATTTTATTCTAAAATGCACTCCCACTCAAATCAATATCTCTCAAAATTGATTATGAGTGATTCAAGATCCATGTCTTGATTGTTCGCCATTGGTGTAACACCACTGATGACAAAAATCTTAACCGGTAGGACAACTTGCCAATCACATCACTATATGACTCTTGTTCATCTTTTGATGCGTGTGTTCCAAGCTCATGACGGTCATGCCTGAACGTCAAGACAACCAAGTGATCTCGCTGCGACGTCTCAACTCACCCGCCTCACACTTCTCTAATCGTTCGTACCCATGTGACACGGCGCACCCCGAAAAGATAGGTGCCGTGACGGTGCTACACTTGGGAGAACACTATCTACTTGATATCTTTAAGTGAGAGATCACCCTAATAAAAGCGACTACTGCGCAATCAAGAAGGGTGCATCATAGGGGATAAGCATCTTAGGCAATTCATAATTAGCATGATATAGCCCTTTCTGACGGAGAAGTCTTTCAATTCTTCGTCTTCGACATTTGCGTCGGTGTTCACCTTCGCGAAGATTGCCACCACCTTGTCGATGCACCAGATAATATTGCTATCTCTATAGCTAATAAAATAAGTGCATTACTTAAGGTTGACACGCAGGTCATTAAAGTGCAATCGTATGGCTCCAGCCATCATGCCGAATCATGACATGCAGGTCATGTTAATTACATCATATAGTCATCTCATACATAATAAAATTGAATATGAGCATTGCTATACCACATCATATGCACATCCTGCAAAACCAAGTTAGACGGCTCTAATCGGTTTATGCAAAATTTTATTTTACGTGGCTTCTAAGGTTTTGACTTAAACCGCAGCTACCAACGTTTTATCATCAAGTATGATTATTCAAGTTGCTATATTAACATCTCGGGGTGTATGAAACACGAGATAATTAAATCTCGAGCCCCATACTAAACTTTGTCATACACATGACCCCCGTGCAGATCATATCTGCAATGCCCTTTCATCTGCGAATTTTATCTTTCTTTTGACTATGGCAGAACCCAAAGAACTGATAAGACTTCCATGATCAATCAGGATCACGGATTGCCAGAACTTTGTCAAATTCTACCATGCTGTCTCGAGATTGAGCAAACGCAAATTCTAGGGAAGCAACAAGAACGTCGGGTAACTGATTTCATCTGTCACCCGCATAAATAATTTTCGGCAATAGATCTCATCTATTCCAAAATTATATTATGCAATACCCATACATCTCCATGTATTCTAAATCGTAGCCTGCATCTACGCATAGCACGACTCTTGATGCCACTGTAGGGGAACGCGACAGAAAACGAAAATTTTCGGTATAGCGAGCACGCCCAGGACCACTATGGAGACTACATACAAGGTTTGATCTGTTCCGTACCGACTCGAAGCGCAGCGGAAGAAGAGTTGGTGGAGATCGTTGGTGCAGATCCCCGCAGCTAGGATTTACAACCTCCCAACCGCGAGGATGTACTCCCTCGCCGGACAGCCCTTCGGGAGGCGGTCGGACAGTCCCTCGGACGATGTCGCGGACAGCCCTTCGGGAGGACCCTCGAAACTCGGACGGAGACTCGAACAACCCTTTGGGAGGACACTCGAACAGCCCCTCGGGAAAAAGACCGAAACTACGACCTCTCTACGGGGTTGCACACATACGGTGTCAGCTATCCGGCAGGGCTTCGCCGTCCAGAACTAGTTCCTGTAGGAACCCAGACAGCCTTACGGCTCTACGAAACTCTTTTCGTGGGAGGGAGAGAAGAAGCCAGATAATGCATGGCATGTGTATGAGAGCAAGGGGATGAGCTTTGGGCTGCCCACTCCTCCTCTATTTATAGGAAAGCCAAGGGGTAGGGATGGCTCACAAAAACCCAAAATGCCCATGCAAATGTCGCACATGAAGGGCATAATGGGGAGGGAAGTGGAGCTCCATGGAGCCCCACACATGTGGCCGGCCAACCCCCTTGGGGGGCCCCATGAGGAGCATGCTTGGCCCCCAAGCCCTTCTAGAAGCCTTTTGGAAATATCCCAAAAGGTGACTCACCATAAAATATCCCAAAAAGCACTTTCACTATTCACGACGACATTTTTCAGCGTCCGTTCGAACTGAAAATATTTATGTGGGCTTAGAACATTTCCAATACCCACCATAATAATTTTCAACGCGTTCCGAAACAATTCCGGTTTTAGTGATTTTCATCTGCGAAACGCATCTGAAGTGGCTCCGGCAGCTCCGGAACATTTCCGGTTTTTATCTCAGCAAATTCCAAAAAGCTACCATAATGATTCTGGCACCCTCCAAGAATTATCAGGCATTTGCCGAAACCAATTTGACTTAATGGTATATCCCGAAACAACTTTTCGGTATCATTGAAACTCATCCGATGACCTCTCTCTGTGGTACGATTCCGCTGTCCGAAACTTTTCCGGTGTCCGAAACTTTTTCGGTAATTGTGCCCTCAAAATTGTCGGCATAGTCATGCCCATGATGAGGAAAACAGGATCATCATGCAATACTTGAGCCAGTCATAGAGGCTTGACTAGGAATACATTTTACCGTTTATTATCCCACACGTGCACATGAGTTTCCCTCCAAGCCTCGTTTTATTTGCAGACTCGAGAATCATTGCAGTTATAGCATGGAACATAAACCTTCATTACAAACCACGAGATACAAAATAACTGATATTACTGCCTCTAGGGAATATCTCCTATAATTGCATAACCGGAAAATTTCGGGAGTTTATAAGTGGGAATTCAAGTAGCTCTTAGGATATCTTTCCGACAAATGTATGATATGAAATTGGGGTTCGACGTCTAGTGGTCCGCCTATCCACGGTTGGTTTTACAGTGGTCTCATTGTGTCTTAAAGAGTCCTTGGCTATGCCGACTCGGGGACGCTTCGTATGTCATGTGCACTGCCTTGTACATGATGGTACTGTATGATCGAGCCCGTGTAGGCCCCACCACGAAAACTTCCGATGAAATCTCTATCATATGTTTGTTCTGGCTTATTCCGCAAGCCAATCCTTTGTTTTGTTTTGAGTTGTGAAATTCGAGTTGCTTCAATGTCAAGTGTTGATTCCATGCCTTTTCCTAAGTGATGTTCTCATATTCCTATGTGAATACTAATCCTTCATGATAATCGAGATTGTCATGTCAATTCTTTTCAATCGGTGCGATTCTCTTCAAGATGATCCTATCATTTTTCCTATTTGTAAGATCCAATCTCAGTTCTTCCAAACGGTGTTTGTTTTCATCCATCCCAAGTTTCCTTTGTTTTTCCCACCCACCCACCCTTGTTTCTTCAAGGACTCGAATTTCTTTATCAAGTATCCATCTTATGGATATGAATCCTCTTTACTCCTCTCTTTCAATGTTCTTATCCGGTGATTCTCAGGAAGTTTTTTTAACGGAGCTTCAAGTGTTGTATTCTTCGTTCTTTTCTTCTCTGGTGGATCCTATTCAAGCTTTGTTGATCATATCCCTTTCCTTGTTCCAAATGCCTTCTCATACCGGTGCACCTCTTAATCATCCATTTCTCGCTATTCAATTATTCCGGAGTGCTGAAGATATCTCGAAGATTCGTGCTTACACTCTGCTTTCGTTCAAGCTCTTTCGAGGTTGTTATCTCATTCAAGCCATTTAATTCAACCGGCACAATCTATCTTTTAAATCATTCAACGGTGTTTCTTTTGAGTGGGCCCTAACCCACAGGTCTTTTCCCAGGATCTTACCTGACTCTTCTTATTTGTCCGGAGCTATCCTCAAATTCATCTCAAAGTTTGACGTAATTATGATTCATCGTCGGTCTTATGTTTTTCTCCAAGATCTGTTGAATTCTTTTCATCATTGGCTCAACCTCTTTGTTTTGATTCTTCCGGAGTGTCTAACAATTCTTGGTGGTGTTTCTCGTCGTCATTCTTAGATTTTGAAGACCGAAGAAGAGTTTCTCTTAATTTTTTCTCCATTCTCTTCAAGATTCGTGATTCTAGCTTGTTGCCATCCTCTCATAATTATTTTCGACTGTGGGAATTCTTTTCACCCACTCGGAGCATTTCATGAGTTGTTTCCATTTATTTCCTCCGAAGGCCATCTTTTCAAATATTATTCATTTCCAGCTTTCAGCTCTCATTATCCAAATCTTACCGGTGGATCATTCAAATATTCTCTATTAAGTTCGTGATCTATTCGTCCTCTGGTATCTAAATTCTCTCAAGCATCTTCATTCGCTTTTCCAATTCTACACGGTGATTTGTGCATTTGCTACTTTCATTTTCAATTCTTATGGTGGTTCGTTCAAGATTTGTCTTCTTTATCAATTTATTCGTTGTTTCAATCCTACCGGTGGTTCGTTGAAGACCTTCTCAAGCTTAAGTTATACCTCTCTTTAATCCTTTCCACGAGAATAAGTAGTATGCTAAATCTGTTGATTGTCATCAATTTAATTGATGAAGGATAAGCATAATGTAATACTTATTCTTGTTTCAACCAAGTGATTAATTCCTTATTCCGGAGGTTCATCAAAATTCTTGATTTCTTTTATTCATCTTTCTTTTCCGGAGTTCCAAGTTTCCACTTTATCTTGTCGCAAAGCTTCATCTAAATCATTGCAATGTTTCACCTTGTGTTTTCAACTTCCCTTTCTTCTCGTTATACTTTTGTTACCGGAGTTCTTCATGGATGTTCTACATGAAGGTTCATCAAGGATTTAATTCCTTCTCGAAGTTTTCATCGAGATTCATTTCTAGGGAGCTCAAGCATTCTTCTTCTTGCAATTCGGAGTGCAATTCCTTTCTTCCATATCATTGGAGGTGGTATTATGTTATTCTTGATAATTTCCCTTCGTGTTTCATGATTCACAAGTTATCAAGAATGAGGTAGTTTAAATCCATTAATCTCTTCGTTGGAGTTGTCTTGTGTCATATTTTCACCTAAAGCTTTCCCTAAGGATTGTTGCTAATTATGGTGCTTATAAATGACCCAAGTTCTTCTTTTATCCTTCCGGCGAATAAGCTTTCTTGTCTCCTTGTTCATATCAATCCAATTCTTCTTCCCGTGAGTGGCAGGTTGTCACCTCATAATTCGAGATGTATTCCATAACACCATATCAAGGTTATTCTTTTCGTTGTTGGTTTTCCAACAACTCTGTTCGACCCTTCTCCTAAGGATACCTTTTCAAGCTCTTTTGTAGCAGAAGTTGGCTTTTTCTTCTCCATTCTCCTATCTCAAGTATCTATCTTCTATTCTTTTGTTCCGGGGGCATTGTCATGTTGCTCTTTTCAACCCATCATCTCGTTTTGTCAAAGATCATCTTCTTTTCGTGCTTATCCATTTAACCGGAGTGTTGTGCCCTTTTGCTCAAGTTCTTTTCGCCTTATCAAGCCTTGCATCTCTTTTCAACCGGAGTGCGGTCTGAGATCTTTCTTACCCCTTGTTCCATTCATTCAATAGTTCCGGAGGCAGTGTGTTGTGATTTCATCAAGTATCTGCTCATCTTATCAAGTTCTTATTCAATTCCTTTTCTTTTCAATCGGAGTGTTGTACGAATTTCTTCTTCCTTATTCCTTTTTCCTAACGGAGTGCTTTCAACTTCGTTCACCTCCGTTGCTTTCTTTCTTTCAATTTGCTCAACCTTGCAAGGTCCTTTGGTTTCACTCATTTGTCAAAGAAGCAACTTAGTTTTACCTTTTCTCTTTCTCTTCCGGTTTTTCCTCTAGTGCCATTCTAGATCTCGGGACGAGATCCTCTCGTAGTGGTGGAGTGTTGTGACGCCCCGAGACTGCTGCGCCAGGTGTCTTCCAGTTATTCGCCGTTGTTGCCATGTCATTTGCTTGCGTGTTGTATCTTGTCATGTCATCATGTGCATTGCATCATCATGTTTTCAAAACTTGCATTCGCCCGGGTTCTCCCAGTTCTTTCCGTTGTCCGTTCCGAGCCCAGACACACTTGCACGCGCCCGCGGCACGTCCGCAATATTATTTTATAAGTGGCTGGAAAATGTTCTCGGAATTGGTTGAAAGTTGGCATGCGGTCTTATTATAGTGTAGATAGACCGCCTGTCAAGTTTCATCACATTCGGAGTTCGTTTGATAGCCCAACCGTTAAACTATAGCGGCACTATAGCCGGTCACACGTCGGACGTTTTCGGTCTCCGGAAACAGTCGCCGGGCCTCTCTCTTTTCTCTTCTCTCAGTTTGAGGCCTTCTGCACAGTCCACTACCTACCGCCAGGCCCAACCTAACCTCTCTCGTCAGCCCGCGGCCCTACTCGCGCGCGCGTCCGAAAAGTTGTCCCGGACCCGACCCGAGCAGTCGTCACCGTTGGACTGAAAACATCCCCAAACATCTACAAAACGTCTTCGTTTTATTAATTGGGCTCCCTAACCTATTTATCCGAAACCTTCCGATTTTGATCGGAGGGTCCAAACTTAATCCTTTTGTCCCTATTTATAGACCAACCCCTACCCAAATCAGATCAAACCCTAAAATTTAGGAGCCTTGTCCCATCGATCCCTCTCGGCCGCCGCCACTATTCCGCTCGGGATTCAGATCCACCCACTCTCCCTCGTTTTCCCCAGCGAGCCAACCAGCACAGCGCAACGCCCCTCCTTCTCCCGCAACACTGCCTTGTCCTCCCCTGCGTCTCATCACCACGGGGCTCCCGCTCGAGAGGAGCACCTGAGCACGCCCGGAGCCGCATCGACCATGGCCAGGCCATGCCCTGCTTCCTTCTCTATCCCTCTGGTTCTCCCTCTCCCTCTGGTCTCAAAACTGTATTGTTGTCTCTGTTTACGCAGGACGCCATGGGGGCACCGCCTCCGCTTCTGGTTCGCCACCAGGCCGTTGCTCCCCTGCCTCGCTAGCCTCCGACGGTGCCGGCAACCTCTCCGAGCAGAGCCGCCGGACCTCTTCTGAAGCTGAGCCCCCTCCCTCGCGCGCCCGTCTCCTCTCGCCTATCTGCCTCGCGCCGGCGTTGACCCGCGCCAAGTCCTTGCTGCCGCGCCTTCGCCAAGTCCCCATCGCCGGCCCCTGCTTCTGCTGCATCGGGAAGCTGCAGTTCCAGCAGAGATGGACGAGCACCTGGATCCGCCCGCCTCCGCCAATCCCTGACCTCGCCGGAGCCGCTTCCCGCAGTGCCGTCGTCCTCATCGCCGGCAACCACTGCGCCCGCAAGTTCCTCTGCTTCCCTGCTCCAAATCGAGCGTCGGGCGTCGCTGCCTCCCCACGTGCCGTCCCGGAGTCCCGAGCGCCTCCGCAAGCTGCTCCGCCGTGCCGTCTCCGGACCCTGCTCGCCGGAGCTGTGCCTTCCCCCATGCCCGCGAGCCCGCGCCGGCCATCTCCTTCGCTGGCAACAACGAACCAGGGTGGCCATGGCCCCTGCTTCGAACGAACGGGCACTGCCACGCTGTGCGTTGACCACGCCCCAGCCCAGATCCGCCGGCCCAAGAGGCCCGTGGGTGAGCAGCACCTCCCTCCAGCCCTTTGTGCCTGTTGGGCCAGTTCAATTTCCGGCCCGTTATGTTTTTTTTTCAGTTCAGGAGGATTTTTCCTAATATTTCAGAGAGTGCAGTTTGCAGAAAACCCCTTGAACTTCATGCATATTTAAACTCACAAACTAAGCATCACATGTAAAAACTTAATATATTAAACTTGCTTAGAATTTTGTGTAGATTAATAATATGCCATTTTAAATCATGTTTAAAATGTCTAAATTGTTGTTTGCTTTAATTTGCCCCTATGCCATGCTAAAATGTTTTCTTTCATAACTAAATAACCGTAGCTCCAAATTTAATAAATTTTATATGTAATGGGGTGGAAAGATGCCTAGTTTAACATGGTGGCACCAATTTGCATGTTTAACAACCATAAAATATGGTTTAGGGAAGAACAGTATCAACCTAATATTTGCATATGGGGATTTATCAGAATTGTTGTTCGTTGCTTCCGGCCTCATTTAAACTTGCCTAGATAGATAGTTTCATTATGCTTCACCTCTTGCCATGCTAACAATATTTAATCTTGTTGGGTACATAAATGAGAGTGAACTAAATAAGTCACGTGGTGTTCCGTCAATATGCGACTCGTTGCATATTGAGCTCCACTTAATTTGTAGGGTTGTTTGTGCACTTTGCCATGCCATGCTTCATTAATCCGGACATGCATCATACTTGGTTGTGCATCATGCCATGTTCATGTGATGGTTGTTTTACTATGTTGTTTGCTTCTTTCCGGTGTTGCTTCTTCGGGTTGGTTCCGTTAACGTCGCGTTTGTGAGGACCCGTTCGACTACGTCCGGTTGTCTTCTTCATGGACTCGTTCTTCTTCCTTGCGGGATTTCAGGCAAGATGACCATACCCTCGAAATTACTTCTATCTTTGCTTGCTAGATGCTTGCTCTTTTGCTATGCCTATGCTGCGATACCTACCACTTGCTTATCATGCCTCCCATATTGTTGAACCAAGCCTCTAACCCACCTTGTCCTAGCAAACCGTTGTTTGGCTATGTTACCACTTTGCTCAGCCCCTCTTTTAGCGTTGTTAGTTGCAGGTGAAGATTGGAGCTTGTTTCATGTTTGGAACATGGATATTTTGTTGGGATATCACAATATTTCTTATTTAATTAATGCATCTATATACTTGGTAAAGGATGGAAGGCTCGGCCTTATGCCTGGTGTTTTGTTCCACTCTTGCCGCCCTAGTTTCCGTCATATTGGTGTTATGTTCCTGGATTTTGCGTTCCTTACGCGGTTGGGTTATAATGGGAACCCTTTGACAGTTTGCCTTGAATAAAACTCCTCCAGCAATGCCCAACATTGGTTTTACCATTCGCCACCTAGCCTCTTTTTCCCTTTGGTTCTGCAGACTCAAGGGTCATCTTTATTTGAACCCCCCTGGGCCAGTGCTCCTCTGAGTGTCGGTCCAAACTGAGCTGCCTGCGGGGCCACCTCAGGGAAACTTGAGGGTTGATTTTACTCGTAGCTAGTCTCATCTGAGTGTGCCCTGAGAACGAGATATGTGCAGCTCCTATCGGGATTTGTTGGCACATTCGGGCGGATTCTGAGCCAGATCGGGTCTTCCCGCTAGAAGGAATATCCTTCGTTGACCGTGAGAGCTTGTGATGGGCTAAGTTGGGACACCCCTGTAGGGATTTGAACTTTCGAAAGACGTGCCCGCGTTTATGGGCAGATGGGAATTTGTTAATGCCCGGTTGTAGAAAACCTGAAGTTGACCTTAATTAAAATACATCAACCGCGTGTGTAACCATGATAGTCTCTTCTCGGCGGAGTCCGGGAAGTGAACACGGTGTTGGAGTTATGCTTCACGTAGGTTGTTCTAGGATCACTTCTTGATCATAGTTGTTTGACCGTGCTTTTGCCTTCTCTTCTCGCTCTCATTTGCGTATGTTAGCCACCATAAATGCTAGTCGCTTGCTGCAACTCCACATCATACCTTGTCCTACCTATAAGCTTAAATAGTCTTGACCGCGAGGGTGCGAGATTGCTGAGTCCCCGTGACTCACAGATACTTCCAAACCAGCTTGCAGGTGCCGATGAGACCGTGCAGGTGACGCAACCAAGCTCAAGGAGGAGCTCGATGAAGATCTTGTCCTTTGTGTTGTTCTGTTTCCAGTTGATCAGTAGTGGAGCCCAGTCGGGACGATCGGGGATCTGTGTAGCATTGGGGTAGTCTTTTTTTATTTTGGTTCCATAGTCGGACCTTGATTGTATCTGGATGATGTAATGCTTTATTTCTTGTATTGTGTGAAGTGGCGATTGTAAGCCAACTATGTATTATTTTCCCTTATTGTATTACATGGGTTGTTTGCGAAGATTACCTCACTTGCGACATTGCTATCAATGCGGTTATGCCTCTAAGTCGTGCTTCGACACGTAGGAGATATAGCCGCATCGAGGGCGTAACAACTTCCATCTTGCAACATGAACGTGTCGTGGTCACAACATACATACTCAAAACAAATCATGAATACATGAGCAAGAAGAACTAGCAACGGCGACCACAATCAACTGTACGCGATGGGCAAAGCAATGGACTTGGAAAGCATGAGATTTTTCATTTAGAACCTTTCTTTGCAAACCATTAAATACATCTCTCATGTTTAAAGTTGTGTCATATCCTCACCCTCGTAGCCTTGAAATTGACAACTTGTAATGATCAAGAAGCATTGCAAGAGGTACCTTTGGTGCCCAAAACGTAGTATCTTTTATGTGGCATAGACAAAGAATTGTTCACATACCTACAAAAAATAGGATGAATAAATAAATAATGGTTGAATGGAAAATTGAAATATATAAATGAACCAAAATACAAAAGATACTTACTAACCTCAACATTACTCCATTTGTTATTTCACGGATATATTGTGTGACTCATCAATAAGAACAAAGAACTTTTTATCACCAAGCTCCCCCATAATCACTTCAGTGACTTCTATGCACAACACCTTGCAAGGTCATTATGTATGTCGTCGGAAGTCATCTTGCAGTTATATCCTCCAGGATCAAAAGTTTCTCTCACTTCTTTATTGTTATCCTTATAGAGAATAAGTTAAGTGGATCTTATATAATCTATGTGATTCCTCACTTGCACAAGCCAACTTGGTTGAAAAACTTTGTCTTTGATTTATGAAATCATCATAATGCCTAACACAATTGTAGTGACAACTATTCTAACCACCAAAATGCTCAGGCAAGGCTTTATATGCATGTTTCTAGTCTCTGAAACATGTTTTGGTGAAGACTCCAAAGCCAAAGTGTTATGCCCTTCGAGGTTCTTAAACAACAATAGAAATAAAAGGTTGCATCCTCGGACTCGGTATATTGTATCAAGTTATACTTTTGTGTTCCATGATTGATAAAATGATCTTTAGTTCATGTGATGAAATTCTAATATTTTTATTAGGTTTGACCCTTCGATATGTATGCCTTCTTAACTTTGTCTTGAATTTCTGGTGCATATTCAACAATTTGCTTCCTCAGTGCGTGATCCGGTTGAATTTCCATTGTTGGCAACATGATTTGGGTTGTCTTGTTCTAGTTCTAGATGCACAACATCTACATTCTAAATACCTGCTCTAGGAACCAAACACCTCATCATATTTGAAATTTAGTAAGTTAAGATTAAAATTAGATGATTTGCAATGATTCAACTAACTTACAATGGTGAGGTTAGATCAATCAAAAAAACTAACAATACCTATGTGAAGTGGAGATCGATTTTACATCAATCAACCTGCTCGGGGTGATAGAACCTTAACTACCTATGTTATCGATGGGTGAGCATTGAGATCAGGGATCATGAGGGTTCCCTTTTAGAGATTCGGACAGGGGTCAAGCACTTCAGATCACTTAAGAGATGAGGCTTTGTTTATCGAGGTTTAGGACGCCGAGGAGGTGTAACACCCTTCGTTCTACATGCTAGTTCTTGCCCTAGAGAAAAATGTATGTTGTTACAAGATTGCTCTCCTCCTTTCCACGACTCTGGTTCCTCACTTATATATTACGGGGGTAACCACAATAACCCCTTACGCTCCTCTCCAATGGGTACCATAGACGATGTAATGAAGGAATCCACCATTGCCTCCCCCATAAATCATGTCGATGAGGTACGAGCGCGTCATACCATGGATGAAACCGAACGCTTTAAGAGCATGGTTATTAGTATAGCCACCTGCTTGCTATATGATGCCACATCATCACAAGTTAGCATTCTTAACTATTCACACAATAAGGGTGGCTATAAGGTTAGATTTTTTTCACTCTCTCTCTCTTTCTTTCTTCTCATTAAATGTTTTCCTAGGAGAACGTGTAGAGGCTTACCCCTTCACTTTTTTCTTGTCTCCCTCCTCCACATTGGCAAAAGTGTCATGTAAGCAGGCTTATATCCCACTACTGTACTTGCTCTAAACCATGTATCATGCTTGACAAGTGACAACTCCTAGACAACCCCCTGCCGCTCTCCCCCTGGAGTGATGGGAGCAACCCTAGCCGCCGACGGGCACCCCAGTGTCTGCCATCTCCCACGTCGCCACGGCCGAAGGGCTGGCCGGCAAAGCCGTGCCGTGGCCCAGGATGGCAGCGACGGGGTGGATCATCTCCGTCGCGCACATCGCGTGTCCGCCCCCGGCGGTCCCATCTCAATGAGGCATGGGTGCCCCCTTCCAGCTCCTGCTCCTCCCCTCACCGATCTAGTGCGGTGTGCCTTCGCCTCCTCCGTGCAGCCCCCTCCCCTCTGACAGCGCATACCTGTCACTATGAGTGCTATTGCATGTTGGGGTACTGCATGCGGGTGTTGTGGGTGCTCGGAGCGGTCGCTGTCTTGCCTCACACAGGCAGTCGTCTCCCATGGAGCCTCTTCCCCTTCGAGTTCTGGTGGAGGCTCTGGCATGGTTCCTTGTGAGGCAACAGTGGCGACTTCCCCCAGCGGCGGCTGCCTTTGGCGGCCACCTGCCAGGTGGCGTGTGTGCGTGTGGCGCCTCACAGTGGGTTTTGTTGCAGCTACTCTGCCCCGGAGGCTATGGCTACGTTATCCAATGTCCGTGGCTTGCCGACGTCTTCTCCCGTTGCAGCCACAACCTCGATGATCCAGTAGCCCCATCCCTTCCAGCTAACTCAGCTCGTCGGTGCCTTGACAGCTACGGCCCCGACAGCTGGAATCTATGTTCCTCCTGTCTCTAGCTTGTCGGTGTCATTTGTCGCTGTCACTTCTCCCGCGCCGGTTCTCTCTACCTCACTGTCTCCCCGACCCTGCACACCTCCAAGCCTCGCCTTGTGCTAGATCATATGCTCATGTGCCTGGTGGGATCCTGGGCCGCCCTTTGGCGACAGGTGCAACCCCACCAACCCCTTACCATCATGGCAGTTCCGACCAGATGTGGCATCCTCATCTCCGATTCCAGATGTAGCGGCAATCAGATTGCTCAGACTACGACGAAGAGAAAAATTGTGCTTGTCTTGCCGATGCTGGCAGCAGCGCCACCTTTGGGCATCGTTTTCCCTTCCCAGAGGCACTTTCATGGTCTTCATCAGTGCCCCTCTCTGAGCTTAGGGGAAACCCTAGGTCCGGTTCTCCGGATCGGATGACAATGACGTCTCGGTTCATGGCATCACTCCCCTTCATGAAGGTGTCATCTTGCTTGCTTGTCGCATCCCCGGTATGGGCTTTGGCAATGTTGGATGTCATGCAGGTTCGGCCTACCTCTCTTGGTCGGGCTTGGTGGATTATGGCTATGTTGTTCGGACCGAGCATCATGTGTCCCTCTGCTTCGGGCACCATGTTCACACCTACTTGCGTTCGTGCCATGTGTTGTACCCTTCTTTGTACTCATTCTATCCCCTTCTATCATTGAAAAGATACACAACCTTGCGTATTCGTGAAAAGACAACTCCCAAACCCCTGACTAGTATGAGCTAGTAGGCTCCACCATCGTTGTGCCCCCTATGGTGTGGGCCATGGCATACGCATAAGCGTACTGATTGATCTGAGAGAGTAAGATGGGTCCCATCAAGGGAAAAAACTTCTTGACATGTAACCATTTCTAATTTGTGTTGTGGAAGCTTTTGTTATCAGAGGTTAGCAGCTAGAACTAAATCATAAACATTGTTGTGCAAGTCTTAATAAAGCAATATTATGGAGAGTTTACAAGTTAACAAAGTAAAAACAAAATCTCAAGAAGTAAACAAGTAGGAGAAAATGACGTTGGGAGTTACCATGTGGCATTTTTTGATAAAGGACATTTCATTCAATTCATATATCGAAGTGATACAACCACATTAAAAGAAAGTCCGACCTCTGCATGGCACGATGCAAACAACCAACACGTTAACAACAACAATACAAATCATTTTTTATAAATAATAAAAGGTCCAGCCTAAGGTGGGGTAGATCCTATCCGGAGATTACACCGCCAACCATGATGGGAAAAACCTCCCTGGCCGTATGCTCCAGCCGGGTAGCGCCATCATAAAAAGGTCTCTGTCCTTTAGCCTCGGCTAGATAGACCAAGTACGGATCCATCGCATGCATGCATGCATGAATAACCTAACCTACGGATGAGACGAAACAAATTATTATTAAAAACCGCATAATTCGTGGTAAGCTAAAATGCCCAACATAAGGTAGCTGCCTCCACAAGATTATGTGTAGAAAATTATTTGTCGATACCCCGCATCCAATGGCACGAGCAAACATATTATGTGGACTACGTCGGGGGGGGGGGGGGTAAAGATTTTAAGCTACTTGAACTATGCCCTACACCGCACAAGCAAACTTTCACTCAAAAAATAAGTGTTTAATAGACTCGTCATGTTGGCAAAAGACACATGTCTTGCTACCTTGCCAATTGCGGCGTGCCAGGTTATGTCTAGTTATTATTATCAACGAGAGGAATATCTTCACTCAAAGAGGAATTTTGAGCTTTCACAATTTATTATTATCAACCAGAACATCGGTATGGGCAATCGCATTATACAAGGAATTGATAGAAAACCTGCCATTCTGATGCAGGTTTCATCGAAACTCGTCCGGTTCATTTGACAGCTGAATGGGCTCTAAACACATGAGCAATGCATTCCATGCTACAATGTGAGGCCCTAATAGGTCCCTACAAAAAGAATTATTAGGGTTTTCTTGTCCCAAAACCTAAGCCAGTGTGAAAAACTTATGTCTAACAATTCGATTCACGCTAGGGTATTGCACCATAAGTGGGGTGGCGCCTCAACCAACCTTAACTGAGAAAGTGGAAAATTGGAAAAGAAATTCATTGGCCTTCATCAAGCCATACCAAAATTGTGAATCACCGGTTTCCAATTAATTTGAGAAATGGCTTTGGAACCCACATATTTGTTACGAATGATTTCCTGCCATACCCCGTTTTTAGTGAGGAGTTTCTAAACCCATTTACTGAGAAGGGCGGTGTTTCTAATATCAAGATTTTGGATTTCAAGACCCCCTGACTTTTGGGACGGCAGACAAGAGGTTGGCCTTCCAACTGGCTAGACGTTTCTCAAGTCTCTCTTCCACATGTTAGACGTTTCTCAAGTCTCTCTTCCACATGTTTCCACTCGGCAATAGTTTAATGCCGATAGTGAATCAGAATACCCAAATACCAAATAGGAAATTGCCCGAGCTGGTAGCCGAAATCTCAGCATACTCAGATGTTGTTTCCGCGACTTCACCAAAGCCGAAATTTTCACTCTTATGAAAATTAGTTTTAAGACCAAAAAGCTCCTTAAAAGCACATAATAAGAGATTGATGTTTCTCATTTATCTAGGTTGTGATTCATAAAAAAGCATAGTACCATCCGCATATTGTAGAATGGACAGGCCATCGTCTACTAAATAAGGAATACCACCGTTAATCTGACCGGCTACTTTAGCCCAGTCAGCATTCTGAGAGCATCTTCAGCCGGACTTGAAAAATCCGATCCCTCAAACACCCGCGGATAGTGACCGATCACGCCTCAAATTAGCCACTCTGCACCCGAGTCTCTCATATTTCAACCCCTAGATCCATACAAAGTATGCAAAAGAAATCCTACGTACTGCCCTAGCTAATCTTTGTCATCGGAGATGTCCATGACGTCGGTGCCGGGCGCTGGGTGGACGGACGCGTAGTAGGGCTCCGGTTCATCCTCCTCCAGCTCGACCTCATCCATGTAGGCGAGCATCTCCTCCTCCTCCGTGGCCTGTTGCGCCTCCATCTCTTGCCGGCGACAACATCTAGCCTCCGTAGCCGACTCCAAGCGGAGGGAATCGAGGATGGTCTACTGCTCTGCCTGCAGATCCGCATTGCCAGCATCCCCCATATCCTCCTTCGGCTCCTCCTCATCCTCCTCAACCTCCTCGTCCTCCTCCTCCTCCAACTCCTCCTTCGGATCCACTGCATCCAGAGGTAGCCCCGCGGTGACCCGGGCTTCGTGCCTTGCCCAGATCTGCACAAGGAGCTACAGTCGGCGCTCTGGCGTTAGAAATGGGTAGCTCCTCACCTGGCGGTGTGGGGACATGGCTACTAGTGGTGGTGGACGAGGAGTGGAAAGTGGCGGCGGCGATGGACATGCGGAGCAAAACGTGGAGGGGTAGGGTTTCGGTGCCGGCGGTCGGCTTAAATAGTCGTGTCTAGCTCATTGGTTAAGGTGACTCCATCAAGCTCCGTACTAGATATACCCAGGAGGTCCATTTACCCTTGATGAGAGCCCTCCTAAAGTGGATATTTAAAAAGACATCATTATTGTTGTGCTCACAAAAGTATCCTTGTGTTGCCCAATATTTTAAAATTAAAGAAATATATTGTAAGCCTAAAGAGCTAGAGAGAATTCCTTATTTGGCCCTTTCTTAAAATTTGGTTCCCTATTTGGCCTAAAAAAACTATTTTCTTCCTTATTTGACACCCAAAAGTAAAATTTGTTCCCTATTTGGCACTTCCATCTATTTTGACCACTAACGGTGTTATGTGCAAGGTGAAAAGACCATTCTACCCCTGATGTTATACATGGCTAAAAAAGATGGTTCGGTTCTTTAGCATGACAGGCTTGCAACTCCTCGCATTCGGACATATACTACTGTACTGCCTTGCATCTTCCTCTTTTTCAGAAAAGAACTCAGATTGTTCAGATTCTTTGCCAGGAGAGTCCCCGGCTTTCGAGCCCTACTCGTGGGAGTTGCTTTATCCATCATTGCTATTGGCATCTTGGTGTTAAACAATTCATTTATATAAACACTTTTGACATAGAAAAATCCTTCTTGGGTTGATTTGTGTGCCACTCGTCATTAGAGAGTGAAACGTCCGGTCTAGCCCTTAGCTGAGGGATCTTCACTCCTGTCCTGTCATCCATATCCGTACACGGTATGCATCCATGCATGCATGAGGGGACTTTAGCAGCACCACCGTACCGTTCCTGCTGCATGTATTAACGTACGTACGTACCGTTAGCCTCTCACGGATGCATGTACTAACGTACTAACTACACTCCTAGCTAGCTAGCTAGCTCTTTGACTTAAGCAGATGCAAATACATATGCACCAGCGGCGGCCTGTGTTGGACTTAATCACAATTAACTTGAATTAGTTTGAGTTAACCATCTTAGCACAGGTACTATACACACGGAAAGATGAATGATTAGAAGCGGGCTATTCGATGAATCGATCCATGCATGAAATATATACACTACTGAATATACATACAGGAAAAACTTGTGCATGTACATCCGTCCAGCGACAATGTATATTTTTACTCACGAATCCTTGAGCATCGTAGTCTGCTGGCGAGTCGGGCATCGAGCTGCTCTCTATTCTCTTTCTTTCGCCTCGAATAAAAACTGGTTCAGTGGAACGAATGAAAGATTGTTTTTTCAACCTTGTATGGCATCAGGGGTAGAATGGTCCTTTCATGTTGCACTTAACACTGTTTGTGGCCAAATTAGACAGAAATGTCACATAAGGAATAAATTTTACATTTGGGGTCAAATAGGGAAGAAAATTTTTTTTAGGCCAAATAGGAAAGCAAATTTTAAAAAATGATCAAATAAGGAATTCTCTCAAACAAGGGATATGGTGATTATGACTACTTGACGCATATGGCAGTTACGTAATGATTCTGCACATAGAAAGAGTGAGACCGCCGTGGATGTGACTGTTGATTATCTGGACAATTACTATAAGTCCATCAATTTGGTCAGGATGTATAGTGTGGATGAGATCATCAAAGGAAAGATGCCACTGGGCGACATACATCGTACAGAGAACATACAGTGTTTACAAATTCTCGAGCTGTGGCCTCACCCACCTGAAGGCTGGGTTGCTCTTTCAGTAGATGGTTCGTACTCTGAACAGGATGGACGTGCATCGGCTGGGATGGTGTTGCGGAACAAGGATGGAGCTGTGATTTTTGCGGCGTACATGTATATATTCAATTGTAATGATGCATTGGAGTCGGAGATCCATGCTCTTATGCAAGGACTGGCACTGGCCAGTCAACATTCTGACAAACCGGTGATCGTTCAATCGGATTCTATAAACGCGTTGGCTATCCTTTCGGGCGACACTCTTTCTAAGTCTGCATACGGTCATTTAGATGCAGATATTAAAGCAATTTTGGTTGATAGGATTTTTGTTTCTATGAAAATTAGTAGAGTGCAAAGCAGGGTAGCACATCTTTTGGCACACTATAGCCGTACCGAGTGTTGTACTGCGGTATGGTTAAATTTGAGTCCTCCGTGTTGTGAGGAGCAGCTGGCTCGAGATTGTAACCCTGTAATAATGGAATAAAGCTCTTTCACCCCGCAAAAAAGTGAATTCTCTCAAAGTGCTATCCCGAAGCAAAGTTTCCTCCCAAAAGCGCGTGGTACGATCATTTCCAACTTTTGATTTATTCCTATTAAAAATGCAATCTTTGTTATCAAACCTTTTCAAAATGGCGATTCATTCTACTATGTTGTAACTTGAGACAAAGTTCTAGAGTGTAGATATTTGTTACGCAATAACTAAATCCACACTCCATCACCCCCTAAGCAAGCATGTAAAGCCATCTACTCAGCAAATGTTTATTTTTAATCTCAAGATCCTCCATTGCCAGCTTACCTTGGTCTTTAGGTCGACACATGATATCCCACCTCGCAAGGCGATAATTAGCCTTATGTTCATCACTCTGCCAAAAAAAATCTAGAATGGAAAAAATCAAGTCTTTGCTGCACACCTATTGGTAGTTTAGGGTGTGTTTGGTAGGATGCATGAGGACAAAAGTTTTTAATCCTACCCACTTTTGCTTGTTTGGTATAGTGCATGGGCTCATCTAGGCTGGGCTATGCTCAACTAATGCAAAAAAGGGCCCTCGGCCATGCCCATCTCATGCACCCAAAGAGGGTGCATGGAGGCAGCCATGCTGGCCCCGACCCTCGTCCCCGCCCACCAGACCACATCCAGATATGTTTAAGTTTTCAAAAAAAAATCATAATTTCAAATTTTGTTTAATTTTCAAAAATAGTCATAATTTAAAAATTGTTAAACTTTCGAAATTTTTTAGAATTTCAAAATGTTTTAAATTTTCAAAAAATGTTCAGAATTTCAAATTGTGCTTAAATTTTCAAAAAATCTTCAGAATTTTGCATTTTATTTAAATCTTCAGAAATGTTCAGAATTTCACATTTTTTAAAATTTTCGAAAATGTTTAGAATTTCAAAAAAATCATTTTTAAAAAAAATCTCAAAAAAGTTCAGACTTTCAAAATATGTTTACATTTTCAAAAAACATTCGGAATTTTAAAATTTCCTTAAATTTTCAAAAAGTGTATAGAATTTTAATTTTTTTTACATTTTCAATAAATGTTTAGAATTTTAAAATATGTTTAAATTTTTGTTCACATATTTTTTAATTTTGTTCACCATTCAAAAAAATTATTCAGAATTTAAAAAAATTCAGCATGTCTAAACACATGCAGGCTGCCAAACAAAGTCTCAACTCAGCATGTCTCAGCGCATATACCGCTGCCAAACAACAGCAAATGCATGGGCTCAACATTTCTACACGCAACATGTATCAGAGGAGAACAACTAGGCTAGGTCCATACATACTACCAAACACACCCTCAATGAACGAGAGCATGAACATAGGCAAAATCGCGAGCGCTGAGTTAACTAGTATTATACATTTCCTGTCTTTATTAGTCAATTTGCGATGATGAATTGGTATCCCGAGATAACCAAATGGAAGACACCAATCTCACACCAAACAATTTCTTATAATTCCTCTCTTCTTCTTTGGCACTTCGAAAGCAGAATAGTTCATCCTTGTGGAAATTATCTTAAGACTCGACAATTGTTCCAAATACAAAACCCCAATTTCATATTCACCACCTTGTCCATATCATGTTCCATAAATATGATGGTGTCGTCTGCATATTATAGAATGAAAACACCTCCATCAACTGAGTGTGAGATTAGACCACCTACAAGACATTCTCCCTTTCCCTACCAATGAGAACTGCTACCATATCTGCGACAATATTGGAAATAATCGGCGACACAACATCACCTTGTCGTAGACATTCTTGGGTGCGAAAATGTGACCAATGTCATCATTCACCTGGATCCGCACACTACACCCCAAACAAAAGTTGGAACCTGTTGTTACCAAGCAAGATCAAAACCTTTATTTTCTATGCATGATGCAAGAAAGGCCATTTAACTTTATCGTAAGTATTCTCGAAATCCACTTTAAAGATAACTCCGCCAAGTTTCTTAGAATGGATCCCATGTACATCTTCATGCAAGACGAGCACCCCCTCTAGGATGTGATGCACATGCATGAAGACAGTCTCTGTAGCGCGAACCACGGTATGAGCTATTGTGATTAGTTTATTTGTACCCACTTTAGTAATCTTAAAACTGACATTAAGTAAGCAAATAGGCCTAAATTTCTCAATTCATACCGCCTCTTCCTTCTTAGCTAACAAAGGCATCGTTACAAAATTGAGCTTAAACAACTGAAGCTCACTATTAAACAAATCAAGAAATATGGGCAATAGGTCTCCCTTAATCTTACTCCAACATCTCCGATAACATTCCGCAGGGAATCCATCAAGTCCAGGCACTTTATTACTTTTCATTTCCAATATCGTCTCATAAGCTTCCCTCTCTGTGAAGGGTGTTGTCAACACAACATTCTCTTCCGGACAGAGCTGTGGAATACCCCTCCCCCCCACTATATTTTCATCCATCGACACGAAGTTAGATATGCCCCCCCGAAAAGTTTCTTATAAAAGTTTGAGATGTAGGAAATATGTTTATCTT
This sequence comes from Triticum aestivum, assembly GCF_018294505.1. NCBI lineage: Eukaryota > Viridiplantae > Streptophyta > Magnoliopsida > Poales > Poaceae > Triticum > Triticum aestivum. The sequence continues at coordinate 129,741,730 of NC_057800.1, read as the reverse complement.
GACCTATAATGGTTCCCTCATCTTGTTCAAGTTCAACAATCTTCTTATTTCTTTTTTTTTCAATTTGTAATGAAAGGGAAAATTGGGAATTACTACCCCCTCCCGTACCTCCTTCAATTTGACACGTTGGGCCAATTTAACATCTTCCTCTTCTCAGAAGTTTAGCCAAATGCTCTCCAGCCTTGCTTTTAGCAGCACTCTCTGTTCACAAGAGGGATGTTGCTTCAGCCTTAATGTCTAACTCATCAATAAGTCGAATGAGTCTGTCTTTCAATTTTATAAAAAACACTCACATTCTTAGCTAAACGCGATGCCTGTTTTTGTACTACCACCATTTAACATTCGTGCTGCCACTTTTTTCCTTCGCCCATTCTGAAGCCATGGACTCCATAAATCCTTCCCTTTTGTACCATGAAAATTCAAAAGAGAATGCGATCTTGTTCCCCACATGAGCCACCTCACTGGAGTCAACGAATAAAGGTGTATGATCAGACAGACTAACACCCGCACCATTATGAGAGGGGATTTTTATTCGCATTCCACACTTGCTAAAACACAGTCCAACTATTCATAAGTTTGATTCTCTAGATTGTTAGCGTGGGTATATTATCGACTTGTAAGAGCTATCTCTCACAAGTCAAGGTTCTCAATAATAGCCTTAAGCATGAAAGATCATCTACCATCAAAATTACCATTATTCTTCTCATCGCTCTGATGAATAATGTTAAAATCTCCTCCACAAAAAGGTGCAAATTCTCATCTCCACAGACACGAACTAATTCATCTAGGAAGGCGGGCACGTGCTCAGGTCATGCTGCTCCATAAACCGAAATGAGAGCCCAATCATAGCCATCAACTTTCGACTACACGTGAAACTTGACAGCATAATCACCCACCTCCATCTTCCTGACCTGAAGTAAAGACTTTCCAACCCCAAGTAAGATTCCACCAGATCACCCCCGAGGAGGATGGCAATACCCAAAAATCCAAACCACCTGAAATAGTGCCCAAAAATTGCAAAGTAAAATTGGGTTTACCGATCTCTAATAGGGCAATAAAATCCAACCTTTCTTTCCTCGTCGTTTAATCAATAAACATACGCTCCCCCAAGTCTAGTAGAGATATGCTATTTCCAAAAGATGCCTCTCATAATTCATCGTGATATTTAACCCTTAACTTATTCCTAGAACTATATCACACTGCAGAAAAATCATGTTGTATTCGCTTCAGAGTGTGCATGTTCTTTTTCAGGGGCACATGAATGTTTGCATGACCTTCCTTTGCCTTAGAGCCCCTAGGAGTACCCGGAATATCTACATGATGTTGTAGCACCTCAACACTCATAGGAGCAAGATCCTCACATAACAAATCAATCACTTGAATACCCAACCCACTAACATCACTTTCCTCCATCTGTTTAGTGGCACAGTTTTGTAACATGACCATAGCTCTATCTGCCTCAGAGTCCAACAACTCATTAATAAACATCGTCGCCTCATGACTATTATTACCCAAGGAAACCCCAATGCTTGTCGTTTTATCTAAAATAACTTCCTTGGAAAACTTCCAAAATCAAAAAAATGTGTATTAACCAACATACTTGTAGTAGACTCGATATTGAGAAGCTTCGCCGCCCGCATGGAGCGACCCATCGGCAACTCATCGGCATCTGGATGCACTTGAATCCACTAGATCGTAGGCATATCCACCGAAGATGGATCAAGAATCCCTCCAAGTGTGATCACATCCGCCCTAGAGATGTAAGAAGGTCTAACAGGAACCATCGGTGAAGAAGATCACCTAGCTGCAACTGACAGTGGATGACTTTCGAGCTGCAGCCACAGGTGAACGAGGGAGGATTTCTAGCTGTAATAGTGCTCGGCGAGAGCACCTGCCTTGAATTTTCATGTAACGGCGATACAACAGCGGGCTGCACAAGGCTGACCTAGGAGGAAGAGACCCACTAATGGTGGCCCGCACAGGCGAGGGCTTCTGCCTCAGCGTGTCTGCCATAAGCCCAGTAGGTGACAACCCAGGAAACATGACCCTGGTGGGCTTGCCTAGCCCAACGCCACAATAAGGTCGAGGCTCAACAGGCCGCACCAAAAGTGGGACATCCTCACGCACCGGAGATTGCAACGGTGGCTCCTGCTCCGTCATGACATCACCTTCTACATGATTTCAAAGGAGACTAAGAGCTGAGCCCATTGCAGAAGACTAAAACCGTATACCCACAATTAGGGATGTAAACCCGGTCCCATGTAACCCTGTTTAAACCCACTTATGATCTAACAATTCAATATTTTGTTTTCTGGGGGAAAATTAACTGCGGGGCTGGCTAAAGCTAACTAAATGTGACTTGCGGACGCCGCTTATTTGCCATTTACATCCCTACCCACAGTCAGTGTAGAGGTTACCATCCTAGTCACAACTTGCGAAATAGGCACCAATGAGTTGTCTTTACGAGACACAAACTCAGTAGCCCCTCCTTTGCCATTACGTGAAGAATGGTCTCCCTCGGTTCCCTTCCCTTTATCAGCACCTTTGTCAGCCCCGTCAACGGACTTATCATTTTGATCATCGCCATTATGCATGTCATCACTCAGGAAAGGATGCCCTTCTATCTCTAAATGCAGTTCATAGCCAACACTCTTATAATACCAATTTACAAATTATGGGACCTCATCAATATTGATAACCCCCACGAATAGTTTAGCAACTCCATGCTTCCTTGTAAAAGGCATGTCCACCTTCTCTTGTTTGCCAATTGAAATAACCAATTCTTCAAACCTCCATCCCAACTTACGCCATCACAGACTTTGTGGAAGTCCAGCTTCAACACAATCATTGGCAATTTCCTTTTGTGGGCGTACTGAACCAGCTCAGCTGCGAGCCCAAAGTTCTCGACAATGCATCTTCCGCCTAAGAAACCTAACTGTAGAGGGTGGACAAGCTCGGGAGGATGTGTACAAGGGAGATACACATGTAATACTTAATTTCGAAGGGATACTCTTTTTTAGGTAATAGAATAATTGTTACAGTGTTGTTCCCTTTCAGGTTAGCTTCGAGATCATAGAATTCTCTCAAGAAACCGGTAAATTTTCCTTTGTTTATTTTAGTGCTTTGTAAATTCACTAGAGAAGTGATGCCGCTTGAAGCTACGTCTGTATTTTTTCAAAGAGGAAGGGATGATGCAGCACAACGACGGTAGGTATTTTCCTCAGATATGAAACCAAGATTATCGAACCAGTAGGATAACCAAGCAACACAACATAAACATCACATGCACACAAATAACAAATACTCGCAACCCGACGTGTAAAAGGGTTTGTCAATCCCTTTCGGGTAGCGGCGCCAGAAATTGGCATGTAGACAGGAGAAAGTTGTAAATATTGATAGATCGAACACCAAATAAAATAAATTGCAGCAAGGTATTTTTGTATTTTTAGTTTAATAGATCTGAAAATAAAAGGAAAATAAATAGATCGTGAAGGTAAATAATATGAGAAAGAGATCGGGGGGCGTAGGTTTCTCTAGTGGCTTCTCTCGAGAAAAATAGCAAACGGTGGGTAAACAAATTACTGTTGGGCAATTGATAGAACTTCAAATAATCATGATGATATCCGGGCAATGATCATTACATAGGCATCACGTCCAACATTAGTAGACCGACTCCTGCTTGCATCTACTACTATTACTCCACACATCGACTGCTATCGAGCATGCATCTAGTGTATTAAGTTTATGGAGAAACGGAGTAATGCAATAAGAACGATGACATGATGTAGACAAGATCTATCTATCTAGAGATAGACCCCATCTTTTTATCCTTAGTAGCAATGATACATACGTATCGGTTCCCCTTCTGTCACTGGGATCGAGCACCGTAAGATCGAACCCACTACAAAGCACATCTTTCCATTGCAAGATAAATATATCAAGTTGGCCAAACAAAACCCAAATATCGAAGAAGAAATACGAGGCTATAAGCAATCGTGCATATAAAAGATCAAAGAAACAAAAATACCTTTCATGGATATAAAAAGATAGATCTGATCATAAACTCAAAGTTCATTCGATCCCAACAAACACACCGCAAAAAGAGTTACATCATATGAATTTCCAAAAGACCATTGTATTGAGAATCAAACGAGAGAGAAGAAGCCATGTAGCTACTAACTACGGACCCGAAGGTCTACAAAGAACTACTCATGCATTATCGAAGAGGCACCAATGGAAGTGGTGAATCCCTCCGTGATGGTGTCTAGATTGGGTCTGGTGGTTCTGGACTCTACGGCGTCTGGAATTGATTTTCGTTGACTTCCCTAGGGTTTCTGAAATATTGAGGGTATTTATAGAGTAAAAAGGCAGTCCGGGGGCACCAGAGGTGGGCACAACCCACCAGGGCGCGCCTGGGCCTCCTGGCGCGCCCTGGTGGGTTGTGCTCCCCTCGGAGCACCCCCAGGCGCTGCCTTGGCTCATTGCGTGTCTTCTGGTTCATAAAAAATCTCCGTAAAGTTTCATTGCGTTTGGACTCCGTTTGGTATTGATTTCCTGCGATGTAAAAACATGCAAAAAACAGCAAGTGCCACTTGGCACTATGTCAATAGGTTAGTATCAAATAATGATATAAAATGACTATAAAATAATTATAAAACATCCAAGATTGATAATATAACAGCATAGAACAATTAAAAATTATATATACGTTGGAGACGTATTAAGAAGCCATCCAGATCCGGGCTTCCGTTGTTTGGAGACTTATTGATCCAATAAAATTTTCTAGTTACTCACCAATTTCCTCTTATCGGAAAAAGTTACTCACAAGTCTATGAAAATGCTAAATCTGATGTCAGATTTTTTGGCATGGCAAATCGAACATTTCTCATGGCAACTTGTATTGGCGCGTGGAGGACAAATTTAGTTGGTGAGCCCAGCAATTTTCTAGCAAAAAATGAACTAAAGCGAATTTTCCATCCTCGGCTAACATAATTTGACATAAAAAATGTTTGATTTGCCATGCCTAAAAATCTGACATTCGCTGAATATTCGGGTCCAATTGTATTTCTTATACATGAAGGTTTTTTCGTAATTTGAAATAGTAACTGATGCAACAGTAACACTCACCTACACAAATGGCTTTTACACTTACGAAGAGAACCCATGCTACCCAAAAATAAAAACCAAGGGAGTATAGGGCGGCACTAGTGGTCTCTCACAGCAACCTAATTCTGTCAAGGGTCGCGCATCTTCCACAATACTGTCGTCTCATTCTCTCCCCCCGGCCGCAGGTTGCTCTGCTCCCATCACCACAAAGCAAAACCCCAAAGAAAGACACCCACCTATTTATCTCGCGCTCCGCTCCTCTCCACACTACCGCGAATTGCCAATGATAGTGATACTTGCACAGCCCATCCTTCTCGGAGCGATCTGTCGATGGCCGAGGCCAAGCGCATGCACGAGCAGACCACCGGGTGCCTCCCCGTCGACCAGTCCTGCTTCGCGCTCTCCCGGCTGTCCAGCGCGTACCGCGCCACCCGCAACAACGACCCGGCCTGCTGCTCCACAACGTCCTACCTTGAGGTCCTCGGCATCTCATTCGCGACGCTGCTCATCATCCTCTTCGTGCTCTGCATGATACGCTGCTACCTCATGCGGCGGGCCGTGAACCGGGTCACGGTGGGGGCCGCAACGTCGACAGGCGCGGGGGCGACCGTGGTGGTCAAGAAGCGGCCCACCGGCCTCAGCGAGGACGCCATCGCCGCGCTGCCCAAGTTCGAGTACCGACACACGGCCGACGAGAGCGACCGGTGGGAGTGCTCGATATGCCTCTGCACCATGGCCGACGGCGAGGTGGCCAGGCAACTTCCTAGATGCATGCACCTCTTCCACAGGGCGTGCGTCGACATGTGGCTCACGGCGCACACCACATGCCCGGTGTGCCGAGCCGAGGTGGTCAAGCCGACGGACAACGACGAGAGGTTCCCGAAGACGCCGGCGGCCGAGGCCGGCCCATCGGTGCCGCCTAGGTTGGAGGATGGCCAGAGGGATTTGGAGGCGCAATTATAGCGTGAGAGGCGCATGCGTTTGCTCCCCTGGTTGTGTAGGTGTAATTTTTCTATTTTGGCGCCCCTTTAGGGAGGTGATTTTGAGCCATTTGATTTTATTCAGTCGGTTTTCAGGATAAGAATAACACGAAGAGAGAAGATAGTGATTTTTAGTATTTCTTTTACTACAAAAATGATTCTGGTATTCAACCGGTTGCTGAAAAAAGAAACGCACAAAATCAGAAGTTTTCTAAATTATAGAAAAATAGACGTTGAAGAGATGATTATGCATTAGACTTTTTTAGATATAATATCTTCACTTTATTGATTACCAATATTCAAAGAAATGCAAAGAAAGTCCGGAGAAGTGATCAAGATTTAAGAAGCCTACCGGGGGAACCTCCTATATGACTCATTTTGCGTCGTATAGGAACCCGACGCAGGGGTGTAACGCAAACTGGACCGGCCCACAGGGCGCGAGGTGAAAAATCATGTAGATGTGCAACAGGAGTTGATACTAGCTCGGATTCAAACCCGTGACCCGTGTGCTGCACTGCGGCTGTTGAGTTCTAGTGACAGATGTAAAGCCCGACAATTAAAGCCCTCGTTGCAGCGGCAAAACTTAACACGTGGAAAAATATAACGAACAAAATTCTAGAAAAAAATGAAACTTGTGAGTTTTTTTATAAACATGACAAAATTTTCAAAATTTATGAATATTTCTTCAGTTTTGAACAAAAGTTGAACATTGGTAAAAAATTGAAATTCCTGATTTTTTTTAAAAAACTTGAAGATTTTTTGAATTTGGAGAACAAAATTTGAAATCAAGAAAAAACTTGAACATGGGAACCAATATTTGAAAATCCCGAAAAAATTTAAAAAACTGCAACATTTTCTGAATTTATAGAAAAAATTGAACATGGGAATACAATTTCAAAATGTGAATATTTTTTGAATTTAGGGAACAAAATTTTGAAATTGATAAGAAAATCGCCCACAAAATTTTGAAAACACAAAACAAAATATGTGAACAATTTTGTGATTTTGAGCCATTTGATTTTATCCGGTCGGTTTTTAGGATAGGAATAACACGAAGAGAGAAGATAGTGGTTTTTAGTATTTCTTTTACTACAAAAATGATTCTGGTATTCAACCGGTTGCTGAAAAAAGAAACGCACAAAAACAGAAGTTTTCTAAATCATAGAAAAATAGACGTTGGAGAGATGATTGTACATTAGACTTTTTTAGGTATAATATCTTCACTTTATTGATTACTAATAGAGAGAAGTTTGTATTACAACATCAAACTACCACCAAAGTCTAAAACACAACCCCGAACTACGAAACCGTCTAGTTTACAACCATGAACTACCAAAACCGGACAGAAAACAACCCTTGGTGGTATTTGACCGGTTTTGACCAATCAACAGCCTAGTCAACGCCAACTCATCTGCCACGTCCTCTGGTCAAATTTTGGCAAAAAGAAAAGTGTCCAGAAATTTTTGAAAAAAATCCTCAAAATCTACATACCCTCATATTAAATTTGGGAAAATTTCAACAAATTGTGCTGAGCTGAAAAAAGGAAGACGTGGCGGATGAGTTGGCACTAACTGGGTTGTTGACTGGTCAACACCGGTCAAAACCAGTCAAATACCACCCCAGGGTTGTCTTCTATCCGGTTTTGAAAGTTAAGGATTGTAAACTAGACGGTTTTATAGTTCAGGGTTGTGTTTTAGACTTTAATGGTAGTTTGGGGTTGTAATATGGACTTCTCTCTTACCAATATTCAAAGGAATGCAAAGAAAGTCCGGAGAAGTGACCAAGATTTAAGCAGCCTACCGGGGGACCTCCTATATGCCTCATTTTGCGTCATATAGGAACCCGACGCAGAGGGGTCACGCAAACTGGGACGGCCACAGCGCCCGAGGTGTAAAATCATGTGCCTGTGCTAAAGGAGTTGACACTTGTTGAGATTCGAATCCGTGACCCGTGTGCTGCTAGGGCTGTCGAGTTCTAGTGGCAGATGTAAACTGCGACGCTTAAAGCCCAAAATGCAACGGCAAAACTTAACACTTGAAAAGAATAACGAACAAAATTCCAAAATTCTAGCAAAAAGTGGAACTTTTGATTATTATTTTTTACAAACACGACTAAATTTTGAAAATTTCAGAATATTTTTTGATTTTGAAAACAAGTTTCACGTTGGAAAAAATATTTGAAAATCCTGAGTTTTTATTTTGAAAAAATGACATTTTTTGAATTTAGAGAACAAACATTTGAAATCTATAAAAAAATTGAACATGGGAACAAATTATTTCAAAATCCTGAATATTTTTTTAAATGCAACATTTCCTGAATTTACAGAAAAAATTAACATGGGAATACATTTTGAAACACAACTTATTTTTTCAATTTAAGGAAGAAAGTTTTGAAATTTATAATTTTAAAATCCCCACCAATTTTGAAAATGAAAAACAAAGTACGTGATTTTTTTGTTGAAATGGAAACATTTTTGTAACTTTAAAATTCTTAAAAAATAAAAAGATTTAAACATTTTTTGAAAATAAGCGAACAATTTCCGTGAAAAGTACAGGTCGAGGGCACTTTCCTGTGGAATGGACAGTGCTGATTCCTGTGGAGCGAACTGGCTTAGAGGAAAATATTCCAGTGGAAATCGGCCCTGCAGAATTCCTATGTGATTCCTCTGCACCGAACGCAGACTTAACGGGCCGGCACAACCTGAAGGATCGCGTGATCTCCTTGTGTGAATCGATGTACAGAGCGTCATATAGGATTTTCTGCTTGTCCGATCTTACAAATGAAAACCTAACAGTTAGCGGGCTGTTCCAAGGTGTTACTAATCATTAACAAAAAATTGAAATCGATAACAATTTTGAGTGTGGCTGATTTGCAAGGCCAAGAGCTGTGAGCCCGATGTGCATTGGACCGAGCCACGCTCCTCGACTATGACTTTTGAGATTATCTTCACTCCACTGACGATTTGTCAGCAAAAGTGTTTTGTTTCTTTAGCATTTTACATAATCTTGAAAAAATAGATTTTAAACTAAATCTGAATTCGGTTTCATAACTTGTGTCGAACAATACAAAATGATAATTGGCACAAATCATAAGATCATGCAAAAAAGAACTACTAGACAAGCATCACTAAGAAAAAATGACATTGCACAAAACATTGTTGGAACATATCCAATTCAAGGTCTAGGTTTGAACCTCCAATCAAGAGCTATAATGGGAAACCAGAATGACAAAAACTCAAACGCTAGCCTTAACAACAGTGCATGTTCAGCCTTATCTCGCAGTCAAACCAAACTCCAAGATGTATGTCGGAATATCTTGACATCAAAACGTGTGTGGTCTAAGTTACACCAAACGAAATACCAACTCAGAGTATGTGTGCGGTTGGAGCAGATGGCCATGGACATACCCTACATGGGTGGCTCTTTCCACTATTTTGACCTTCAGAAAACTTTAACACGATATGAACTCTTCAGAAATTTATTTCATGGTCTGACCCTTTTGGTAACGCCACAGCTTGTGACGTTTCTGCTCTATTTAGAAACGCCAAACCAGCCTACATTGCTCCCCTTTTAGATAAGTGGGAACTAGCAAAATGGGAACAGGCTGCTCAAAACGCCACACACACTGGTGTTTCATATTGCGGCTGCAACGCCAAACACTATGGCGTTTCCAGCAACGCCACAAACGCTAGCGTTTCAGCCCTGCCACATAGCTTCTCGACCAGGGCAGCAACGTAGGCTGGTTTGGCATTTCCAAATAGGTCAGCAACACCACAACTTGTGGCATTTTTGAAAAGGTCATATCGTGAAATAATTTTGTGGAGAATTCATTTTGTGCTAAAGTTTACAGACAAGGCCAGAATCGTGAAAAAAGGGCATAATCTCCAAATCGATCCACCACCTCCTTCGGCATAGGCGTAGTGTTGGTCCTATACGGTTACGTCGGTTATTCTTACTTTCTCTTGTCAGACTGTTAGTGTTTCCTTGTGTACAGCTTAGTTATGCAGAGACAGGGTGTTGCTCATCATGTTTTTGTATCTGCTTGATGCTACATTTTAAGTTAATAAAAGTGCTCTTTGTAAAAGAAATGCAATGATGCACAAACATTGTTTTTAAATCTATGTTTGCACTAGTTAAACCATTGGTGCTTAACTGCTTATATGAGGAGTTCTAAAACACATTAATGTACTTACGTATGGGACGCCCCTACAGCGATTTTGCTTTCGAAAGAAAAGGACCACAAATTTGCGCCAGCAAGGACTTGAGATGGTTTTTTTTGATAAAGAGAATATATTAATATCGCGGAGATACCAATTACACCCAGCCTCTGCAACAACTAAATGTCATAAGGACATTACGGATGCACACAGCCAAAAGATAAAAAGAAGAAGAAGAAAAAAGATCCCGCTATAGTGGTCGATTCCTAGTAGTTGCAGCACGAACCACCACCAAGGCAACACCTAAAGTTCAGGTTCTCCACAAGCGACACCTCCAAGAAATAAACAGTGCACAAGCGTCATCATTGCCCTATCATTGATTTTAGGTTTTCATCCTGGAGAATATTCATACTCTCAAAACAATTCCTTCAACAAGGACATTGCCCAACACAACCAATTAAGGCCTGACCTTGGGTTTTCACCCTAAAAGCCAAGACTATGTACTCCGCATGTGCCACCGCCACCACTTGCCGCTGCCACTGCTACGAGTCACAAATCACCAAGCAAACTCCTCATTGCCTTGAAGACTCGACCTACCATTACTAAGGCCTCAGACATCAGCCTCCATGACGTTCTCCGTCATTGTCTTTACCATGAAAATCTAAATACCGACATATCTCATAATGTCAATAGACAATGAAGCTTCGCATCACACCCTTCTAAAGCCACCCGGGCTAAAATAGGGACGTACACGACCGAATCCCATCCGCCCCAGAAATCTACATGCATCATTGATGTCTACTACACAACCTTCTTCTTGTAGACGTTGTTGGGCCTCCAAGTGCAGAGGTTTGTAGGACAGCAGCAAATTTCCCTCAAGTGGATGACCTAAGGTTTATCAATCCGTGGGAGGCGTAGGACGAAGATGGTCTCTCTCAAGCAACCGTGCAACCAAATAACAAAGAGTCTCTTGTGTCCCCAACACACCCAATACAATGGTAAATTGTATAGGTGCACTAGTTCGGCGAAGAGATGGTGATACAAGTGCAATATGGATAGTAGATATAGGTTTTTGTAATCTGAAAATATAAAAACAGCAAGGTAACTAATGGTAAAAGTGAGCATAAACGGTATTGCAATGATAGGAAACAAGGCCTAGGGTTCATATTTTCACTAGTGCAAGTCCTCTCAACAATAATAACATAATTGGATCATATAACTATCCCTCAACATGCAACAAAGAGTCACTCCAAAGTCACTAATAGCGGAGAACAAACGAAGAGATTATGGTAGGGTACGAAACCACCTCAAAGTTATTCTTTCCAATCAATCCGTTGGGCTATTCCTATAATTGTCACAAACAGCCCTAGAGTTCGTACTAGTATAACACCTTCAGACACAAATCAACCAAAACCCTAATGTCACCTAGATACTCCAATGTCACCTCAAGTATCCGTGGGTATGATTATACGATATGCATCACACAATCTCAGATTCATCTATTCAACCAACACATAGAACGTCAAAGAGTGCCCCAAAGTTTCTATCGGAGAATCACGACGAAAAGGTGTGCCAACCCCAATGCATAGGTTCATGGGTGGAACCCGCAAGTTGATCACCAAAACAAACATCAAGTGAATCACGTGGTATCCCATTGTCACCACAGATACGCACGGCAAGACATACATCAAGTGTTCTCAAATCTTTAAAGACTCAATCCGATAAGATAACTTCAAAGGGGAAACTCAATCCATTACAAGAGAGTAGAGGGGGAGAAACATCATAAGATCCAACTATAATAGCAAAGCTCGCGATACATCAAGATCGTGCCAAATCGAGAACACGAGAGAGAGAGAGAGATCAAACACATAGCTACTGGTACATACCCTCAGCCCCGAGGGTGGACTACTCCCTCCTCGTCATGGAGAGCGTCGGGATGATGAAGATAGCCACCGGAGAGGGATTCCCCCTCCGGCAGGGTGCCAGAACGGGTCTAAATTGGCTTTCGGTGGCTACGAAGGCTTCTGGCGGCAGAACTCCCGATCTATTCTGTTCTCCGATCGTTTTAGGGTATATGGATATATATATGTATAGGCGGAAGAAATACGTCAGGGGAGCCAAGAGGGGCCCACGAGGGTGGAGGGCGCGCCCAGAGGGGGTGGGCGCGCCCCCATACCTCATGGCTTCCTCGTTGCTTCCCTTACGTGGACTCCAAGTCTCCCAGGTTGCTTTCCTTCCAAAAATGAGTTCCATGAAGTTTCAGGTCAATTGGACTCCGTTTGATTTTCCTTTTCTGCGAAACACTGAAACAAGGGAAAAAACAGGAACTGGCACTAGGCTTTGGGTCAATAGGTTAGTCCCAAAAATAATATAAAAGTGGATAATAAAGCCCAATAATGTTCAAAGAAGTAGATAATATAGCATGGAGCAATCAAAAATTATAGATACGTTGGAGACGTATCAGCATCCCCAAGCTTAATTCCTGCTCGTCCTCGAGTAGGTAAATGATAAAAACAGAATTTTTGATGTGGAATGCTACTTGACATAATTTCAATGTAATTCTTCTTAAGTGTGGTATGAATATTCAGATCCGAAAGATTCAAGATAAAAGTTCATATTGACATAGAAATAATAATACTTCAAGCATACTAACTAAGCAATTATGTCTTCTCAAAATAACATGGCCAAAGAAAGTTCATCCCTACAAAATCATACAGTTTAGTCATGCTCCATTTTCGTCACACAAGAATGATCTCATCATCCACAACCCCGATGACAAGCCAAGCAATTGTTTCATACTTTAGTAATCTCAAACCTATAAACTTTCACGCAATATATGAGCGCGAGCCATGGACATAGCACTATGGGTGGAATAGAATATAATGAGGGGGATTATCTGGAGAAGACTAAAAAGGAGAAAGTCTCATATCAACGAGGCTAATCAATGGGCTATGGAGATGCCCACCGATTGATGTTAATGCAAGGAGTAGGGATTGTCGTGCAACGGATGCACTAGAGCTATAAATGTATGAAAGATCAACAAAAGAAACTAAGTGGGTGTGCATCCAACTTGCTTGCTCATGAAGACCTAGGGCACTTGAGGAGGCCCATTGTTGGAATATACAAGCCAAGTTCTATAATGAAAAATTCCCACTAGTATATGAAAGTGACAAAACAAGAGACTCTCTATCATGAAGATTATGGTGCTACTTTGAAGCACAAGTGTGGCAAAGGATAGTAGCTGTCACATCCCTAGCTTCTGGTGCTGCCTAGTGTTTGCATCATGTTTAAATTTTTGAAACTTGAACTGAGGAAATTTGGAAGCCTCAAAAACTTAAGTAAAAGAAGGGCAAAAACCCTAAAATCTCATTCATTGTTCCAAAATGCTCTTCTTAGATGTTTAATATTTTTGGCAAGGGTTTTGATCCAAACCAAAAATAATGAACATTTTAAAAGGATTTATTTTTGGGACCTTGAATTTAAATCATTAGCTATTTGAATTTGAATTATATTCATATAATTAGAATATAATTTCAAATACCCCTGAAATGTTTTATGAGCTTTTGGAAAAGTCCATCTAGCAAAACAAAAATATTCAGAGGAGTTTTTGGCATTGTTTGAATTATTTTTAAATTCAAAACAGTGGCAAAACAAATTTAAAAAAAAGGAAAAACAGAACAGAAATAAGGAAAGAGCAGAAGAACTACCTGGCGCTCACCTCTCAGCCCACCTGGCCCAACTCCAGCTGGCGGCCCAGCCCACCACCGCTAACCCCCCTGTCGTCTTCCTCCCCTCGCACCGAAGCAGCTCAGTGGCGAGCGCCGACGCCGCCCTGGCCACCTCCTGCTTGCCACCGAAGCGCCCCCGACGCGTCTGGATATGCCCCGTAGCCCCCTCTGTCTCTCCCCTCGCTCTCTGCTCTCTCTCGACCCCTTCCCCCTCCTCCGCTCTCCCTCTCGAGCCCGAGCGCAGCCGCAGCCATGCCACCGTAACGCCGCGGCCATCGTCTCCCCCTCGACCCCTCGCTGTGCCTGCGAGCTCCGTCTCGACGTCCCCGACCTCCTCGACAAGCCACGACGCCACGGACGCGCTGCAACGCCGCCATCACCACTGTCTTCATCGCCATGGCCGGAGAATCGCCGCCGCTCGATTCGCAGCAACGAGGACGCCCCCGAGCTCACCAACCCCTTCGTTCGATCCCTGTGAGCTGCTGCGTCGATCCCCTCCCTCCCCTGGCACTTTTTCTCCCGCTAACGCCAATATCCACCGGAGCCGAGAGCTCTTCGCCGCCGGCCATGTCGCCGCCGTAGCCACCGTTGCCTAGAGCTGCAACCGAGCACGCGGCCGTGCTCAGTGCAACCCCAGGAGGTCGTAACACCCCTCTTTGCCTCCTGTCGTGCTCCCTAACCCCGAAACCCAGTTCACCCGAACGCCGGCGCCACCGTGAGCTTCATTCCGGTGAGCTCCGGCCACCCCAGCTCGCCCCGGTTGCACCGTTGGATGCGCGGGATCGCCAGCTTTCCGTAGAGCCCAACGGCGCCTCGAATGGTTCCCTGTATCGCAATCCCGAGCCGCCCCGCCGTTTCTGTCGTCGCCGGCGACAAGTCGCCGGCAGGTTTGACCTGATCGGCCCGGGGTTTGACCTCCCCTGACGTGTGGGCCCAGGCGCCTGCTTAATTAGTGTTAGGTTAGTTAGTGTTAATTAACTTAGCTAATTAGATGAGCCACTAACATGCGGGCCCCGCCCGGCTAACCAAGTTAGTTAGGGTTAATTTTAATTAGGTTAGTTAGTCCAGACACTGACACGCAGGGCCCACAGGTCAGTTTGACCTGGACGGCGCCCGTTGACCTGCTGACGTCACTATGAGGTCATGCTGACGCAATAATTCCTTTCTAGAATTTAAATAAATCTTAAATGATTTAATAATTCCAGAAAATTGTATAAACTTCTAAAATTCATAGTAATTCAACCGTAACTCCAAATGAAATAATTTATATATGAAAAATTACCAGAAAAATTCAAGGAATCCATCTGTACCATTTTCATGCATGTTTGAACAATATTTGTCCTCTGTTTTGGACAAAACAAATAAAGGGCATTTAAATAATCATATATGGAGTTGGATTTTGAATCATGTATTCAAACCAACTTCATTTAAATCATAGCTAGGTGCATTAGCCCAAAACACATTCATATTGCCATGTCATAGCATGCATCATATTGTGCATTGCATTGATCGTGTTTCTTCTGTGTTTGCCGGTGTTGTTCCCCCTCGGTAGACGTTGTACCGACGATGTGATCGTTGACACTGATGAAGACTCAATGTTATCTTCAGAAGTGCCAGGCAAGCAAAACCCCCTTGTTCATTCTGATACAATCCCACTCTCTCGCTCCTACTCTCTTTTACTGCATTAGGACAACAACGATTCATCTGTTACTTGCTGCGGTAGATGAACCCCTTTATCCTTTGCATGACCTGTCATTCCACAGTAAATAGATGAAACCCACTAGCATGAGTAGGAGTTGTTTGAGCCCTGTTGTGCCTACTCATTCATGTTTGTTTGTCATGCCTGCTACTGCTTAGAGTTGTGTCAGGTCTGATTCATCGGGAATGAATCAGAGGTGTGTGAACATGTCCTACCATTGAAAGCTAAGTGTGTGAACACGATTTGGTAAAGGTAGCGGTGAGAGGCCATGTAGGAGTACATGGTGGGTTGTCTCATTGAAGCCGTCCTTAGGAACTGAGTTCTGTGTTTGTGATCCATGATTCAGCTACTACCATACATTGGGCCCTGAAATATGACCCCGCTTGACTTCTTATTCACCCTAGTCCTCTGTCCAGGAGTTGCAAGTAGTTTCTGGTGTTTGTAGCTTACTGGAGGCCGTGGACAGTGCTGACCGTAGGGGTGGGCTGTGATGCGGTAGGTACGTGGCACGGTGTACCGGATGCCCGTTTGGTATCTCGGGAACCCTGTTCACATCATTTGGGGCTGTGAGCGAATCTCCGGCCGGATCTCCTCATGGATGGAACCCGAATAGGCGATAAACCTGGACTAGAGACTTGAGTGTTTAGGTAGGTCGTGGTCTACACCCACGTCGGCTTTCGCTTGAAGTCTGCCGAGCACATGTCGTGTGCAGACGCTAAGTGGTGGAAACATGTATGAAGAAGTACACCCCTGCAGGGTTAACATCATCTATTCGAATAGCTGTGTCTGCGGTAAAGGACTTCTGGGTTGCTTATATCAGTTCATAGACAAGTGAAAGTGGAAACCCTAAAATACGCAAGATAAGCGTGAGTGCTATGGATGGCGTTCTCGTAGGGAGACGAGAGCGGTTCCATAGTGGTGTATTGGTTGGTGAATATGTGGACTCGTGTGCGCCACCTCAAAAGAGTTACATTGCAGTCGTAGTTTAGGATAGCCACCGAGTCAAAGCTGGCTTGCTGCAGTTAAACCCCACCATCCCCTTTGTTGATAATGATGCATATGTAGTTAGTTCTGATGTAAGTCTTGCTGGGTACATTTGTACTCACGTTTGCCTATTTTATGTTTTGCAGAGAGACTTCGGTCTCGCTAGTAGTTCCGCATGGACTTCGACGTTTAGCTTGTTACCTCAGCTACGATCTTGCGCCCTCGGCAGGATCTGGTAGATAGTCAGGCTTCTCAGCCTTTTTCATTTATAGATGTCTGTACCCAGACATGATAAGCTTCCGCATGTGCTTTGACTTGTATGCTCTGATTGTTGGGTCATGAGACCCATGTTTGTAATATCTCGCTCCTCGGAGCCTATTGAATAAATTACTTGAGTCGTAGAGTCATGTTGTGATGCCATGTTGTATTTGCACATATCGAGCATATTGTGTGTATGTTATTGAAATGCTTGGTATGTGTGGGATCTGACTATCTAGTTGTTTATCTTTAGTAGCCTCTCTTACCGGGAAATGTCTCCTAGTGTTTCCACCGAGCCATGGTAGCTTGCTACTGCTCCGGAACACTTAGGCTGGCCGGCATGTGTCCTTCTTCGTTCCTGTGTCTGTCCCTTCGGGGAAATGTCACGCGATGAATACCGGAGTCCTGCTAGCCCAGTGCTACAGCCTGGATTCACTCGCTGATGACCGACACGTTCGATGCTGGGTCATGGATGCCTGTCCCTGTAAGTTTGTGCCACTTTGGGTTTACGACTAGCCATGTCAGCCCGGGCTCCTTATCATATGGATGCTAGCGACACTATCATATACGTGTGCCAAAAGGCGCAAACGGTCCCGGGCAAAGGTAAGACGACACCCGTGGGAATACCGTGCGTGAGGCCGCAAAGTGATATGAGGTGTTACATGCTAGATCAATGTGGCATTGAGTCGGGGTCCTGACAGCGTTGGTATCAGAGCTTGACTGCTTGTAGGTTCTCCAAGCCAAACTGGTCGAAGTTGAGTCTAGAAATTCTTTAGTTATATAAGGGAATTGATTGTGGGATGGAACGTAAGGCTCTTTTTACTCCTTATACCCTATGCCCTTCTGATCTGAGTCATCCTATCTTTCCTACGGGGTTAAGGAACTAGGATTTCTCTTCTTTCTATCAGGATCATGTGTTACTAATCCGTAGACTTATAAGATTGTTGGATTTAAGCTTGAGTTCAGCTCCTACGACTTCTGTATGTTAACTGTTGATCTCGAAACCTTGATATTGTGCTTCTGAGTGGTTATGCCACCATTTTGTAGTATGTCTCCAAACCTTTTGAGCATTTACAGCCGTTATGATGTCCGAGTCATCCCAGGTTTCTAAATAGTCTGAAGCATTTGCAAAATCCCTTCCTCCCGTTCTGATGTTCCTTTGGGCCAGATTAATCACACAAATTAGTGAGTTGAGGTACTTTATTGCCTCGACATATATGTTGGAATAATTATTATGACCCTAGGTGTTTTAGGGAGTCACCTAGTAATCTAGCAACGTTTTGTGTTCCCAGTGTGAAGATTCTGGCCATCATTCTCGAAAGCATCTCGTGGTGCTACTTAGGAGTAGGTATTCTATTCCTGGGTTCTTGAACCCGAGATTCACTCTACTTACTTCATGTTGATAGTGTTTGCTAGTTCCTTTAGGTTATTAGTAACCTTTGCGATAGTCCTCGAGGTTCGTGGTACATACTTCTTCCAGTTACCATGAACCATTCTTGGCAGGAGTTCTTCTGAACCAAAAGATGACAACAAGAGTGCTCTCGATGAGTTCTCCATGCTATATTGTGGCCCTGCCAGTTCTACCTTTCTGCATGGGTTATCCGGAAGAAACATGTTGAACTTGGTTCAACATACTAATCTATGCATCCACAACTCAGAAAACCGTATGTTCCTTTGAGTTGTCCCGCTTTAGTTGTCTACTGACCTTCGTCTATCAATTGATAGTCAAGAGTATGCGTGCGTTCGTTTATCGATGCCTATTACTCCTGTGGTCCGTCAAGCCATTCTATCGCGGAATGACTTGGAGAAACAAACTCCAGTACCTCATCCATATCTAGGATTGGGTCAAAGCAGTTGTATTCTGCAGAGCAAATGCCAATCCAGCTTTTGGTTCTGTTCTACCTTGGAGTATTACCCCCTTTATGTCAGAATTGTCATGAGAACTGCACCAACTCTCATGAATTTTGACGTAGTGATACTTCTCACCATCACTAGTCATTCCTCGGTCTTCGTGTTGATGCAACCGGAATACTGACAAATGAATTGTGATGTGTGAAATGAATACTCCTAGTAACCTTGTTGGTTGGTAGTTAAATGGACAATAACCTCATTCTTAACGTGTTGGTTCTTGAATCATCATTCTAAGATTGATTGTGCTACCTTGTCCATCTTTCTGGTGCACATTTCGATTGATGAGTTAGGATTTTGTCAAGCCCTCGCTCATTTGATCATATCGTCTTGCCCTGAAGATCAAGATTGTTATCGATCTTAGTAACATATCGGTGGTTCGTGATTTTCCGAATATCTTCTCGAAAGTATCACCAGGTTGTCGCCTGACCGCTATGTTGATCTCGTGATCAAGTTGGTTTTATTCCTGTAAACCACCATTTCTCCAAGAGTCTGTGTTGGATACCCCTGAGCTAGACGGTTAAGCTGAACAGCAACTTGGAGAGTTGGAAGATAAAAGCTTGCCTAACTTAGTTCATTTTCCAAAAGGGACATCTTGTGTTTGTGTGAGTTGAAGAAAGATGATATCTTCAATGATTGGTCCCTGTGATCAGTTATTGGACCTATTGCCTTATAAAAACTTTGATTTGAGTATGGGTTATCGTCAAATCCAATCAGAACCAACGATGTTCGTAATGTTGTCTTACTCGTGGATTTTCCTCGAGCATACACCATTACATCTTTTGGTCTGACCAATGCTATCACCTTGTTCACCAAGTCGTGGAATTCCATCTTCATGGAAATCTCGATGATTTGTTGTTGAGCCCATCAACATCATTTTATCTTCTCCAAGATCTTGTTGGACAATAAGTTAGTGTTGGAAACTTTTGAAAGCATTTTCTTCATGCTAGCTCATGAAGTATTTGTTTGATGAAAGGAGTGACTTCCTCTTATACACGTGCATTTGGTGAAAGTTGCCGCCGTGAACTTGAGAAAGTTAGTTTTGCTTCCTCTGGAATCATCCCAAGTCAGTCATACACATGTGCGAAGTATTTTGTGGTTTGGAGATTTGCAACCTTCATTCTATATGTATCCCTAGCACACCAAGCCACTGATTGATTTGTTCCAGGAAAAGGAGTTGCTGTGCAAATACTAGTTCGTGCACAAGATCCCTATATCCTTAATGATGGTTCCCTACCAGAACTCGGTAGTGTTTTATTATAAGACTACTTTGTGGTCATGCTTGTCTGGGACAACGTGTTCACTTGTTGTAGCAGCACCAGCTCATGTTTTGGAGCTTACTATCGTAGTTCATTTCCCGAGAATCTCGCAACGTCATCTCGTCGATTTGTGTTGCAAACTTTCGTTTTTCTTCCTAGACTCGATGAGTCTGGAATATCCTGACACCAACCAGATCTGAATCTCAGGCAGATATGATGGTTTGGAACATTTCCCAAGAACTATAATATCGGTCCCTCGGAAACCGGTAAAGTGGATGTCGTGGCCAACACACCCAGCCGGAAGACCTGTTATTATAATATCTTGATTGAGGAAGTTGGCCACCTCCCCATAGGGATTTCGTAGGATTTACTCCCTAGTTGCCCCTATGGATTTCTGTGTTCTGAAGTCCGACCTTTTTTTTACTTGATGTTCTAGATATCAAACCATATCTATGAATGGGTTACACTAGCACATCAAGGAGAACATTAGAAGCGGAGTGCTAAATGTCTCTCGGTTGATCATCCAGATTTTGTTTCCTTGGCCTCGCTAAGGTGAAATATGAGAAGGTGTTATCTTCCTTTGCATCTGCATCATCCATCATTAGCCATCATGGTAGTATGTTGTGTTGCCAGGATCCTTGACACGGATGTTGGTAAAACCTTGATGATTGTGGAAATGCTCAAGTTCTTGAGAGCACGCACAAGCGCTACGTGATATCATCGGCACTAACTGGGATTCCTCTCAGTTTCCTCGGCAATGCTATGACCTTTTCAAACAGTGAATTCACTCTCTATTGTTGGGTTCTTCCCCAGTTACCAGAATCATTCCCAGCATTTGCATTTTGTTCCCAGCTTGCACCGCTAATGTGCCATTCTACCATGGGTCTCATCCATTTCCGATGATAAACAAAATCATCTATGACGTTGTCTTCAACAAGGTAATCCACATCATCCAAGTCCGAGTATGCCATTCTACCGACCCCCTCCAAACGGTCGCTCGAGAATTGCCTTAGGCTAGTTTAAAGAGTATCAATGATCTCTGAATCAAAGGTAATTCTTTTTTCCACTTAAGGGGATATATCTATGAGTCACGGTTCCTAAGGTGTCTCGTTATGGTATCATGGCAACTCAACTCCTCGCTATTTGACAACCGTTCACCACCCTCTTAGGTGTGGAATTGTTGTCTACCTAGTGAGCCCTCGTCATCTGTCTCACTCCTTTTCCTCAGATGTATGCTTCGTGTCTCAACTCAAGAGTTGTTCTTACGTCTCTCCAGGAACTGATCTTGAGTTGCTCGATCTTCAAAGACGAGTAAATTCTGTAGGGTTTTCCCCTTCTTTCTGTTGTCGTGTCGAGTGAAGATCTCGAAAGAAAAGACGTCAAGACCAAGATGATGGAATGGATCACCATCTCCGAGAAGGGCAATCGGATCATGAAGATTGTGATAGTTTTGTGACTCCCCTTTTCCTCTTACCTCACGTCTTGAATCTCGGGGCGAGATTCTTGTTTAGTGGGGGTGAGTTGTCACATCCCTAGCTTCTGGTGCTGCCTAGTGTTTGCATCATGTTTAAATTTTTGAAACTTGAACTGAGGAAATTTGGAAGCCTCAAAAACTTAAGTAAAAGAAGGGCAAAAACCCTAAAATCTCATTCATTGTTCCAAAATGCTCTTCTTAGATGTTTAATATTTTTGGCAAGGGTTTTGATCCAAACCAAAAATAATGAACATTTTAAAAGGATTTATTTTTGGGACCTTGAATTTAAATCATTAGCTATTTGAATTTGAATTATATTAATATAATTAGAATATAATTTCAAATACCCCTGAAATATTTTATGAGCTTTTGGAAAAGTCCATCTAGCAAAACAAAAATATTCAGAGGAGTTTTTGGCATTGTTTGAATTATTTTTAAATTCAAAACAGTGGCAAAACAAATTTAAAAAAAAGGAAAAACAGAACAGAAATAAGGAAAGAGCAGAAGAACTACCTGGCGCTCACCTCTCAGCCCACCTGGCCCAACTCCAGCTGGCGGCCCAGCCGCCACCGCTAACCCCCCTGACGTCTTCCTCCCCTCGCACCGAAGCAGCTCGGTGGCGAGCGCCGACGCCGCCCTGGCCACCTCCTGCTTGCCACCGAGGCGCCCCCGACGCGTCTGGATATGCCCCGTAGCCCCCTCTGTCTCTCCCCTCGCTCTCTGCTCTCTCTCGACCCCTTCCCCCTCCTCTGCTCTCCCTCTCGAGCCCGAGCGCAGCCGCAGCCGCGCCACCGTAATGCCGCGGCCACCGTCTCCCCCTCGACCCCTCGCTGTGCCTGCGAGCTCCGTCTCGACGTCCCCGACCTCCTCGACAAGCCACGACGCCACGGACGCGCTGCAACGCCGCCATCACCACTGTCTTCATCGCCATGGCCGGAGAATCGCCGCCGCTCCATTCGCAGCAACGAGGACGCCCCCGAGCTCACCAACCCCTTCGTTCGATCCGCTGTGAGCTGCTGCGTCGATCCCCTCCCTCCCCTGGCACTTTTTCTCCCGCTAACGCCAATATCCACCGAAGCCGAGAGCTCTTCGCCGCCGGCCATGTCGCCGCCGTAGCCACCATTGCCTAGAGCTGCAACCGAGCACGCGGCCGTGCTCAGTGCAACCCCAGGAGGTCGTAACACCCCTCTTTGCCTCCTGTCGTGCTCCCTAACCCCGAAACCCAGTTCACCCGAACGCCGGCGCCGCCGTGAGCTTCATTCCGGTGAGCTCCGGCCACCCCAGCTCGCCCCGGTTGCACCGTTGGATGCGCGGGATCGCCAGCTTTCCGTAGAGCCCAACGGCGCCTCGAATGGTTCCCTGTAACGCAATCCCGAGCCGCCCCGCCGTTTCTGTCGTCGCCGGCGACAAGTCGCCGGCAGGTTTGACCTGATCGGCCCGGGGTTTGACCTCCCCTGACGTGTGGGCCCAGGCGCCTGCTTAATTAGTGTTAGGTTAGTTAGTGTTAATTAACTTAGCTAATTAGATGAGCCACTGACATGCGGGCCCCGCCTGGCTAACCAAGTTAGTTAGGGTTAATTTTAATTAGGTTAGTTAGTCCAGACACTGACACGCAGGGCCCACAGGTCAGTTTGACCTGGACGGCGCCCGTTGACCTGCTGACGTCACTATGAGGTCATGCTGACGCAATAATTCCTTTCTGGAATTTAAATAAATCTTAAATGATTTAATAATTCCAGAAAATTGTATAAACTTCTAAAATTCATAGTAATTCAACCATAACTCCAAATGAAATAATTTATATATGAAAAATTACCAGAAAAATTCAAGGAATCCATCTGTACCATTTTCATGCATGTTTGAACAATATTTGTCCTCTGTTTTGGACAAAACAAATAAAGGGCATTTAAATAATCATATATGGAGTTGGATTTTGAATCATGTATTCAAACCAACTTCATTTAAATCATAGCTAGGTGCATTAGCCCAAAACACATTCATATTGCCATGTCATAGCATGCATCATATTGTGCATTGCATTGATCGTGTTTCTTCTGTGTTTGCCGGTGTTGTTCCCCCTCGGTAGACGTTGTACCGACGATGTGATCGTTGACACTGATGAAGACTCAATGTTATCTTCAGAAGTGCCAGGCAAGCAAAACCCCCTTGTTCATTCTGATACAATCCCACTCTCTCGCTCCTGCTCTCTTTTACTGCATTAGGACAACAACGATTCATCTGTTACTTGCTGCGGTAGCTGAACCCCTTTATCCTTTGCATGACCTGTCATTCCACAGTAAATAGATGAAACCCACTAGCATGAGTAGGAGTTGTTTGAGCCCTGTTGTGCCTACTCATTCATGTTTGTTTGTCATGCCTGCTACTGCTTAGAGTTGTGTCAGGTCTGATTCATCGGGAATGAATCAAAGGTGTGTGAACATGTCCTACCATTGAAAGCTAAGTGTGTGAACACGATTTGGTAAAGGTAGCGGTGAGAGGCCATGTAGGAGTACATGGTGGGTTGTCTCATTGAAGCCGTCCTTAGGAACTGAGTTTTGTGTTTGTGATCCATGATAAAGCTACTACCATACATTGGGCCCTGAAATATGACCCCGCTCGACTTCTTATTCACCCTAGTCCTCTGTCCAGGAGTTGCAAGTAGTTTCTGGTGTTTGTAGCTTACTGGAGGCCGTGGACAGCGCTGACCATAGGGGTGGGCTGTGATGCGGTAGGTACGTGGCACGGTGTACCGGATGCCCGTTTGGTATCTCGGGAACCCTGTTCACATCGTTTGGGGCTGTGAGCAAAACTCCGGCCGGATCTCCTCATGGATGGAACCCGAATAGGCGATAAACCTGGACTAGAGACTTGAGTGTTTAGGTAGGTCGTGGTCTACACCCACGTCGGCTTTCGCTTGAAGTCTGCCGAGCACATGTCGTGTGCAGACGCTAAGTGGTGGAAACATGTATGAAGAAGTACACCCCTGCAGGGTTAACATCATCTATTCGAATAGCCGTGTCCGCGGTAAAGGACTTCTGGGTTGCTTATATCAGTTCATAGACAAGTGAAAGTGGAAACCCTAAAATACGCAAGATAAGCGTGAGTGCTATGGATGGCGTTCTCGTAGGGAGACGAGAGCGGTTCCATAGTGGTGTATTGGTTGGTGAATATGTGGACTCGTGTGCGCCACCTCAAAAGAGTTACATTGCAGTCGTAGTTTAGGATAGCCACCGAGTCAAAGCTGGCTTGCTGCAGTTAAACCCCACCATCCCCTTTGTTGATAATGATGCATATGTAGTTAGTTCTGATGTAAGTCTTGTTGGGTACATTTGTACTCACGTTTGCCTATTTTATGTTTTGCAGAGAGACTTCGGTCTCGCTAGTAGTTCCGCGTGGACTTCGACGTTTAGCTTGTTACCTCAGCTACGATCTTGTGCCCTCGGCAGGATCTGGTAGATAGTCAGGCTTCTCAGCCTTTTTCATTTATAGATGTCTGTACCCAGACATGATAAGCTTCCGCATGTGCTTTGACTTGTATGCTCTGATTGTTGGGTCATGAGACCCATGTTTGTAATATCTCGCTCCTCGGAGCCTATTGAATAAATTACTTGAGTCGTAGAGTCATGTTGTGATGCCATGTTGTATTTGCACATATCGAGCATATTGTGTGTATGTTATTGAAATGCTTGGTATGTGTGGGATCTGACTATCTAGTTGTTTATCTTTAGTAGCCTCTCTTACCGGGAAATGTCTCCTAGTGTTTCCACCGAGCCATGGTAGCTTGCTACTGCTCCGGAACACTTAGGCTGGCCGGCATGTGTCCTTCTTCGTTCCTGTGTCTGTCCCTTCGGGGAAATGTCACGCGATGAATACCGGAGTCCTGCTAGCCCAGTGCTACAGCCTGGATTCACTCGCTGATGACCGACACGTTCGATGCTGGGTCATGGATGCATGTCCCTGTAAGTTTGTGCCACTTTGGGTTTACGACTAGCCATGTCAGCCCGGGATCCTTATCATATGGATGCTAGCGACACTATCATATACGTGTGCCAAAAGGCGCAAACGGTCCCGGGCAAAGGTAAGACGACACCCGTGGGAATACCGTGCGTGAGGCCGCAAAGTGATATGAGGTGTTACATGCTAGATCAATGTGGCATTGAGTCGGGGTCCTGACAGTAGCATTGTCCCTTCTCTCTTTTTCTCTCTTTTTTTATTTGGGCCTTTTCCTTTTTTATGGCCTTTCTTTTTTTTCTTCTTTTGGGCCTTCTCTTTTTATGGCCTTTCTCCTCTTTTTTATTCGTCCGAAGTCTCATCCCGACTTGTGGGGGAATCATAGTCTCCATCATCCTTTCCTCACATGGGACAATGCTCTAATAATGATGATCATCACACTTTTATTTACTTACAACTCAAGGATTACAACTCGATAGTAGAACAAAGTATGACTCTATATGAATGCCTCCGGCGGTGTACCGGGATGTGCAATGATTCATGCGTGACATGTATGAAAGAATTATAAACGATGGCTTTGCCACAAATACGATGTCAACTACATGATCATGCATAGAAATATGACAATGATGGAGCGTGACATGATAAACGGAACGGTGGAAAGTTGCATGGCAATATATCTCGGAATGGCTATGGAAATGCCATAATAGGTAGGTATGGTGGCTGTTTTGAGGAAGATATAAGGAGGTTTATGTGCAAAAGAGCGTATCATATCATGGGGTTTGGATGCACCGGCGAAGTTTGCACCAACTCTCAATGTGAGAAAGGGCAATGCATGGTACCGAAGAGGCTAGCAAGGATGGAAGGGTAAGAGTGCGTATAATCCATGGAATCTACATTAGTCATAAAGAACTCACATACTTATTGAAAAAATCTACATGTCATCAAAAACCTCGGCACTACGCGCATGCTCCTAGGGGGATAGATTGGTAGGAAAAGACCATCGCTCGTCCCCGACCGCCACTCATAAGGAGGACAATCAAATAACACCTCATATTTCAAATTTGTTACGTAATGTTTACCATACGTGCATGCTACGGGACTTGCAAACTTCAACACAAGCATTTATAAATTTCACAACTACTCAACTAGCACGACTTTGATATTATTACCTCCATATCTCAAAACAATCATCAAGCATCAAACTTCTCTTAGTATTCAAAACACTCATAAGAAATTTTTACTAATCTTGAATACCTAGCATATTAGGATTTAGCGAATTACCATGCTGCTTAAGACTCTCAAAATAATATAAGTGAAGCATGAGAGTTCATCTATTTCTTCAAAATAAAACTACCACCATGCTCTAAAAGATATAAGTGAAGTACTAGAGCAAACAACAAACTACTCCGAAAGATATAAGTGAAGATCAATGAGTAGTTGAATAATTATGCAACTATGTGAAGACTCTCTAACATTTAAGAATTTCAGATCTTGGTATTTTATTCAAACAACAAGAAAAAAATGAAATAAAATGACGCTCCAAGCAAAACACATATCATGTGGAGAATAAAAATATAGCTCCAAGTAAAGTTACCGATAAACAAAGACGAAAGAGGGGTGCCTTCCGGGGCATCCCCAAGCTTAGGCTCTTGCCACTCCTTATTCCATAGTCCATCAAATAAAGCCCCTCTTCCGGGGTATATGGATATATATAGGCAGAAGAAATACGCCAGGGGAGCCACGAGGGGCCCACGAGGGTGGAGGGCGCGCCCAGAGGGGGTGAGCGCGCCCCCTACCTCGTGGCTTCCTCGTTTCTTCCCTTACGTGGACTCCAAGTCTCCCAGGTTGCTTTCCTTCCAAAAATGAGTTCCGTGAAGTTTCAGGTCAATTGGACTCCGTTTGATTTTCCTTTTCTGCGAAACACTGAAACAAGGGAAAAAACAGGAACTGGCATTGGGCTCTGGGTCAATAGGTTAGTTCCAAAAATAATATAAAAGTGGATAATAAATCCCAATAATGTTCAAAACAGTAGATAATATAGCATGGAGCAATCAAAATTATAGATACGTTGGAGACGTATCAAGCACCCAATGAAATCATTGGCGGAGCATTCCGGAAGTTGTCAATGGTCAGATCAAAGAGGGCTGACATCTAGCGGAACACTATCTTCAAGAAATAAAATCCTTAGGACCGCATCCCTTAGACAAGCAAACAAGCAGGCCCCCACGCCGCCGTTTAGCACAGTGGAGAAGGCAACTGCAGCCATCCAGCTCGCGCTAGGCCATGGCCAGATTCGGGCAGACCGGGACGATGCACCAGGAGCCGCGGCCAGGGCGAGACCAACCGCACCCACAACAGACCGGGGAAGAGACCACCGACGGGCCGCCAGGGGAGATATTTTTTTCTTTATTTCCACTCTATAGCATGCTTGTTTATGCTCGGCAACGTGATACCCTATCGAGTTCTAAGCAGGTACGAAATAGTCGGCTGATACATCTTCGTCGTATCTACTTTTCCAAACACTTTTGCCCTTGTTTTGGACTCTAACTTGCATGATTTGAATGGAACTAACCCGGACTGGCGCTGTTTTCAGCAGAATTACCATGGTGTTATTTATGTGCAGAAACAAACGTTATCGGAATGTCCTGAAATTTCACGGAGCAACTTTTTGGAAAATATAAAATACCTGCAAAAGATGAAGGCCAGGGGGCCCACCACCTGTCCACGAGGGTGGGGGGCGCGCCCCCTACCTCGTGGGCCCCCTGGAGCTCCTCCGACTCCAACTCCAACTCTATATATTGTGTTTCGGGGAGAAAAAAACAAAAGAGAAGAATTCATCGTGTTTTACGATACGGAGCCGCCGCCAAGCCCTAAAACCTCTCGGGAGGGCTGATCTGGAGTCCATTCGGGGCTCCAGAGAGGGGAATCCATCACCATCGTCATCATCAACCATCCTCCATCACCAATTTCATGATGCTCACCGCCGTGCGTGAGTAATTCCATCGTAGGCTTGCTGGACGGTGATGGGTTGGATGGGATCTATCATGTAATCGAGTTAGTTTTGTTAGGGTTTGATCCCTAGTATCCACTATGTTCTGAGATTGATGTTGCTATGACTTTGCTATGCTTAATGCTTGTCACTAGGGCCCGAGTGCCATGATTTCAGATCTGAACCTATTATGTTTTCATAAATATATGAGAGTTCTTGATCCTATCTTGCAAGTCTATAGTCACCTATTATGTGTTATGATCCGTTAACCCCGAAGTGACAATAATTGGGATACTTACCGGTGATGACCGTAGTTTGAGGAGTTCATGTATTCGCTATGTGTTAATGCTTTGTTCCGGTACTCTATTAAAAGAAGGCCTTAATATCCCTTAGTTTCCGTAAGGACCCCGCTACCACGGGAGGGTAGGATAAAAGATGTCATGCAAGTTCTTTTCCATAAGCACGTATGACTATATTCGGAATACATGCCTACATTACATTGATGAACTGGAGCTAGTTCTGTGTCACCCTAGGTTATGAATGTTACATGATGAATCGCATCCGGCATGATTCACCATCACCGATCCATTGCCTACAAGCTTTCCATATGTTGTTCTTCGCTTATTTACTTTCCCGTCGCTATTGCTATCATCACTACAAAATACCGAAAACATTACTTTTACTATTGTTACCTTTTGCTACCGTTACCACTACTATCATATTACTTTGCTACTAAATACTTGGCTTCAGATACTAAGTTTCCAGGTGCTGTTGAATTGACAACTCAGCTGCTAATACTTGAGAGTATTCTTTGGCTCCCCTTGTGTCGAATCAATAAAGTTGGGTTGAATATTTTACACTCGAAAACTATTGCGATCCCCTATACTTGTGGGTTATCAAGACTATTTTCTGGCGCCGTTGCCGGGGAGCATAGCTCTATTCTTTGAGTCACTTGGGATTTATATCTGCTTATCATTATGAAGAACTTGAAAGATCCAAGAACCAAGATTTATCCCTCAACTACGAGGGGAGGTAAGGAACTGCCATCTAGCTCTGCACTTGATTCACCTTTTGTTTTGAGTAAGCTTGCGACACCTAAACCTGCTTCTGCTATTCGTTCTGATATGTCGCGTGTTATTGAGGATGCCACTTCTGCTATGCATGATACTTATGATGAAACTACTTCTATGTTTGATACTACTGTGCCACTTGGTGAATTTCTTGATGAACAACTTTCTAGGGCTAGAGAGATTGAAATTATTGAATCTAATAATACTGATGAAATTGATGATGAAGACTTGCCTGTTATTCCCGAGGGTTATGTTTTTGATAAAGAAGCTTCTTTAGCTATTTTAGCTTGCAAAGATAGATACAAACTTAAGAGATTATTAGCTAAATGGAATAAGCAATCTCTAAATGCTAGGATGAAACCTGACCCTGCTTTTGCTTCTTCACCTATCTGTGTTACTGATAAGGATTATGAATTCTCTGTTGATCCTGATATAATTACTTTGGTTGAATCTGATCCTTTTCATGGCTATGAATCTGAAACTGTTGTGGCACATCTTACTAAATTAAATGATATAGCCACCCTGTTCACTACTGATGAGAGAACTCATTACTTTTATATCCTTAAAATATTTCTGTTCTCATTAAAGGGTGATGCTAAGATATGGTTTAATTATCTTGAACCTGGTTGTGTGCGTAGTCCCCAGGATATGATTTATTACTTCTCTGCTAAATATTTCCCTGCTCATAAGAAACAAGCTGCTTTAAGGGATATATATATAATTTTGTGCAAATTGAAGAAGAGAGTCTCCCACAAGGTTGGGGGAGGCTTCTCCAATTACTCAATGCTTTGCCTGATCATCCTCTGAAGAAAAATGAAATACTTGATATCTTTTATAATGGACTAACCGATGCCTCCAGAGATTACCTGGATAGTTGTGATGGTTCTGTTTTCAAGGAAAGAACACCGGATGAAGCTGAAATTCTATTGAATAATATGTTGACAAATGAAAATAATTGGACACCTCCAGAGCCAATTCCTGAGCCTATTCCTAAACCAACTCCAAAGAAGAGGGGTGTTCTATTTCTCAGTCCTGAAGATATGCAAGAGGCAAAGAAATCTATGAAAGAAAAATGTATTAAAGCTGAAGATGTTAAGAATTTACCTCCTATTGAAGAAATACATGGTCTTAATTTACCGCCTGTTGAAGAAACATATGATCTTAATCCTTTACCTATTGAAGAAACTCATGGTCTTGATAACCCGACACAGGTAGTAAAGGTAAATTCTCTCTATAGATATGATAAAGCTAAAATCCCATTTACTAAGTTTGCTAGCCCATGCTTAGATGAGTTTGATAAATTTATGGTTAAGCAAGAAGATTTTAATGCTTATTTTGGTAGACAATTGAAATACAGTTCAAATATGCTTGAACACTTGGGTGATTATATGGCTAATGTCAAAGGTGAACTTAAACTTATTAGTAAACATGCTTCTATGGTTACCACTCAAGTAGAACAAGTACTTAAAGCTCAAAATGATTTGCTCAATGAATTGAATAGTAAGGATAAGGATAATGCTATTAGAGTTATGACTAGAGGTGGTAGAATGACTCAGGAACCTTTGTATCCTGAAGGCCACCCTAAGAGAATTGAGCAAGATTCTCAGAGAAATGATATAGATGCACCTAGTCCTTATAAAAGGAAGAAAAAGAAAAATGATAGGACTTTGCATGCTTCTAGTGAACCTATTACTGAAACACCTGAGAATCCAAATGATATCTCTATTTCTGATGCTGAAACACAATCTGGTAATGAACCTGAAACTAGTGATAATGTTAATGATAATGTTCATGATGATTTTCAACCTAGTAATGATAATGATATAGAAATTGAACCTGTTGTTGATCTTGATAACCCACAATCAAAGAATCAACGTTATGATAAGAAAGACTTTGTCGCTAGGAAACACGGTAAAGAAAGAGAACCATGGGTTTAGAAATCCATGCCTTTTCCTCCCAAACCATCCAAGAAAAAGGGTGATGAGGATTTTGAGCGCTTTGCTGAAATGATTAGACCTATCTTTTTGCGTATACGATTAACTGATATGCTCAAAATGAATCCTTATGATAAGTATATGAAAGATATTGTTACAAATAAAAGAAAGATACCGGAAGCTGAAATTTCCACCATGCTTGCTAATTATACTTTTAAGGGTGGAATACCAAAGAAACTTGGAGATCCCGGTGTACCAACTATACCATGCTCCATTAAAGAAACTAGATTAAAATTGCTTTATGTGATCTTGGAGCCGGTGTTAGTGTTATGCCTCTCTCTTTATATCGTAGACTTGATTTGAATAAGTTGACACCTACTGAAATATCTTTGCAAATGGCTGATAAATCAACTGCTATACCTGTCTGTATTTGTGAGGATGTGCCTGTTGTAGTTGCAAACGTTACTATTTTAACGAACTTTGTTATTCTTGATATTCCCGAGGACGATAGTATGTCTATTATTCTTGGAAGACCCTTTTTGAATACTGCAGGGGCTGTTATTGATTGCACTAAAGGCAATGTCACTTTTCATGTTGATGGTAATGAGCATATGGTACACTTTCCGAGGAAACAACCTCAAGTTCATAGTATCAACTCTATTGGAAAAACTCCATCGATTATATTTGGAGGTTTTGAATTTCCTCTTCCTACTGTCAAGAAGAAATATGATATTCTTATTATTGGGGATGTGCATATCCCCGTTGAGGTAACATAGTGTTATTCAAAATTTCTCCGGTTCCATGTTATTCGGAATAAGTTCGTTAACAAGACTTGATCAACCTTGTTAGTGGATTCCTTTTTGATGATCATGAGATGGATGAAACTAGAAGGCACAACCTGCTGTACCCTCCTTTTACTTTCTGTTATTTATATTAAATAAAATAAAAATAGCATTTTTCTGTCTGTTATCTGATTATCCGTACAATATAAAAATACCCCAAAAATAAAAGTTCTCCAAATGCCCTAACATTTAAATATGATTTTTTCTAGAATATTTTAGAATATTTGGCACTAAGAACACAACAGTGGGGGTCATCCACCTGGCCACGAGGGTGGAGGGCGCGCCCCCTGCCTCGTGGGCCCATGGTGGCCATCCTCCACTTATCCTTTCACCCACACACTCCTTCTTCCTTCCCCAAACACAAATATCCAGCTCAAACCCGAGTCCAATCTTGTTTTGCTGCCATTTTTGATCTCCTTGCTCAAAGCACCTCTCACAAAACTGCTTGGGGAGATTGTTTCTTGGTATGTGACTCCTCCATTGGTCCAATTAGTTTTTGTTCTAGTGCTTTATTCATTGCAAATTTTTGCTGCTTAGGTGACCCTGTTCTTGAGCTTGCATGTCAAATTTATATGGTCAAAAGTAGTTTTGATGCATGATATAGGCCCTAGGCACTTGTAGGAGTAGTTGCTATCAATATTATTGAGTTTGGTTTACTTTTATTTTGAAGTTACTAAAAAATTTCAGAATTTTTCACAGGAAGAAATATGCTTAGGAAAATGTTCCAAGGTGGTTCCTCAAGGAAACAAGGACCCAGGCTTGCAATACGTGATGCTGATGAAGAGCCACCAAGAGACGCTCCAGTGCGTCCTTGTGAGTGGCCTTCTGGAAACATTATGGATCGAGCGGGAATTAAGTAAGAATTTAACGCATATTTGCGTAACGCTGATCTTGTGAGCTTCGAGGAAGAGAAGTGCAGCCAGTATCACAATCTCACTAGTTCCTTTGTGAGGAGGTTTGAATTTTCATCTTCACGTAATTCTCCAACTGTCATGTTTGATCTTTATGAAAATTCTTATACTATGGACTTAGAGGATTTTACCACTGCTTGCAAACTTCCACAATGGGGTAGTATAAGGGATCCTCGCAAATTTGAATTTAGAGATTTTCTTGCTAGCATAACTGTGGGAGAATCTAGAGATATAACACAAGCTACCATAGGGAGCATTCACTTTCCTGCTATACATTATTTCTCTCTCTTCATAGGTAGATGCATTAATGGTAAAGATGAGGCATGTCACATGTGTGTCCCTGACCTCAACATTTTTAGGAGTGCTGTGTTAGGAGATAAATCTTATAATTTGGGAGTCATTGTTGCACGTAGGTTGCATCTTAATAGATTTAATAGAGATTTCTTTGGAGGAATTTATGCAACTCGCATAGCTAATTTTCTTGGTGTAGCCATACGCGAAGATGATATTGAATTACCCCCTGCTTACCTAGACTTTAATGCTATGGTTCACCACCAGTTTGTCGAGAGGAATGAATCACCTCTCCAGTATCGATTAATCTTTGACAGACACCGTGTTGTCCATAACTCTCCCTGCTCCTGCCTTCTTTGATCATCAGGCAAAAGGAAGATATGTTATTACCAGAGAGGATGAAAATGAGTACGAGAGGAGAGCGGAGGCCGCTCGTCGCCACGCTGCAGCTCAGGAGGCAATAGCCGCTGCATCTCAGTACGACCCCAACTATTACTATGGATATCAGCCAGGCCAACCGTGGCCATAGACCAACTTAGGCCAAAAGCCTAAGCTTGGGGGGGGTACGTATTTCTCACCGACATTACATTTATGTTCACACACTCATTGCTAGATGTCGGTGCTCATACTTTTTCATTGTATCATCCATGCTACTTTATTTCCTTTTTATGCTTTCTTCTTGTGTGTTTGATAAACCTTAAGAAAAACAAAAAAAATTAGTTGTAGCTTTTAATTAGTTTACTTTCCATGCTTGTAGTAGTAATTAAAAAGAAAGCCCAAAAAGATTTCATGTTCTTCTTTTACTTGTTGGGAGCCCTCCCGTGTAAATAGTTTTATTTCTTTTCTTTTCCTTGGGGGTTGATAGGAGAAGACCATAATTAAATTTTTGAAGCGGCTCTTGTATGCATAATTGTTGATATGACAAAAGAGTCCATATTGCCTTGTCTTCTCCTGTTTATTGAATGCTTGTAGATTCCAGCTTAGTCCAATGCACGTGCACTATTATTATTATTCACATCGTTCAGTCGTGCAAGTGAAAGGCAATTATGATGATATATGATGGACTGGCTGAGATGAGAAAAGCTGGTATGAACTCGACCTCTTTTGTTTTTGTAAATATGATTAGCTCATCGTTCCTGATTCAGCCTATTATGAATAAACATGTTTGCAATGACAACTAGAGATCATAGTTTATTGTGCCATGCTTGATTAGCTATGAGTTATAATGGTTTACCTTGCGTGTCAACATGCTATTAAAATGGTTGTGATGTGGTATGATAGGGTGGTATCCTCCTCTAAATGATTTAAGTGACTTGACTTGGCGCATGTTCACGCATGTAGTTGAAACAAAATCAACATAGCCTTCACGATATTTATGTTCATGGTGGATTATATCCCACTCATGCTTGCATTCGGTGTTGATTAATTTTAATGCATGTTCATGACTGTTGTCGCTCTCTAGCTGGTCGCTTCCCAGTCTTTTGCTAGCCTTCACCTGTACTAAGCGGGAATACTGCTTGTGCATCCAACTCCATAAACCCCAAAGTTATTCCATATGAGTCGACCATACCTACATATATATGGTATCTATCTGCCGTTCCAAGTAATTTTGTATGTGCCAAACTCTAAACCTTCAAATAAATATCCTGTTTTGTATGCTCGAATAGCTCATGTATCAACTAGGGCTGTCTGTATCTTCCATGTTAGGCGGGTTATTCTCAATAGGAGTGGACTCCGCTCCTCACTCACGAGAAAAATGGCTGGTCACCGGGATGCCCAGTCCCATGCTTTATGCAAATCAAATCAAAATAATTGCAAACAAAACTCCCCCTGGGACTCTTGTTAGTTGGAGGCACTCGTTGTTTCGAGCAAGCCATGGATTGATGCTTGTTGGTGGAGGGGGGGTATAAACTTTACCATTCTGTTTGGGAACCGCCTATAATGTGTGTAGCATGGAAGATATCGCCATCTCTTGGTTGTTATGTTGACAATGAAAGTATACAACTCAAAATATTATTCATCTCTATTTCAAAACCGAGCTCTGGCACCTCTACAAATCCCTGCTTCCCTCTGCGAAGGGCCTATCTATTTACTTTCATGTTGAGTCATCACCCTCTTATTAAAAAGCACCAGTTGAAGAGCAACGCCGTCATTTGCATTCATTATTGTTAGTTTACATTGAGTATGACTTGACTGGATCTCTTTTACCATGAATTACAATGTCTAGTCAGTCCTTGGTCTTTAAAGGTGCTCTGCATTTATGTATTGCAGTCTTAGAAAGGGCTAGCGAGATACCATCTTGTTATATCATATTATGATTGTTTTGAGAAAGTGTTGTCATCCGAGATTTATTATTATTGCTCGCTAGTTGATTATGCTATTGATATGAGTAAACTTGGGACCTAAGCGTTATTGCAAATGTGGTTAGTTATAATCTTTGCTGAAAACTTGAATGCTGGCTTTACATATTTAAAACAACAAGAGCAAACAGAGTTTGTAAAGGTTTTTCTTTATCACTCTCAGTTTGTCAACTAAATTGCTTGAGGACAAGCAAAGGTTTAATCTTGGGGGAGTTGATACGCCTCCGTCGTATCTACTTTTCCAAACACTTTTGCCCTTGTTTTGGACTCTAACTTGCATGATTTGAATGGAACTAACCCGGATTGACGCTGTTTTCAGCAGAATTACCATGGTGTTATTTATGTGCAGAAACAAACATTCTCGGAATGACCTGAAATTTCACGGAGCAACTTTTTGGAAAATATAAAAAAATACCTGCAAAAGATGAAGGCCAGGGGGCCCACCACCTGTCCACGAGGGTGGGGGCGCGCCTGCCCCCTAGGGCGCGTCCCCTACCTCTTGGCCCCCCTGGAGCTCCTCCGACTCCAACTCCAACTCTATATATTGTGTGTCGGAAAGAAAAAAACCAGCGAGAAGAATTCATCACGTTTTACTATACAGAGCTGCCGCCAAGCCCCAAAACCTCTCGGGAGGGCTGATCTGGAGTCCGTCCGGGGCTCCAGAGAGGGGAATCCGTCGCCATCGTCATCATCAACCATCCTCCTTCACCAATTTCATGATGTTCACCGCCGTGCGTGAGTAATTCCATCGTAGGGTTGCTGGACGGTGATGGGTTGGATGGGATCTATCATGTAATCGAGTTAGTTTTGTTAGGGTTTGATCCCTAGTATCCACTATGTTCTGAGATTGATGTTGCTATGACTTTGCTATGCTTAATGCTTGTCACTAGGGCCCGAGTGCCATGATTTCAGATCTGAACCTATTATGTTTTCATCAATATATGATAGTTCTTGATCCTATCTTGCAAGTCTATAGTCACCTATTATGTGTTATGATCCGTTAACCCTGAAGTGACAATAATCGGGATACTTACCGGTGATGACCGTAGTTTGAGGAGTTCATGTATTCACTATGTGTTAATGCTTTGTTCTGGTACTCTATTAAAAGGAGGCCTTAATATCCCTTAGTTTCCATAAGGACCCCGCTGCCACGGGAGGGTAGGATAAAAGATGTCATGCAAGTTCTTTTCCATAAGCACGTATGACTATATTCGGAATACATGCCTACATTACATTGATGAACTGGAGCTAGTTCTGTGTTACCCTAGGTTATGACTGTTACATGATGAACCGCATCCGACATAATTCTCCATCACCGATCCATTGCCTACGAGCTTTCCATATATTGTTCTTTGCTTATTTACTTTCCCGTCGCTATTGCTATCATCACTACAAAATACCAAAAACATTACTTTTACTACTGTTACCTTTTGCTACCATTACCACTACTATCATATTAGTTTGCTACTAAATACTTTGCCGCAGATACTAAGTTTCCAGGTGGAGTTGAATTGACAACTCAGCTGCTAATACTTGAGAGTATTCTTTGGCTTCCCTAGTGTCGAATCAATAAATTTGGGTTGAATACTCTACCCTCGAAAACTGTTGCGATCCCCTATACTTGTGGGTTATCATAGGCCATGATCAATGTACAACAACGCTCAACTTGCTGAAGTTTCCAACGCTGACTCTTAAATCAGGCACCGTATCCGTCCGCGGACACAGATGCGGGAGCCATTCATCAAACCCTGCCAACATACATTTCAAAGCGGACTTCAATATACCACACTAAATTCATGCAAACCGGATGATTTTCATATAAATTGAACGAAAACATTTATATTTTGGACATATTTCAACTGAATTATAGAGGACCAGGCTAGGCTATTCCAACCTTGTCTATCACCGGCCACGATGGGACCCATTTCTCACGACATATCTTCCGCATGCTCGACAGCAGGCTCACTGGACCGTCGAGAGGACTGAAGGTAAATGCTTTAGTAGGAGGGAAAGAATAGCCTCCGTGTCGGTGTCAAAACCGGCGGATCTCGGGTAGGGGGTCCCAAACTGTGCGTCTAGGCCGGATGGTAACAGGAGGCAGGGGACACAATGTTTTACCCAGGTTCAGGCCCTCTTGATGGAGGTAAAACCCTACGTCCTGCTTGATTAATACTGATGATATGGGTAGTACAAGAGTAGATCTACCACGAGATCAGAGAGGCTACAACCCTAGAAGCTAGACTATGGTATGATTGTCTGTTGTGGTTGTTGTCCTACGGACTAAAACCCTTTGGTTTATATAGACACCGGAGAGGGTTAGGGTTACACAAGGTCGGTTACAAAGGAGGAGATATCCATATCCGTGTTGCCTAGCTTGCCTTCCACGCCAAGTAGAGTCCTATCCGGACACGAGACGAAGTCTTCAATCTTGTATCTTCATAGTCTAACAGTCCGGCCAATGGAGATAGTCCGGCTGTCCGGAGACCCCCTAATCTAGGACTCCCTCAGTAGCCCCTGAACCAGGCTTCAATGACGATGAGTCCGGCGCACAGTATTGTCTTCGGCATTGCAAGGCGGGTTCCTTCTCCGAATACATCACAGAAGAATTTGAATACGAGGATAGTGTCCGACCCTGCAACATAAGTTCCACATACTTCCGTTGAGAGAATAATATTTTCGCAAATCTAATTTGCTGACTTGTTTTGACAGTATGACGTTATGTCATGGCCCGGTGATTATTCAAACTGTTTCCTTTAACTAGCCCCGCACATAAAGCGAGGCAGTTTTTTGACACGTCTTGTCAAAGCAGAGATCATGTCCCCTTATTACGGGATTCTCATCAATACGGGCGTGGGTAACCCAACCGCGCCATCGATTACGGCGCTTGGGGGATGAGCGAGTTTTACCAGGCAAGTGGGGACGCTTAGTTTCGTCCGCCCATATAAAGGGATAAGGATTCACCTTTCTATCCACGCCTTCTTCCTCCTTTGCTCATCCGTTTTCGCACACTCGAGCTCTAGCGCCCAAGTCCGCACTTCCTACCTCAACCTTCTCCAACCATGTCCGGAGCGGGAGGCGGGTGGATGGTCTCCTCCGTCACGGATGGAGACATCAAGAAACTGAGGAGAGCCGGATACCTGCCCGACGACATCGCGCACCGGCTCCCAGATGAGGGGCAGCTCATCCCCACCCCTAGGCCCCATGAGAGGGTAGTGTTCCTCACCCATTTCCTCCGCGGACTGGGATTCCCTCTCCATCCATTTGTCCGGGGGCTCATGTTCTATTACGGCCTGGATTTCCACGATCTGGCCCCGAACTTCATCCTCAACATCTCGGCGTTTATCGTCGTGTGCGAGGCCTTCCTCCGCATCAAGCCCCACTTCGGCTTATGGTTGAAGACCTTCAATGTCAAGCCGAAGGTTGTGGGCGGGCGCCAGGTGGAGTGCGGAGGCGCCATGGTGGGCAAGATGCCCAACATAACATGGCTCGAGGGCTCCTTTGTGGAAACCATAAAGGGGTGGCAATCGGGGTGGTTCTACATCACCGAGCCGCGCGACCCTGCATGGGCAGCGGCCTCCGAGTTCTGATCTGGCATCCCCACGCGGCTCACTTCCTGGGAAGAGAAGGGACTGTCGTGGGGTAGTTTGGGAGAGCTAACCGGACTCCAAACATGTATTCAAAACATGGTGAACAAGAAGCTCAAACTTGTTAACGTGGTCCAGGTCATGGTCCACCGCCGGATCCTCCCATGCCAACAACGGGAGTTCAACTTGTGGGAGTTCGACCTGGCGCAGCACCAAACTCTGAACAGGCTCTTCGACACGACTCACGAAGATGCCTGGAGGGTGCTGTTCAAAAGCGCAGAGGTCCCCCCTCCTATTACTGAGGATCGCGGATTCAGCGCGAAGCACCAAGCCAGTGTGGTAAGCTGCTTTGCCTTTCACAGGATACTTATTTTTTATAGATTGACTCCATGCGGGATCTAAACTCCCATACCTTTGACAGGACTGGCAGGAGATGGCCGGACAGATCGACTGTCCGGCTCCTTTGCCCGAAGGCCCTGCAGACGCTCTTCTGGCGAAGATGCTGACTCCGGCCCCTTATACGGTGCCGGAGAAGACCAAGAAGGCCAAGGGAATCCCGAAAGAGTTCCCGATGCTAGGCGTCGTCGGACTCACCGTCCGATGACTCTGCGGTGCACTCTTCCCCCGAAGACGAGGAAGAAGAAGAAAATGCTCCCCCACCAGCTGGGGGAGATAAGAAAAGGAAGGCCGCCCCAACTGGGAGGGCCGAAGGGTCCAAGAAGGGAAGGACTCTCCTTCCGGACAGTTCCACCGCCACCGACGAAGGCGAAGACGAGTGGTTTCCCAGGGCCAAGCCCCCGGGGAGATCGTAAGTATTCGGATACCAGAGTAACTCATAGAATTCCTTTGTCGCACTGTTTTCCCTAACGCTGAACATAATTATGCAGGCCGCCACGAGCCAGTATCGATGTATCATCGGACGGCTCCCTGGGCTCGTCGTACATGGATAGCGATCCAGTCCCGACTGCCACCTCCCCTCATCCTGCCGACGATGCCGAGGTGCTGTCTCAAGAGGCACCGGGTCGAGGGGAGACAGTCCTGGAGGCGCCTCAAGGCGACCTTCCGGACTCCGGGAGCCGAGGGGACGAGGCCCCTGAGAGCTCCGAGTTCGGCCCTCAGCCGAACACCGCGCCAGAACCTCCAGTGGTTCTGGGCTCGGGCAGCCGGCCTCCTTCTAAGAGGGGCAAGACTCCTGTGCCGGTGACCTCTGTCCATCCAGAGGCGCCGGACAATCTGCTGGAAGCGCTTCGCAGCGCTTCTATCGGCGAGGAGCACCGCACTATCATGAGTGCGGTGATCCAAAAGGTTCAGTCCGCCAAGAGCGGATTGACTGAAGCCTATGCCAGCCTTCTAACAGGCTTTGAGGTAAGTGTTTTAAGATGTAGTAGAAATATTACCGCATAGACAGTAGCCCCTGATGCTTTGTTCGGTGTTCACAAAGAAAAGCCGAACAGAGGATCAAATAATATCGCAGGAGTCTAATATAAGTATGTCAATATGCATATGCAGGCTTCGCTGCTGGCGTCCGCCGTACTGACTGCGGAGGTCGCCGTACTGAAGCAGGACCTCGAGGGGTCCAGGAAAGAGCTCGGCCTTGTCAAGAGGCAGCTCGAGGAGAACAAGGGTAAGTAATACCCTGTCTATAGATATGTATGTATAAAAGAAGAAGCGATTGCAAAATGACAGGATCATCGTATATTCGCCAGGGGCCATGACCGAGGTGGCGACCCTGAAGCAAGCGCTAACCAAGGCCGAAGATAACGCGGCCAAGGAGCGCACCGAGCGAGAGAAGCGCGAGGCTCGGGTGGGCGAGGTGCAGCAAGAGCTCCAGGCTCTCGTGGCGAAGCACGAGGCGTTGGAGCTTGACTCAAAGACGCGGTAGTCTGAGCTTGCCGCGGGCCTCGAGAGTGCAAAAAGTGCCAAGGATGAAGCCCAAAGGGCCCTCCAGGAGATCGACGCAATGAAGAAGATAGCGGCGGGTAAGGCTTTCTATATGCAAAGCAAGCATGTAAAAGTAAATTACCGATTACTTACCCGAATCCGGAGCTCTCCAGGAGCATTCACAGATTTGCCCTGCAGCGTGTCCGATGCCGCACAATTTTACCAGGCCGAGGATGGAAGCTCAACGGAGAAGCTGTTCTGGTCTCAGTATGCTGAGGCCGAACACCCGGTGCCAATGAGCGACCAGCTGAAGCAGATGGTCGAGCTACATAAGGCGGCCGATCAGGCCATGAAGGGCTTTATAGTCCGGCTGTGGCCTGGCGACGCCCTTCCGAACAGCTTCTTCGGCCTGGTGAGGCGGCTTGTGGATGCCTGTCCGTGGCTGGAGGTCGTCAAGCGATCTGTCTGCATTGAGGGTGCACGCCGGGCTTTCGCCCGTGTGAAATTGCAGTGGGTCAAGGTAGACGCCGTGAAGCTGATCAAGGAGGGGCCGCTGGAGGGCAAGGAGCACCGCCACCCCGAGATGTACTACGAGGGTGTTCTGCCGGGTGCCCGTCTCATAGCGGACGAGTGTTCAAAAGATGTAATATTTGAGTGAGACTTGCTCATTTTATCCTGTATTTATGAAAACTTGTTTCATATGCGCTATGCAACGCTTGTTTGAATTTAAAATATTACCTTCTGTTTGGCCGTTTATCAATCTGAGCGATGGCTAGTCCTTGGCTTCTGCCCCCATGCCACGAGTGCTGGGGTGTTCGGGATAAACCTGAGCACTCTTGTTCCCATATTTGGGTCCTTCGAGGGAGGTGCTCAGCACAACGAACAAGGCAACCGGACTAATAATGCTTTATCACTCTCACTTAGCCATAAAATTCTATAATTTTAAATTTCGGCGAAGCCCCTCGTATTCGGAAGGCCGAATTCAGGGCGCGATACATGCCTTTAAGACGGACAGGGCCGGCCCCTCGCCCTAAGCGGCACAAGTCTTTAGGGACTCGAAAACCTCGCCGAACAGCGACCAGTCTCTCGCC
Organism: Triticum aestivum; assembly: GCF_018294505.1. NCBI lineage: Eukaryota > Viridiplantae > Streptophyta > Magnoliopsida > Poales > Poaceae > Triticum > Triticum aestivum. The sequence continues at coordinate 129,699,271 of NC_057800.1, read as the reverse complement.
TTATCATGACAGTTAGTTTTAGCTTTCTCTACTGAGGTGCTAAGCTCGGCAGGACCGGGGCACAATCGTAGTAGTTCTCCTAGCGCTACCTTAGCCGATGGAGCGGAACGTAAGGTACCAAAACATAGGAGCCGGGCAAACCCAACATTTGACCAAAGACATGATTCGGAGCTGATGCATATAATGCTATAAGTTTGGGGTGCCGCACTTGTGAAAGTGTTCAGACTTTTCACACCATGTTGTGGGGTATGTAAGCCCCTGGTGTATTGGCCGTACCAAAGTGTACGGTTGCAAGGCGTCATTAATGAACACACATATATATGTATATAATAAGAATGCAATAATAGTCGTAATGTCATGCATTGTTTATTCAGATAGTGCGATAAGCAAACAGTAGGACTATGTCCCTTCCAAGGGCAAGCTGAGGAATGATATTAAATCGAATATTTCACTCGTTACTGTAATCAACCTGGGAATTCCGTGGTATGACGTAGCTGTCTGCCTCCTTGGTTGCTGCATCATGTGTTCGGCAATAGTGCTGCCGGACAGTGTTTCCAGGGATTAATGTCCTGAAAAAAAAACCAAACAGGAAGCCCCTAGTGCGGTTTAAGCCGCGTCTTGGGGCGTGCCACAGTTGTGCCCCTCCCCACTTGTGCCCATGGTATTTTTAATGCGTAATTATGTACGCGCGGCACGAGTTTCGCCGTTGGGCTAGGATTGGGGGGTGTCCACCATATTGCTACGCGAGCTTAGATCACGCCAGGCGGTCTATTTGCCGATTGCTCCGAGCGCGCTTGAAGGTGTCCGGGTCTTGAAACGCCGAACTGGTGGATTGCCTTAAGAGGCTGTTTTACGCTTCTGCTGCGAGGGCCGCAGTGTGCTCCTCTGTTCGGAGAGAGCGCTCTGTGTTTCCATTGACTGTAATAACCCCACGAGGTCCTGGCATCTTGAGCTTGAGGTATGCATAATTCGGTACCGCATTGAATCTCGCAAATGCGGTTCGCCCGAGCAGTGCATGATAACCACTGCGGAACGGGACTATATCGAAGATTAACTCTTTGCTTCGGAAGTTATCCAGGGATCCGAAGACCACTTCCAGTGTAATTGAGCCTGTGCAATGGGCCTCTACACCTGGAATGACGCCTTTAAAGGGCGTTTTTGTGGGTTTGATCCTTGAGGGGTCTATACCCATTTTGCGCACTGTGTCCTGATAAAGCAGGTTCAGACTGCTACCGCCATCCATAAGGACTCGAGTGAGGTGAAATCCATCAATGATTGGGTCTAGGACCAGTGCGGCGAATCCGCCATGACGGATACTAGTGGGGTGGTCCCTGCGATCGAAGGTGATCGGACAGGAGGACCAAGGGTTGAACTTTGGGGCGACTGGCTCCAACGCATATACTTCCCTGAGCGCACGCTTCCGCTCCCTCTTGGGGATGTGGGTTGCGTATATCATGTTCACCGTCTGCACTTGCGGGGGAGACCTCTTCAGTCCTCTGGTGTGCGGCTGCCGGGGCTCCTCCTCGTCATCGCTATGCGGCCCCTTGTCCTTGTTTTTGGCAATTAACTTGCCGACCTGCTTGAACACCCAACAATCCCTGTTGGTGTGATTGGCTGGCTTGTTTGGGGTGCCGTGTATTTAACACGAGCGATCGAGTATACGGTCCAAGCTGGACGGACCCGGCGTATTTTGTTTGAATGGCTTTTTCCGCTGACCGGGTTTAGAGCCTTTGAATCCGGCATTGACTGCCGTATCCTAGGTATTTTCACTGTTAATGTTGCGCTTATGTTTGTTGCGACGTGACCTGCTATTGCCGTCCTTGGTATCGGAGGTACCATGGTCTTTGATATGTTATTACCGCAAGCCAGCCAGCTGTCTTCTCCCGCACAAAAGCAGGTCATGAGCATCGTGAGAGCTGCCATAGATTTCGGCTTTTCCTGACCAAGGTGCCGGGCTAGCCACTCATCTCGGATGTTGTGTTTGAAAGCCGCTAAGGCCTATGCATTCGGATAGTCGACGATTTGATTTTTCTTTGTAAGGAACCGAGTCCAGAATTGCCTGGCCGACTCTTCTGGCTGCTGAATTATGTGGCTCAAGTCATCGGCGTCTGGTGGTCGCACATAAGTGCCCTGAAAGTTGTAGAGGAATGCGGCTTCCAGATCTTCCCAACAGTTGATGGAGTCCGCTAGCAAGCTGTTAAGCCAATGCCGCGCTGGTCCTTTGAGCTTTAGTGGGAGATATTTGATGGCGTGTAAGTCATCACCGCGGGCCATGTGGATGTGGAGGAGGAAATCCTCGATCCATACTGTGAGATCTGTTGTGCCGTCGTATGATTCAATATTTACATGTTTGAAACCTTCTGGGAATTGATGATCCATTACTTCGTCTGTGAAGCATAAGGGGTATGCGGCGCCTCTGTATTGGGCTATATCGCGACGCAGCTCGAATGGGTCTTGCCCGTTGTGTTCGGCCCAGCCGGATTTGCTTTTACTGTATCCGGCGTGACGTTTATCGTCTCGCAGAGTTGTGCGCCCTCGTGATCCGTAGATCGATCTTGTATGCTTTGCTTTGTCCTCCAATATGTCTCGCAGGTCTGGCGTATCTCCCCATGCCTTTTTATTTGAATGGCATCGGGGTGGAGGCTGAGTTTTTGGCTGGAATGCCTCTCTATCGCGGCCACGAGGTGGCCGATCAGCCGTATCATACGCTTCTTCCACCAGTCGGGGTAGTAACCTGCACTTTGGTTAATTCTTGGAGGGGCGCTCGAGTTTATATTCCTCGGCCGCGAGGACTTCAGTCCATGTGTCAGCTAGCAGATCTTGATCAGCTTGAAGCTGCTGCTGCTTTTTCTTCAGGCTATTTGCCATGGCCATAAGCCGACGCTTGAAGCGCTCTTGTTCGACGGGATCCTCTGGTACGGCGAATTCATCGTCGCCGAGGCTTGCCTCGTCTTCGGAGGGGGGCATGTAATTGTCATCCTCCTCCTCTCCGTCTGCCGCTCTCTCAGGAGGGCTGGCTCCTCCATCCTCCTGCTCTAAATCTTGCTGGAGGGGATTGTTGTTGTCTTCGGCACTATCCGGAGTGTTATTATCTCCTGTGCCGGTATCACCACTTTTGCTTTGGCGGGAGTTAGAGCGGCGCCGCTGACGTCGGCGCTTGGGTTGCTTCTTGGAGGGGTCATCCTCCATTATCTCGTCACCATTGCCTTCTTTGGGTGTATCCACCATGTATATGTCATATGACGAGGTGGCTTTCCAGTGCCCTATAGGCGCTGGTTCATGTTCGTCTCCTACATCGTTGTCCATACCGTCGATGTCTTCGGAGTCGAAGTCGAGCATGTCGGTTAAATCATCGACAGTGGCTACGAAGTGGGTGGTGGGTGGGCGTCGAATTTCTTCATCGTCCGCATCCCAATCCTGTTGGCCATAGTCTGGCCAGGGGTCTCCTGACAAAGAGAGAGATTTTAGTGAATTCAGAATGTTGCCGAAGGGCGAGTGCTGAAAGATATCTATGCCGGTGAATTCCATGATCGGCGCCCAATCAGATTCGATTGGCAGGGGCGCGGATGGTACGGAGTCCGGAAAAGAGTCCGGCACCTTGGGGTCACGGGCTTCGCAGAGGATTAGGCTGGTGTTCGGCTCGATCATCGTTGAGACTGCAGCTCCTGAGGCGGTGTCTAGCCACCCATCCTCGATTGGCGCAGTTGGCTCCGAGCTAAGGGTCGGAGCTGATGCGGGCGCGGCCTCTGGGGTACTGTTCGGCAGCAGAGCTAGGTCATACCCATCGTGACAGTGCAGCGCGCCCGTCTATGGCTCGAATTCGTCGAAGATCAAGTCTCCGCGGATGTCGGTCGTGTAGTTCAAACTTCCAAATCTGACCTGATGGCCAGGGGCGTAGCTTTCAATCTGCTCCAGATGGCCAAGCGAATTAGCCCGCAGTGCAAAGCCGCCGAACACGAAGATCTGTTCGGGAAGAAAGGTCATCGGAGGAGCCATCGGGCCTAAAGGTGACGACACAGAGGAACTCTCAATGAAAGCACCAATGTCGGTGTCAAAACCGGCGGATCTCGGGTAGGGGGTCCCAAACTATGCGTCTAGGCCGGATGGTAATAGGAGGCAGGGGACACAATGTTTTACCCAGGTTCAGGCCCTCTTGATGGAGGTAAAACCCTATGTCCTGCTTGATTAATATTGATGATATGGGTAGTACAAGAGTAGATCTACCACGAGATCAAAGAGGCTAAAACCCTAGAAGCTAGCCTATGGTATGATTGTCTGTTGTGGTTGTTGTCCTACGGACTAAAACCCTTCGGTTTATATAGACACCAGAGAGGGTTATGGTTACACAAGGTCGGTTACAAAGGAGGAAATATCCATATCCGTGTTGCCTAGCTTGCCTTCCACGCCAAGTAGAGTCCTATCCGGACATGAGACGAAGTCTTCAATCTTGTATCTTCATAGTCTAATAGTCCGGCCAATGGAGATAGTCTGACTGTCCGGAGACCCCCTAATCCAGGACTCCCTCACTCCGCCTCTGCGAAGAGCCAAAGACCGGATCATCGGTTGGTTTTTGGTCGAGGGAAGACGTTCACCATGGCCTACGCCCCCATGAAGTGGGCAAGTCACCGACTGTGTAACCCGGCAAGACGGTGGCGGTGACCTTCCCGAGACACAAGCGACGTCGGCCTCCCATGGTCTACGTTTCCTCGCTATTGGCAGCGGCCTCAGATGTGTCGGATGCGTCGTCGTGGCAGCGTGGCGCGGCCGACGCAGAGTTGCAAATGTCGTCGTCGGTGCCCCAGTCAAATTCCTCTGCCACCGCATCAATCTCCACGAACGTGCATTCTTTCTCCGCATACAGGATGAGGTGCCACCGTCACTCGCTGCTGATTTGGCGGGCGGCGGCATGGGACGGCCTGGACAGGCGAGGATGACCCATGGTGATGCCGGCCTGGACCGATGAGGGCGCCGTCGCCGGCTCTGGAGGGCTTGCCGACGGTGGAGTTCCAAAACACATTAATGTACAGGACGCCCCTACAACAATTTTGCTTTTGAAAGGAAAACACAAATTTTTGCCAGTAAGAGCTGGATTTGGCATATCTAGCCCCCCTAAATGTCTGCGGGCGCCCCGCCTCATATTTCTTGTTGGTAAACCAATCATCAAACCCAAATCCTCAAATCCATGCACACGGATCATATAGCACAAATCGCCACAATTCAATAGTTCAACAATCGAGACATGACAAAATGAAATTCAAGTCCGAGCGTGGCAAATCAAGCAGAAGGATCACTGGACGGACGCCATGTGTGCTGCCTCCTCTACCGCGTGTTGTGCCTCGATCTGTGTTGCATGCTCCGCCTCCATGCATGCCACATGCTCTGTCGCATGATCTACCTCTATATGTGTCGCCTGCTCCACTGCTACCGTCGCCACCACTCTTGCTGCCTCGTACTCCCTATGTTCGTTGATCTCCTTATTCATTCCGGTGAGCCATGTCTTTCCTTACTCATCCAAGAGGCTTGCATCTGCCAACATTATCCCTGAATCCTCCGTGTCTCGAGTGATGGGGTCCTGCACCGAGGGTGGCTAATACGAAGGAGTCCAGCCTCGTCAACAACAAGGGGGGCCAATAGGTCCACACTGTGATGCTAACCCTAGGAGGACAAAATACCTTCTTGACGCGCAAGACTAGAGGGCGACAGCACCCTAGATCACACCCGACATGTAAACCCTAGACCTCTCCTGTCTATATAAAGGGAAGTCTAGAGTTCCCCTTGATCCATCTATCTTTGGATAGGAGAAACTCTAGGTAGAAACATCATACACCATTGTAATCTCTCGCACGAGGTATCCCTCCATTATGAATAACCAAAACCAGCAAGACGTAGGGTATTACTCTCCGGAGGCCCGAACCTAAATAAACCCCTCGTGTGACCTCCAATCCATGACTTCCAGCTGCGCTTGGACCCCTACCGAGGGATCACAGAAATTCGCTCCATTAGTTGGCGCGCCAGGCATCGGCGACGCCAACTGGAGAACGATCATGGATCAGATCATTCTCTATTCCAGTGGCCTATCGCTGGGGTGGAGCTTATTATTTGGCTCCTTCACGTTCATCACAGACAAGGCGGGCCGGGTCGACATCAACCTCTCGGCCTACCTCGCCGCTGCGGGACTTCCCAAAGGACGTCATCGCGATCTCGTCCGGACTGAGGGCCGCACCATGCCACCAACCCAGAGACGCCCCGCGGGCTGCTCCCACGCCATCCACGGAGTGGTGGCCGCGCCAGCGATCCAGCTAGTCCCAATGGTCCGTGGGGGACTGGCACCTCAACAAAGCGTTAGGAGACTGACTCATCACCGACCTAGACACACGCGAATAAGTCGACATGGTGAGTACAGCTTCGACCTCAGGGGACGAAAGAAACCACACACCAATCTCCCTCACCAACAAGGATGAGAACGCGGGCCTCCAACCCTTCCACGAGTCACGTACTTTGACTCAACCTGGCAATCCGACCCATGGGTTGAGGCGCCCATGGTCACCCCACCCGAATGGGTAGGGTATGGGTTGCCATCCTCACCCATGGGTATTGCCTATGGGCAACCCGATTAATCGTGGGTAGGGTATGGGCGTAGGTTTGTGCCCATGGGTTACCCGATGGGTCACCCATTTAATATTAATTATTATACTTATTTATTTTATATGACAAGGTACTAGCTATAAACAGTTATTTGTATCATCTAGTAGCCTGCTATATGCAGTTCAAACATAGCAGCGAGCTGCCAACAAATCAGGGGAGCAACTAGTTAACGAGCGCTCCTTCGGGAGCCTCGCAACGATCAGCGCCACTTGGCGCACTCTCAGCCATTCGCCACGTGTCGCGCTCTGGACGCTCCCTCCGGATTTTATTTTTTTATTTTTCCGCACGTGTTTTCGGCTTTTAAACGGGTTTTCCCGGGTTTTTTTTGACGTTTTGGTTTTCTCTCGGTCTTCCTTAGCTTTTCGATCAAAAAAACTGGGAAAATTTTTTTGCATGAAAAAACGCGTTTTTTTTCTTTCGCGAAAGTCATGGTTTTTTTTTCGCGAGAGACACGGTTATGCTTTAGCGAGAGTCACGGTCATGCTTTTCGGAAACAAAAAAACGTTTTTTTTCTTTCGCGAGAGTCACGGTTTTACTTCCGCGAGAGGCACGGTTGTGCTTTCGCGAGAGTCACGGCCGTGCCTCTCGGAAAGGGAAAAATAAAACGCGTTTTCTATTTTTTCTTCTTTCGCGAGAGTCACGGTTTTACTTCCGCGAGAGGCACGGTTGTGCTTTCGCGAGAGTCACGGCTGTGCCTCTCAGAAAGGAAAAAAATACGCGTTTTCTGTTTTTTTTCTTTCGCGAGAGTTACGATTTTGCTTCCGCGAGGGGCACGGTTGTGCTTTCACGAGAGTCACGGCCGTGCCTCTCGGAAACGAAAAAACGCATTTTCTGTTTTTTCCTTCCACAAGAGTCACGGTTTTGCTTCCACGAGAGGCACGGGTGTGATTTCGCGAGAGGTATAGGCGTGCCTCTTTCGAAAAGGGAAAAAATTGTGCTTCCGGTTTTAGTTTTTTGCCCGGTTTTTTCATGAAAAAAAGTTCGTCAAAATCTATCAACATGGGATCTAGTTTTAAAGATCTCGACTGAGGAATCCAATGTTGAAAACGGTTCGAAATTTGGACGCACGATTTTAAAAGATAAAACGTTTGAATAAACGGATCTACGAAAAAAGGGAAAACTCCCAGGTTGCGACAAGTGACACGCTGCATGTGCGTCACTTGTCACGACCTAAAAAAGTGGAGTGTTCTTTGCAACGAGTACTCCTTAATTAGTGATTTCGACAAATCAGCAACCAAGTGCCCAACCATATAATTCCTAGTCGCTGATCCTTTTAGAAGCAACAGGCCCACATGCAACAGTACTTGTGGCCGATGCGTGAAGTACACAAGGAGTCCAGCACATCAGAAGAATCATGGGCCTCCAATTCATCATGTGACTGGCATGGCGGCCCATGCTGATATACTAGCCGCAGGTCACGACTCACCAATACTCGAGGTTGCAGGTATTTTAGGGCGAACCCTATTTGACGCTCGCGTGCGTCCATCTGCTCCGCTTCCGCTGAAGCGCACGAGCGAGCAGTGCAAACGGGCCGGCCCATTTCGTGCGTTGAAGCAGGGCCAGGCAAACGGTTTTGGGAATCTTCTAGAGGGTTCCCTGGACCGATTTTTTTCATGTTTTTTTCTTTTACTGGTTTTCTGTTTTTCTTGTTTTCTATTTATTTTATTTTTTCTTTCCTTTTCTTTTATGTTTTTTCGTTTTTATTTTCATTCTATGTTTTAAGAAATGTTCGAAATTCCAAATTTCAAAACCTGTCCACAATAGTAAAAAAGGTTTTTATAAAAAAATCACAATTGTTCAGCGTATATTGCAAAAATGTACAATGTATATATAAAAATTGTTCAATCACAAAAATGTTCAATTTCTATTTCAATATTGTTCAGCTTATATCACAAAAGTGTTCAATGTGTAGTTAAAAAATATTCAGTGTATATTTACAAAAAATATTTTATGTATATTTAACAAAATATTCAGCGTATATCACAAAAATATTCAATGTGTATTTAAAAATTGTTCAGCATGTATCCAAAAATGTTCTTTGTCTATTTACAAATTGAACGTTGTATATTTACAAAAATGTTCAATGGTTGAATTTTTTTGTATTTTTTCTGGATCTGTCACGGCATTGAGTTTAAATAAAATTGCGCGATCAACTAACCAGAAATGCTTAGTAGCTCAGCTGGTGAAGAACGGTTACTCGTGGTTGCGAAGTTTCCAGTTCGATTCCTCGGTATGGCATTTTTTTTTGAGACGTGTTCTTTTATATTTAAGTAGCCTCTCGCTACAACGCCATCGAATGGGCCGGCCCATTCAGTTCGCGCGTGCGCGAAAGCTCGTCCTTTTGACGCTAACGAGCGTCAGCTAGCCGTTCCCGTATTTTAGTACCACCTCGGCTAGGGGAGCTCTTTCGCTGTCTGGCGCTCGAAACGCATGTTACTGGGCCGGCCCAGGTGAGCTTTGACCCAAAACCACGACGCGAAAAAATGCGAAAGCTGGGTTTCGAACTCACGATAACACTTCTTTCTGTCCGACACGAGAACCAGTAGACCAAATACGTTGTTATGTACTGTATGTCGGAAAAAGTTCTACTTAACCGTTATTCAGTGAAAACATTAACGTAAAATCTGAAAATTAGTTGAAAAGTTCATCGATTTTGAAAATTAGTTCACCAATTTTCTAAAAAATTTACAAAATTTTAAAAAGTTTAATCGATTTTGAAAAAAAATATTCATTGCTTTGAAAAAAGTTCATCGATTTTGAAAAAAAGTTCATCGATTTGGAAAAAAGATTCATGGAATTTGGGAAAAAATGTTCATCAAATTTGAAAACAGTTCATCGAATTTGGAAAAAGTTCATCGAATATGAAACGAAATCATCGGATTTGAAAAAATTTCATTGATTTAAAAAAATTATTCATTGAATTTGAAAAAAAAGATCACCAAATTTGAAAATAAGTTCAGCGATTTCGATAAAGTTCATTGAATTTGAAAAAAGTTCATCGAAATTGAAAAAAAGTTCAAAAAGATGATAAAAAGTTCATTGAATTTGAAAAAATTTCATTAAATTTAGAAATTAAGTTCATTGATTTTGATAATAGTTCATTAAATTTGAAAAAAGTTCATCGAATTTGAAAATAAGTTCATTGAATTTGAAAAAAGTTCATCGAAAATGAAAAAAAGTTCACAAATTTTATAAAAATTTGGCGCATTTAAGGAAAGAAAAAAAGAAAAGGAAATGAGAAAATTAACATGAAAAAAGAACAAGAGAAAAAAAACGCCCAGAAACTGACCAGCGAACGATCTAGATAAAGATTAAAAATAGAAGAAAGAAGTTTGTGGACATAGGTGCGCTCTTATCCTGGTGGTGAGTGCGCTCCGCTTTCAATCGAGCGATCAAGTGTTTGATCCCTCACTAGCTCACGGTAATTTTTGCTTTTTTTCAATAGGAAAAAATAAATAAACGGGCCGGCCCAAGGCGGCGCGGGGGTGCTGCGGGGTTGTGCGCCCGTTTGCGTGGATGCCTGTATAGGGCGCAACGGGCGCCGTTTAGGAAATGCCCTCGGCTAGCCAGGAAGAACGGCGGCATCGCCAACACTATAAAGATAGCATGATGCCGCATCTTACTACTTGTGAGTGTGATAAGACGATCTGCCCATAAGCAGTTTCGCATAACTTAAAAAAATTCACATGTTTAGAACGGCCCAGCCTTTAGAAATTTTGATCAAGAAATATAATTTTTTTTAATGCCTATGTTGCAATACCCGATGGGTACCCGATTGGGTTGGGTGACCCGACGGGTTCGGGCATGGGTCTCATTATAGACCCATGGGTAGGGTCGTGGGTTGATGATTGACCCGATAGTGGGTTCGGACCCAACCCGATGGGTTCGGGCATGGGTCTCATTATAGACCCATGGGTAGGGTCGTGGGTTGATGATTGACCCGATAGTGGGTTCGGGCATGGGTCTGGTAGAGGCCGACCCGACTAAACCCGACCCGATTGCTAGGTTGAACTTTGACCACTAGGGGAAGGAAGGGTTGTCGATGGGCCTAGACACTGACGCCTCTTCCAATCGAGGGACGTCCCTACCTGAGGCCCTACAGGCAATATCTTTCCACCAGGTTAGGATGACAGAACCAACCGCAAACCTGCTATGCAAGACGAAGCCAATGGCCCATGAGCTCACCGGCAGGCCTCACCGCGATGACAGCGGCCCTACGGGGCGCCATATCAATGCTACCACCGATAATGAGGTACGCGCTGAACTACATCACAACCCCCATCGGTGGCACCGACCCCGCATCAAGAACGCTGGAGGCCATACACGTTACCCAGCTTAACGCACAACTGACACTTCATTAAAAGGCGCTAGAGGTCTCTACCACGAAGCTCGATGGGAGGAGACGATGGCGTGAGAACGACTGCGTCGGCCACGCCACCAACCGCAGAACCTCCTCAATGACCTCGCCAACCAAGGCCGAGAGCAAGGAGTTTCAATGAACCAGCGACAGAGCCCGCGACGCTCCCGCCACAGACCCCGGCCTGTAGCCTCTAGACAGAGGCCGTGTTGGCATACCGACTGCGAACCATGCGAGGAGATCCCAGACTCCTAGCCGACCTCACCCACATGCTCCACATGACGGTGGAACTTTAGGACAACATCTCGTGCTCCAGGGAAAGGCTGGCAGGTACAAAGAGCGTCCTGTCCACCGCCAACGAACCAGCCCGAGAACAAGGACAGGGATCCATCCAGCGACCGGGGGCCCCGCCAGCGGCCATGATCACGCACTTGCGATAGTCGATATGGGCCGTCGCCCTGCAACGACGCGCGACCCTACCAACAGTAAACCCCGCGTCGGCCGGACAACCTCACCATCAGCATGGTGGGTGGGGAGGAACATAAGCAAATGGACTACTCCCAGGGGCTCCTGCACCAAGATTCACCTCGCTCACCTCGACCATCGCACCAGCGTGTTTTCGGTAAGAGGTCATATCCCACCCTTTCTCCCAACCCTTCGTCGTCAAAGGTGTCGAGAAATATTCAGGAGACGCAAAACTAGCGCACCGACTGAATGACTACCTTATGGCAATCGAGATGGACAACGGCGACATCGGCAACGTCCTTTGGCACGTACCTCTATGCCAAACTGGGCACGCACGATCTTGGCTCAGCGGGCTCCCTCCAAACTCCATCCATAACTGGGCGGACTTCGAGCACGTTTTTCTCAATAACTTTGAGGGAACCTACCACCAGCCAGGAGGCGAGGCCGACCTCCATAACATCATCCAAGAAGACAAGGAGTCCGTCCGCGACTATGTTGTGCGCTGGTTCAAGAAGAAAAACACGTTGTCGAGCATCTTCGATGAAAGAGGCATATAAGCGTTTGTTAGCGGCGCCCAGTCCCTCTGTTGCAGCATAAGCTTGCCCAAAAAGAGGAGAAGGCAAGTTGACATCCCTGGCTGCCCTAATGAAGGTCACCAACGACTTCGCCACCAACGAAGAAATAGCTCGGGCCAACCGCCTATCTCTCACGGGAGCCAAAACTAATGAGCCAGCAGGGGCTAGGGCCCCAAAGAGTAGAAGCTCGAAGAGCAGGGAAGACAAGAAGCGCAAGGAAGAACAAGATTCCTAGCTCGTCGCAGCTGCCAACGAAACATACGAGGATGGTGCCAAGAGGCAGTGCTAGAACAGCAAGCCAAAGCGCACTCCCCGCTCATACGACGATATAATGAACGGGCCCTATGTGTACCACAGATATGACAACCACCAGGACCGGCATTTGATAAGGGATTGCGGCCTCTGATACATCTCCAACATATTTATAATTTTTTATTGTTCCATGTTGTTATATTATCATTCTTGGATTCCAGTGCTAGTTGTTGTTTTTTACTTGTTTTTTACTTCACAGAATATCCCTACCAAACGGAGTCCAAAGGCAGCAAAACTTTTTGAAGATTTTTTCGGACCAGAAGACAACTTGGGAACCAAGAAAGCATCTTGGAGGAGGCCTATGGGGCCCATGATACACCAGGGCCCACCAAAGGTCCCTAGCGTGCCCTGATGTATAATAGGGCCCACGGAGGTCTCCTACACCGCCTCTTCGCCCTATAAATTTCCAAATATTCCAGAAACCCTAGGGGAGTTGACGAATTTTTTTTCAGCCGCCACAAATCCAGAACCACGAGATCCAATCTAGATCCCTATACCGGCACCTCATCGGAGGGGAACACGATCATGGAGGGGTTCATCATCCTCATTGGTTCCTCTCCGATGATGCGTGAGTAGTTCACCATAGACATACGGGTCCGTAGGCAGTAGCTAGATGTCTTCTTCTCTCTTTTTGATTCTCAATACAATGGTCTCTTGGAGATCTATTTGATGTAATGACTTTGTGCAGTGTGTTTGTTGGGATCCGATGAAGTTCGAGTTTATGATCAAAATTTTATCCCTGAATATTATTTGAGTCTTCTTTGATCTCTTATATGCATGATTTTTATAGCCTCGTATTTCTTCTCCGATCTTTGGTTTAGTTAGGCCAACTAAATTGATTTTTCTTGCCATGGGAAGTGGTGCTTTGTGGTGGGTTCGATCTTGCGGTGTCCTTACCCAGTGACAGAAGGGGCAGTTAGGCACGCATGTATCGTTGCTATTAAGGATAACAAGATGGAGGTTATTCCTACAAGAATAGATCTCGTCTACACCATGTCATCGTTCTTATTGCATTACTCCGTTTCTCCATGAACTTAATACACTAGATACATGCTAGATAACAATCGATGTGTGGAATAATAGTAGTAGATGCGGGCAGGAGTCGGTCTAGTAATCTTGGATGTGATGCCTATATATTGATCATTGCCTTGGATATTGTCATAATTGTTTGTTCTTCTATCAATTGCCCAACAATAATTTGTTTACCCACTGTGTGCTATTTCTCGAGAGAAGCCACTAGTGAAACCTACAGCCCTCGGGTCTATATTTTATTATATTTGCTTTTTGATCTATTTTTGCCACATTTATTTTCAGATCAATTATTCCAAAAACCCAAAAAATACCTTGCTGCACTTTTTATTTGCATCTTTTATTTCACGTTTTATCAAGATCTATTTATCCAATCTACTACAAATTTATCTATATTTTTACCGTGGAGGGATTGACAACCCATCTTACGTGTCGGGTTGCAAGTATTTATTCTTTGTGTGCAGGTACCGTTTACATAGTGTTGCTTGGTTCTCCTACCTGATTGATACCTTGGTTTCATAAGTGAGGGAAATACCTACGGTAGCTGTGCTGCATCATCCCTTCCTCTTTGGAGAAATAATGACGTAGTTTCAAGCTGCATCAGCCTCAATGAGCAGCTCCTCCGTGAAAAGAATAACCTCGCTGCCACACACAATGATGGCGGGAACAACGTGGCTCCACCGACCCCGGCGGCACTCCCCGAGCGGTAGGCCAATGGAAAGATCCAGCGAGCTTTCCCAAAGGACATCTGGAGAGTCAACATGGTCACCAAGGCGCAACGTCCTCCAAAGATGACATGCCAACATCACCACATGAGGAATAAGAGGTACTCCAAGTGCCTCGCTTGGTTTGAACAAACAATATCCTTCAACCACAGTGATAATCCATTCCTTTTTCACAGGCCAGGAAGCCTCCTACTCATCTTCGACACGGTCATTGGAGGTCAGTGCGTCCCTGCAGTACTGATAGACGGGGGCTCTATTATAAACACACTATACACAAGGATCTTGGAATGAGTGAACATACCGATGGAGGCCCTACGACCCTCCAATAGGGAATTTCGAGGCATAATCCCATGAAGAAAGGCAGAACTAGTGGGAGAGATAATGTTGGAAGTCGCCTTCAACGAGCACATCAGTTATAGATGCAAACTCATAAGCTTCGAGGTGGTCCCCCTTTTTGGGGGGCTACGACGCCATCTTGGGGCTAATGGCTTTCTCACAGTTCATGGCCATCCCACACTACACATATATAAAGCTAAAGATGCCAGGCCGACGCGGCATCATCACCATCCATAGCTGCCCCTTACAAGCAATTACGTCAGAACATGCAAGCCTCGATGAGCTCAAGGAGCCCGGCCTCATCAACTACAAGGGGCCCGACAGGCCCATGACATGATGCTAGCCCTAGGAGGCCAAAAGACCCTCTTGACGCCCAGGACTAGAGGGCGGCATCACCCTAGATTGCATCCGACATGTAAACCCTAGACCTCTCCTATCTATATAGAGGGAGGTCTAGGGTTCCCATTGATCCATCTATCTTCAGATAGGAGAAACTCTCAGTAGCAACATCATACACCATTGTAACCTCTCGCATGAGGTATCCCTTCATTATGAAGAAACAAAACCAGCAGGACTAGGGTATTACTCTTCAGAGGCCCGACCCTGGATAAACCCCTCGTGTGGCCTCCGATCCAAGACTTGAAGCTGCGCGTGGACCCCTACTGAGGGTAAATTTGCTCCGTCATCGAGCAAGTTGCAGATTCTCCTTCTCAATATGTATTGATCAAAAAGCCCGAACCTTCTTGATCTCCCATTTGAGACACACCTCTTTCTTTTCGAACTCTATCTTCTCCCTCTCAATTTCCAACTTGTTGTTCGCTGTCTCTCAGTCCAAATACACCCTTTACTTTTGCGCATCCATGTGGGCTTGTACCTCTCCATTTATTGTCCTCCCTTGTGGGAAATATGCCCATCCATGTGGTGGAAATTTTTTCGCTGCGGCGTCATGGTCGTCCCTCCCCTTCTCCCACTTGTTTCCCATCACTTGCCGGTTATTCATTGGCACATTTACATTCTCCCCTGCAACTTCTCCCTCTTCTTCATCTATCACAATTGATTGGTGGGAGCTTGAGCCATCATTCTTCCTCTTGCCAGCCTTGAGATCTTTAACAAGTTGTGTCCACTTTGGTTTACCAGCAAATATCACCCAACGATGCCCAAAACAGAATGGCTTCTTCTCCATTTGTTGGTACATAGTGTCCACCACCATCTTCTAGCAAACAATAAGTATAAAAATGAGAATGCAACAAAAACAAGCAATTAAAATGATGAAAAAAATTAAGCAATTCAACTTACGTGAGTTGACACTCCCATCCCACTTTGAGGGCGGCCAAGCACTTGTACATAGTAGCTGGCATACATGTTCACTTCTGCTTGAATGATCTCCTATCGATGTTGGAGACATGCCACATTGCAGGCAGTCATGCTAGGATGCATCTCGACATATTCCTTGTAATCTTGATAGTGTTTGTGGACCTTCTCCCAATACTTATTGCCCTTTTGCTCTGTGCCACATATGCTTATGGCCAACCAAGATTTAACCAACAAGATATCCTCCAAAGTTGTGAATGTCAAGCTTCTTGTCTTGGCTACCTGTGCTTTTCTTTTATTCTGGGGCTTGATGTTCTACCAACTTCAAATGTCGGACAATTTGGACCCCCTAAGTCATAGTCCATTTGTGTAGTTTCTTGATTGTTAATAATCATGGCCAGCATGATATTTTCCTAAAATTACCATGATTGCAAATAAACTAACTGTCGGCGTTTTGGGATCGGGGGTACCCAGATCTGCCTGCCAGCAGCCCATGGCGTGGCTCCCATGATGGCCTGGTACGGCCCAGCTGCAGGACCCCTCAAGTCAAGACCCTCACGAGGGCCCCGGCCTCGCGAGGAGAGTGACGCCAAGACCTCCCGAGGGGCAGTTCTCCGAGCTTGCCTCCCGAGGAGTGGAGATTCTGATGCAGGTACCCAGCCTCACGAGGCTATCCCTGACGTAAGCCGTGACGACCAAGGCCAGGCGGGCGCCAGCAGGCGTAGACGAGGACAGTTTCCTCTTTGGTGCTAAGGAGGAAAGGACGAACGCGGTTTCCCAAGGAATCCCCCAAAGGTTTCCATTCCGGTGCAACAAGACCAAGACCACGAGCTCGGTAGGACGAATGTCATCGTCGATCCCACCGCAGCATCACGACCAGAAGCTTTGCAGGAAAATACCACCTTTCATCAGGATTAGATGTACTTGTCCCCTTTCAAATTGGCCGTTGTGGGATCCCTTCCCACCTAAATTATGAGGGAATAGGACAAGGGCCACTATGAATATAGGCTAGCTTCCACCATAAGAGAGGATCGGACCCATTCCACCCTCACTACTTGAGCCCTCGTGAGGTTGCTCATCCATGATGATCCACAAGTATAGGAGATCTATCATAGTCCTTTCGATAAGTAAGAGTGTCGAACCCAACAAGGAGCAGAAGGAAATGGCAAGCGATTTTCAGTAAGGTATTCTCTTCAAGCACTGAAATTATCAGTAACAGATAGTTTTGTGATAAGGTAATTGGTAACGGGTAACAAGCAATAAAAGTAAATAAGGTGCAACAAGATAGCCCAATCCTTGTTGTAGCAAAGGACAAGCCTGGAAAAACTCTTATATAAAGGAAAGCGCTCCCGAGGACACATGTGTATTATCGTCAAGCTAGTTTTCATTACGGTCACATGATTCACGTTTGGTACTTTGATAATTTGAGTTGTGGGTGGACCGGTGCTTGGGTACTGCCCTTCCTTGGACAAGTATCCCACTTATGATTAACCCCTATTGCAAGCATCTGCAACTACAAAAGAATTATTAAGGTAAACCTAACCATAGCATGGAACAGATGAATCCAAATTAGCCCCTTACGAAGCAACTCATAAACTAGGGTTTAAGCTTCTGTCACTCTAGCAAACCATCATCTACTTATTACTTCCCAATGCCTTCCTCTAGGACCAAACAATGGTGAAGTGTCATGTAGTCGACGTTCACATAACACCACTAGAGGAAAGACAAATACATCTCATCAAAATATTAAACGAATACCAAATTCACATGACTACTTATAGCAAGACTTCTCCCATGTCCTCAGGAACAAACGTAACTACTCACAAATCATATTCATGTTCATAATCAGAGGGTTATTAATATGCATTAAGGATCTGAACATATGATCTTCCACCAAATAAACCAACTAGCATCAACTACAAGGAGTAATCTGTTGGGGAACGTAGTAATTTCAAAAAATTTCCTACGCACACGCAAGATCATGGTGATGCATAGCAACGAGAGGGGAGAGTGTTTTCCACGTACCCTCGTAGACCAAAAGCGGAAGCGTTAGCACAACGTGATTGATGTAGTCGTATGTCTTCACGATTCGACCGATCCAAGTACCGAACGCACGGCACCTTCGAGTTCAGCACACGTTCAGCTCGATGACGTCCCGCGAACTCCGATCCAGCAGAGCTTCACGGGAGAGTTCCATCAGCACGACGGCGTGGTGATGGTGATGATGTTGCTACCGACGCAGGGCTTCGCCTAAGCACCACTACGATATGACCGAGGTGGAATATGGTGGAGGGGGGCACCACACACGGCTGGGAGAGATCAACTGATCAACTTATGTGTCTAGAGGTGCCCCCTGCCCCCCGTATATAAAGGAGCAAGGGGGGAGGCCGGCCGACCCTCTATGGGCGCGCCAGGAGGAGGAGTCCTCCTCCTAGTAGGAGTAGGACTCCCCTTTCCTACTCCTACTAGGAGGAGGAAAGGAAGGAGGAGAAGGAGAAGGAAGGAGGGGGGAAAAGGAGGAAAGGGGGGCCGGCCCCTAGTCCAATTCGGTTTGGGCTAGGGGGGCTGCGCGCCCTGCCTCCTCTCTTCCACCACTTGGCCCATGAGGCCCATTACTTCTTCCTCGTATTCCCGTAACTCCCTGGTACCCTCGAAAATACCTAAATCACTCCGAACCTTTCCGATGTCCGAATATAGTCGTCCAATATATCGATCTTTACGTCTCGACCATTTCAAGACTCCTCGTCATGTCCCCGATCTCATCCGAGACTCCGAACTACCTTCGGTACATCAAATCACATACACTCATAATACAATCGTCACCGAAACTTTAAGCGTGCGGACCCTACGGGTTCGAGAAGTATGTAGACATGACCGAGACACGTCTCCGGCCAAAAACCAATAGCGGAACCTATATGCTCATATTGGCTCCCACATATTCTACGAAGATCTTTATCGGCCAAACCGCATAACAACATACGTTGTTCCCTTTGTCATCGGTATGTTACTTGCCCGAGATTCGATCGTCGGTATCTCAATACCTAGTTCAATCTCGTTACCGGCAAGTCTCTTTATTCGTTCCGTAATACATCATCCCGCAACTAACTCATTAGTTGCAATGCTTGCAAGGCTTAAGTGAGGTGCATTACCGAGAGGGCCCAGAGATACCTCTCCGACAATCGGAGTGACAAATCCTAATCTCGAAATACGCCAACCCAACAAGTACCTTCGGAGACACCTGTAGAGCACCTTTATAATCACCCAGTTACGTTGTGATGTTTGGTAGCACACAAAGTGTTCCTCCGGTAAACGGGAGTTGCATAATCTCATAGTCATAGGAACATGTATAAGTCATGAAGAAAGCAATAGCAACAAACTAAATGATCAAGTGCTATGCTAATGGAATGGGTCAAGTCAATCACATCATTCTCTAATGATGTGACCCCGTTAATCAAATGACAACTCACGTCTATGGCTAGGAAACTGAAAGGATCGAGAAGAGGTGTCTAGAGGGGGGTGATTAGACACTAAGTGCCAAAAGTTGCAGTTTTTAATATTCTTAAGTTTAAGTGGAGTTTAAGCACAAGTTTAACAAACACAATACATATCAAGAAAGCATGCAATGAGTATATGAGCAACGGAAAGTAAAGCATGCAACTTGCAAGAATGTAAAGAGAAGGGTTTGGAGTATTCAAACACAATTGGAGACACGGATGTTTTTGTCATGGTTCCCATAGGTGGTGCTATCGTACATCCACGTTGATGGAGACTTCAACCCACGGAGGGTAACGGTTGCGCGAGTCCACGGAGGGCTCCAACCACGAAGGGTCCACGAAGAAGCATCCTTGTCTATTCCATCACGGCCGTCGCCCACGAAGGACTTGCCTCACTAGCGGTAGATCTTCACAAAGTAGGCGATCTCCTTGCCCTTACAAACTCCTTGGTTCAACTCCACAATCTTGTTGGAGGCTCCCAAGTGACACCTAGCCAATCTAGGAGACACCACTCTCCAAGAAGTAACAAATGGTGTGTTGATGATGAACTCCTTGCTCTTGTGCTTCAAATGATAGTCTCCCCAACACTCAACTCTCTCTCACAGGATTTGGATTTGGTGGAAAGAAGATTTGAGTGGAAAGCAACTTGGGGAAGGCTAGAGATCAAGATTCATATGGTTGGAATGGAATATCTTGACCTCAACACAAGTGTAGGTGGTTCTCTCTCAGAAAATGTGTATTGGAAGTGTAGGTATGTTCTGATGGCTCTCTTTACGGATGAAGAGTGGGTGGAGGGGTATATATAGCCTCCACACAAAATCTAACCGTTACACGCAATTTGCCAAACTCGGTGGGACCGAATGGTTAAACTCGGTCGGACCGATTCAGCAAACCTAGTGACCGTTAGGATTTTCGGTGGGACTGAGATGCAACTCAGTAGGACCGATATGGTTAGGGTTAGGGCATAACATAATCTCGGTGTGACCGATTACACAAACTCGGTGGGACCGATTTTGGTAATAAGCTAACCAGAGAGTTGGTCATGCAAACTCGGTGAGACCGATTACACAAACTCGGTGGGACCGATTTTGGTAATAAGCTAACCAGAGGGTTTGCATTGTAATCTTGGTAGTACCGATTGCTCAAACTCGGTGAGACCGATTTTGGTAATGGACATAGACAGGGAGATTACAATCCCATCTCGGTGAGACCGAGATCCCTATCGGTGAAACCGATTTGCTAGGGTTTGTGGCAGTGGCTATGACATCTAAAACTCGGTGGCGCCGGATAGATAGAATCGGTGGGGCCGAGTTTGACTTTTGGTTTAGGTCATATGTGGATGTGGGAAGGTAGTTGAGGGTTTTGGAGCATATCACTAAGCACTTTGAGCAAGCAAGCCATTAAGCAACACCGCATCCCCTCTTGATAGTATTGGCTTTTCCTATAGACTCAATGTGATATTGGATCACTAAAATAGAAAATGTAGAGTCTTGATCTTGAAGCTTGAGCCAATCCTTTGTCCTTAGCATCTTGAAGGGGTTCCACATCCTCTAGTCCATGCCACTCCATTATTGAACTTATCTGAAACATCCTAGGTAAAAGTGTTAGTCCAACAAGAGATATGTTGACATTAATTACCAAAACAACCCAGGGAGCACTTGTGCTTTCAATCTCCCCCTTTTTGGTAATTGATGACAACATACATCAAAGCTTTAGATAAAGATATAGAGAATAGCAAGTAAAGCTTTGGAAAGACATGTAACATGCATAGGCTCCCCTACATGTATGAAATCATGTGAATATTGAATATAGGAGAATGTGAATGCGTAAACATGACAGAGTAAGCAATGTGTTACATGTATCTTGGCTATATGCATTAGAGCAAATGATGTGAATGTGAGAAATGTACCTTCATGCTCATGGGTCCTTCTTGCAAACAGTATGTACATTAGCAAGAACTTCTCATTCACATGACTGTGATGCATATACTTACCTTGTGGTCTTGAGTCGGCTTAGGATGGGATGAACCAGCGCAAACAAGGTTAAATAACACAGATACACCTACTGACCAGAGCAAGCAAGAGAAACCACAAGAGAACCAAGACTGGGATGACATGTAGAGTGAGTACTAAGTACCACATTGGATATAGACATGTCCCCAAAGGTAAAGATATGCAATAAAATCAGAGATTTACTTCCCTTAGATGTCTTGCTCCCCCTGAATCTGCATGGGATATTGGGAGAAGATAGGGAACAGAAAATCAGAGCAACAAAAAAGGAAACAACAGAGCTTGAGCTAAAGCAAGCAACCAAACATGTCTTTCCCCTCTTAAAGACATGTGACATCTCTCCTCTTGAACACCAAGCATCTGGGGTCTTTGATGATATTACTTTCTCCTAGTTGAGAAACTCTCTCCCCCTGAGTATTCTCTCTTTCTCCCCCTATAGGAAGGATTAATCTTTGATGTGATCTCTCTCTCCCCCTTTGACATCAATTTACAAGAAGGGATCTTCTGGACATGTGATACAAATGGGTTGGTCCTCAAGTCACAGAGCAAAGCAACATGTCTAATATGATGCTGGTAGAGGACAAGAATCATTGAGTGGAGCTGGAGCAAACAGAAATCAGGAATAAGTGGCAAGTTGGTTTTCCTGTGGTGGAATCGGTGACTTCGAGTTGTGTGCTTCGGTTGCACCGAAAGATTTCGGTTGGGCCGAAGAGAACAAACCGGTGTGACCGAGTTCATTAGAGTGAAACCACTTGTCACCTCAGCTCACTAGACAAGTAAGATCTCACAAGGATATGCAAGGAATTTACTGAAAGATTTGCAATGAATTGGATGCATAAAATGCAGAACAAAAAGGAAAGAAAAGAAACTAAAAGTTCTAGGTGAAGAATATGCAAGAGACAAAAGCACGGGGAGACACACGAGAACTTCATCTAGAGATGGTCGGTGACAAAGTCACCTATGTTAGAGTATATTGACTTAGGAGTCAAGTGAGAGCACTTGATCATAGGTCATAGTCATCGTTTAAGCTCAAAATGGGGTTACCATTTTTCGTTTAAGCCTTTTTATGTATTCACATCTTGTCGAGTTGCTTTGACTCATGACTTGGAGTAAAGCTTCTCTAAGATGGAATAACATACCTTGGGTGGTGGTGTTGATCTTGCTCATGTAGTTGAACTTGTGTGGGTTGCTCAAGGTTGATGTAGTTCATCAAGGGTTGGGAGCACCACTTGGAGTTTGAGTTCATCTACCTACATGGGTTAGCTTTGCAAGGAAGAGCACTTGTGTATCCAAAATGACAATCATGAGACTCAACATAGAATTTGCCAAAGGATATGTTTGAATGGTTTCGTGCTTCCTTGTCTTCAACCACCATTGTGTAGAGACTTGGTGATGTAGAGATTGCTCAAGATGTGAGTGAGTTGCAATCTCATAGATTTAGATTCAACCAAGTACCTACACGGGTTAGATAACATGCAAGGTACAAATATATCCAAGACATATGAAGAGCATCATAAGAGAAATATCGAGGATTAGTCATAGGCTCATGCCCTGCATGTATCAAATGGAGTTCCTACTCCAAGTTTGAAGCATCAATGATGTTCAATTCACCTCTCAACCTGCAAAACACTTTCTCATCAAGTGGTTTAGTGAATATATCCGCCAATTGCTTATTGGTGCGAACATGCTTAAGGTTATTGTCCCCTTTTGCAACATGATCTCGAATGAAATGATGACGAACTTCAATATGCTTAGTTCGAGAATGTTGCACGGGATTGTGAGCAATCTTAATAGCACTTTCATTGTCACATAGAAATGGAACATGTTTCACATATATCCCATAATCTTTAAGAGTTTGGGTCATCCAAAATAATTGAGCACAACATGAACCAGCGGCAATGTATTCCGCTTTGGCGGTGGATAAGGATACCGAGTTTTGTTTCTCGAAAGACCAAGACACAAGAGATCTACCAAGGAATTGACAAGTACCCAAAGTGGATTTTCTATCAACCTTGTCTCCGGCATAGTCCGAATCGGAGTAGCCAACAAGATCAAAAGAGGACCTCTTAGGATACCAAATGCCAAAATTGGTGTATGGATTAGGTATCTCACTATCCTTCTCACAGCCTTAAGATGACACTCTTTAGGAGCAGCTTGATATCGTGCACACATGCACACACTTAGCATAATATCGGGACGAGAGGCACATAGATATAACAATGAACCAATCATAGAGCGATAAACCTTTTGATCAACCGGTTCACCATCTTTGGTCAAATCAAGATGTCCACTAGTAGGCATGGGTGTAGTCATACCTTTGCATTCTTGCATATTGAACTTCTTGAATAAGTCCTTGGTGTACTTCGTTTGAGATATAAAGGTACCTTCCTTATTTTGCTTGATTTGCAAACCGAGAAAGAATTTGAGTTCACTCATCATAGACATTTCAAACTTCTCCGACATTAGCTTTCCAAACTTCTCACTAAAATGAGGGTTAGTTGAACCAAATATGATATCATCAACATAAATTTGGCACACAAATAGTTCTCCATTAACCCTTTTAGTAAAAAGAGTAGAATCAATTTTACTAATTTCAAAGCCTTTTTCAATAAGGAACTTGGTCAAGCATTTATACCATGCTCTAGGAGCTTGTTTAAGACCATAAAGGGCTTTGTGAAGTTTGTAAACATGATTAGGTTTCTTAGGATTGATGAAGCCGGGAGGTTGCTTAACATAAACTTCCTCCTCAATTTTGCCATTTAGAAAAGCACTTTTAATGTCCATTTGGTACAAGGTGATATCATGGTGATTAGCATAAGCAAGTAAGATGCGAATCGACTCAAGTCTAGCAACGGGAGCATATGTCTCACCATAGTCCATACCTTCAACTTGTGTGTAGCCTTGGGCGACGAGACATGCTTTGTTGCGAACCACTTGTCCATCTTCATTTTGCTTGTTGTGAAACACCCATTTGGTACCAATGATGTTGTGGTTGTTGTCGGGCTTCTCGACCAATGTCCACACTTGATTTCTCTCAAAGTTGTGTAGCTCTTCATGCATAGCATTTATCTAGTCCGGATCCTCCAATGCTTCTTCAACCTTCATAGGTTCAATGCTAGAGATGAATGAGTAATGTTCACAAAAGTTAGCTAAACGAGTTTTAGAGCGAGTGATTCTCCTGGTTTGGATATCATTGTAGATTTGCTCGACGGGATGATCCTTAGCAATTCTTGCTCGAACTCGTGAAAGCTTTTGCTTGGGCCGGGGTGGAACATCCTCTTCATCTTGTGCTTCTTCTTGGCCTTCTTCATTGTTGACGTTGTCGTTCTCTTGTCATGGTGGAGAAGGAGGTTGTTGATGTTCATCTTGGTGCGCTTCCTTGTTTTCTTCATCTTGGCGTGCCCCACTTGTGGATGCTTCCGTATCAACTCTTGGTTCACCTTGTCATGAGGTAGAAGCTTCCACTTGGACGGACGAGGTACTCTCCTTCACTTCCGTTGGACGAATCTTGCCAATGGACAAGTCTTGAATTGCTTCCGAAGGGTCTTTGTCTCCTACATCAATTGGCAATTGCTCTACTTGCGAGCCGTTAGATTCATCAAACTTCACATCTACCATCTCTTCAACCTTTCGGGTGAAATTGTTGTAGACACGGTAAGTGTGAGAGTTTGAGCCATAACCAAGTAGGAAACCTTCATGAGATTTAGGAGCAAATTTAGAACGCTGATGCTTATCAAGAATGTAGCACTTTGAGCCAAATACTCGAAAGTATCCAACTTGGGGTTTGTTACCGGTGAGGAGCTCGTATGCCGTCTTGCCGAGTAGCTTGTGAAGATACAAGTGATTTGTTGCATGACAAGCTGTCTCAACCGCTTCCGCCCAAAAGTGCTTTGGCGTTTTGTACTCATCAAGCATCGTTCTTGCCATCTCGATAAGAGTCCGGTTCTTCCTTTCAACAACTCCATTTTGTTGAGGTGTGTACGTAGCCGAGAACTCGTGTGAAATCCCTTCTTCATCAAGAAAGGTGTCCACATTTGCGTTCTTGAACTCCATTCCGTTGTCGCTCCGAACCTTCTTGATCTTCACGTCAAACTGATCTTGGGCCTTCCTAGCGAAGTTTTTGAAGATCTTTTGGACCTGCGATTTGTCATCAGGAAAGAACACCCACGTAAATCTTGAAAAATCATCAACTATGACTAGACCAAATGAGTTACCACCGAGACTCTTGTAGGCATTTGGACCAAAGAGATCCATGTGAATTAGCTCGAGTGGTCTTCTTGTGGTCATGATGTTCTTCGCGCGGTGACTTCCTCCAACTTGTTTCCCTACTTGACAAGCACTACAAAGTCTATCCTTGTAAAATATGACATCTTTTATTCCAAGGATATGATCACCTTTAATAAGCTTATCAAGATTTCGCATACCAACATGACCTAGTCTTCTATGCCACAACCAGCCTTTAGAAGATTTGGTAATTAAGCAAGTTCTAGGTTGAGCCTTTTTAGTGAAATCAACAATGTAAAGATCTCCTCTACGTATACCGGTAAAGACCATTTTATGATTGTCTCTACGAAACACTTGGCAATCTACTTCAGTGAATAAGACATTGAAACCGAAATCCGCAAGTCTAGAAACTGAAAGTAAATTGTATCCAAGGGATTTAACGAGCATGACATTTTGTATGGAGCTATCATGTGAGATGGCCACCTTACCAAGGCCAACCACCTTACCCTTTGAATTATCACCAAAAGTGACATATTTTCGAGGGCCGTCGTTTTCAGCAAGCTCACGGAACATATCTTTATCTCCGGTCATATGATCAGTACATCCACTATCAAGGACCCATTCCTTTCCTCCAGCCATGTAGCCGCGAAGATTTGCCATAAGACCAAAATGCCTCATTGCATCATCAAGATCATAGTCACTATCATCATCTTCATCATAGTATCCATGTTCAAAATCATCTTGTGATTGATCAATTCCTAGAGAGGGTAATTCATTAGATAAATGATCATCACAATGGTTACCTTTATGAATTCTAATAGCTTCGGATATGATATCGCTAACGATTCCAACATTTCCTTTAGCACGCATGAGATTGGTAAGCTCAAATAGACAATCACCAAAGCTAGGATCACTAGAGTTCATCTTACTCAAGGCAATAGACTTATGGAGAATTTTGTCTACCTTTTTCAAGGAATAATCTGGAAATCATTCCTCAAGAAATCTCCATATGGTGTAGGCACACTTGAGAGTAGGCAAACCTCTAATCAAGTTTCTAGGCAAGCCTCTAATGATGAGCTCAACAGTTCTAAGATTGCGAATCATGTCAATATCTTCATCTAGGGTAGGGTGCAAAGGATCAACATGAGGTGCACAAGGGCTAGTAATGTACTTGTTCAAATGATATTCATTGAAAATCTCAAGCATTTCATTTTCCACTCGTGAAAATACTCTCCATCAAGAATAGGCACTCTATGTCTAAGACTCCCCAAAGTAGACACATCCATGTTCCTCCAATGGTGTTTAAACCAAGGCAATCGAGACCAAAGCTCTGATACCAATTGAAAGGATCGAGAAGAGGTGTCTAGAGGGGGGGGTGATTAGACACTAAGTGCCAAAAGTTGCAGTTTTTAATATTCTTAAGTTTAAGTGGAGTTTAAGCACAAGTTTAACAAACACAATACATATCAAGCAAGCATGCAATGAGTATATGAGCAGCGGAAAGTAAAGCATGCAACTTGCAAGAATGTAAAGAGAAGGGTTTGGAGTATTCAAACGCAATTGGAGACACAGATGTTTTTGTCGTGGTTCCGACAGGTGGTGCTATCGTACATCCACGTTGATGGAGACTTCAACCCACGGAGGGTAACGGTTGCGCGAGTCCATAGAGGGCTCCACCCATGAAGGGTCCACGAAGAAGCAACCTTGTCTTCCATCACGGTCGTCGCCCACGAAGGACTTGCCTCACTAGCGGTAGATCTTCACAAAGTAGGCGATCTCCTTGCCCTTACAAACTCCTTGGTTCAACTCCACAATCTTGTTGGAGGCTCCCAAGTGACACCTAGCCAATCTAGGAGACACCACTCTCCAAGAAGTAACAAATGGTGTGTTGATGATGAACTCCTTGCTCTTGTGCTTCAAATGATAGTCTCCCCAACACTCAACTCTCTCTCACAGGATTTGGATTTGGTGGAAAGAAGATTTGAGTGGAAAGCAACTTGGGGAAGGCTAGAGATCAAGATTCATATGGTTGGAATGGAATATTTTGACCTCAACACAAGTGTAGGTGGTTCTCTCTCAGAAAATGTGTTTTGGAAGTGTAGGTATGTTCTGATGGCTCTCTTTACGAATGAAGAGTGGGTGGAGGGGTATATATAGCCTCCACACAAAATCTAACCATTACACACAATTTTCCAAACTCGGTGGGACCGAATGGTTAAACTCGGTCGGACCAATTCAGCAAACCTAGTGACCGTTAGGATTTTCGCTAGGACTGAGATGCAACTCGGTAGGACCGATATGGTTAGGGTTAGGGCATAACGTAATCTCGGTGTGACCGACTACACAAACTCGGTGGGACCGATTTTGGTAATAAGCTAACCAGAGAGTTGGTCAGGCAAACTCGGTGAGACCGATTACACAAACTCGGTGGGACCGATTTTGGTAATAAGCTAACCAGAGGGTTTGCATTCTAATCTCGGTAGTACCGATTGCTCAAACTTGGTGAGACCGATTTTGGTAATGGACATACATAGAGAGATTACAATCCCATCTCGGTGAGACCGAGATCCCTATCGGTGAAACCGATTTGCTAGGGTTTGTGGCAGTGGCTATGACATCTGAAACTCGGTGGCGCCGGATAGATAGAATTGGTGGGGTCGAGTTTGTCTTTTGGTTTAGGTCATATGTGGATGTGGGAAGGTAGTTGAGGGTTTTGGAGCATATCACTAAGCTCTTTGAGCAAGCAAGCCATTAAGCAACACCTCATCCCCTCTTGATAGTGTTGGATTTTCCTATAGACTCAATGTGATCTTGGATCACTAAAATAGAAAATGTAGAGTCTTGATCTTGAAGCTTGAGCCAATCCTTTGTCCTTAGCATCTTGAAGGGGTTCCACATCCTCTAGTCTATGCCACTCCATTGTTGAACTTATCTGAAACATACTAGGTAAAAGTGTTAGCCCACAAGAGATATGTTGACATTAATTACCAAAACCACCCAGGGAGCACTTGTGCTTTCAGAAACTTAACCATCTTTGATTCAACGAGCTAGTCAAGTAGAGGCATACTAGTGACACTCTGTTTGTCTATGTATTCACACATGTATTATGTTTCCGGTTAATACAATTCTAGCATGAATAATAAACATTTATCATGAGATAAGGAAATAAATAATAACTTTATTATTGCCTCTAGGGCATATTTCCTTCAGTCTCCCACTTGCACTAGAGTCAATAATCTAGTTCACATCGCCATGTGATTTAACATTAATAGTTCACATCACCATGTGATTAACACCCATAGTTCACATCGTCATGTGACCAACACCCAAAGGGTTTACTAGATTCAATAATCTAGTTCACATCGCTATGTGATTAACGCCCAAAGAGTACTAAGGTGTGATCATGTTTTGCTTGTGAGAGAAGTTTAGTCAACGGGTCTACCACATTCAGATCTGTAAGTATTTTGCAAATTTCTATGTCAATAATGCTCTGCACTAAGCTACTCTAGATAATTGCTCCCACTTTCAATATGTATCCAGATTGTGACTTTGAGTCATCTGGATCAGTGTCAAAACTTGCATCGACGTAACCTTTTACGACAAACCTTTTGTCACCTCCATAATCAAGAAACATATCCTTATTCCACTAAGGATAATTTTGACCAATGTCCAGTGATCTACTCCTAGATCACCATTGTACTCCCTTGCCAAACTCAGGGCAGGGTATACAATAGGTCTGGTACACAGCATGGCATACTTTATAGAACCTATGGCTGAGGCATAGGGAATGACTTTCATTCTCTCTCTATCTTCTGCCGTGGTCGGGTTTTGAGTCTTACTCAACTTCACACCTTTGTAACACAGGCAAGAACTCCTTCTTTGACTGTTCCATTTTGAACTACTTAAAAATCTTGTCAAGGTATGTACTCATTGAAAAACTTATCAAGCGTCTTGATCTATCTCTATAGATCTTGATGCTCAATATGTAAGCAGCTTCACTGAGGTATTTCTTTGAAAAACTCCTTTCAAACATTCCTTTATGCTTTGCAGAATAAATCTACATTTATCTCTGATCAACAATATGTCATACACATATACTTATCAGAAATGCTGTAGTGCTCCCACTCACTTTCTTGTAAATACAGGCTTCACCGCAAGTCTGTATAAAACTATATGCTTTGATCAACTTATCAAAGCGTATATTCCAACTCCGAGATGCTTGCACCAGTCCATAGATGGATCGCTGGAGCTTGCATATTTTGTTAGCACCTTTAGGATTGACAAAACCTTCTGGTTGCATCATATACAACTCTTCTTTAATAAATCCATTGAGGGATGCAATTTTGTTTATCCATTTGCCAGATTTCATAAAATGCGACAATTGCTAACATGATTCGGATAGACTTAAGCATAGATACGAGTGAGAAACTCTCATCGTAGTCAACACCTTGAACTTGTCGAAAACCTTTTTGCGACAATTCTAGCTTTGTAGATAGTAACACTACTATCAACGTCCGTCTTCCTCTTGAAGATCCATTTAATCTCAATGGCTCGCTGATCAATGGGCAAGTCAATCAAAGTCCATACTTTGTTCTCATACATGGATCTCATCTCAGATTTCATGGCCTCAAGCCATTTCGTGGAATCTGGGCTCATCATCGCTTCCTCATAGTTCATAGGCTCGTCATGGTCAAGTAACATGACCTCCAGAACAGGATTACCGTACCACTCTAGTGTGGATCTCACTCTGGTTTACCTACGAGGTTCGGTAGTAATTTGATATGAAGTTACATGATCATCATCATTAGCTTCCTCACTAATTGGTGTAGTAGTCACAGGAACAGATTTCTGTGATGAACTACTTTCCAATAAGGGAGTAGGTACAGTTACCTCATAAAGTTCTACTTTCCTCCCACTCACTTCTTTCGAGAGAAACTCCTTCTCTAGAAAGGATCCATTCTCAGCAATGAATAACTTGCCTTCGGATCTGTGATAGAAGGTGTACCCAACATTTTCTTTTGGGTATCCTATGAAGATTTACTTCTCCAATTTGGGTTCAAGCTTATCATGGTGAAACTTTTTCACATAAGCATCACAGTCCCAAACTTTAAGAAATGACAGCTTAGGTTTTTCGCCAAACCACAGTTCATACGGTGTCATCTCAACAAATTTAGATGGTGCCCTATTTAATGTGAATGCAGTTGTCTCTAATGCATAACCCTAATATGATAGTGGTATCGGTAAGAGACATCATAGATCACACCATATCTAATAAAGCACGGTTACGACGTTCGGACACACCATTACACTGTGGTGTTCCAGGTGGCGTGAGTAGTGAAACTATTTCACATTGTTTTAACCGAAGGCCAAACTCATAACTCAAATATTTTACTTCTTGCGATCATATCGTAGAAACTTTTATTTTGTTACGATGATTCTCCACTTCACTCTGAAATTCTTTGAACTTTTCAAATATTTCAGACTTGTGTTTCATCAAGTAGATATACTCATATCTGCTCAAATCGTCTGTGAAGATCAGAAAATAATGATACCTGCCGCAAGCCTCAGTATTCATCGGACCACATACATCAGTATGTATGATTTCCAACAAATCTGTTGCTCGCTCCATTGTTCCGGAGAACGGAGTCTTAGTCATCTTGCCCATGAGGCATGGTTCGCAAGCATCAACTGATTCATAATCAAGTGATTCCAAAAGCCCATCAGCATGGATTTTCTTCATGCGCTTTACACCAATATGACCTAAACGACAGTGCCACAAATAAGTTGCACTATCATTATTAACTTTGCATCTTTTGGCTTCAATATTATGAAAATGTGTATCACCACGATCGAGATCCAACAAACCATTTTCATTGGGTGTATGACCATAGAAGGTTTTATTCATGTAAACAGAACAACAATTATTCTCTAACTTACATGAACAACCGTATTGCAATAAACATGATCCAATCATATTTATGCTCAACGCAGACACCAAATAACATTTACTTAGGTTCAACAATAATCCGGAAAGTATAGGGAGTGTGCGATGATGATCATATCAATCTTGGAACCACTTCCAACACACATCATCACTTCACCCTTGACTAGTCTCTGTTTATTTTGCAACTCCCATTTCGAGTTACTACTCTTAGCAACTGAACCAGTATCAAATACCGAGGGGTTGCTATAAACACTAGTAAAGTACACATCAATAACATGTATATCAAATATAGCTTTGTTCACTTTGCCATCCTTCTTATCCACCAAATACTTTGGGTAGTTCCGCTTCTAGTGACCAGTCCCTTTGCAGTAGAAGCACTTAGTCTCAGGCTTAGGTCCAGACTTGGGTTTCATCACTTGAGCAGCAACTTGTTTGCCGTTCTTCTTGAAGTTCCCCTTCTTCCCTTTGCCCTTTCTCTTGAAACTAGTGGTCTTGTCAACCATCAACACTTGATGCTTTTCTTGATTTCTACCTTCGTTGATTTCAGCATCACGAAGAGTTTGGGAATCGTTTCCGTTATCCCTTGCATATTATAGTTCATCACGAAGTTCTACTAACTTGGTTATGGTGACTAGAGAATTCTGTCAATCACTATTTTATCTGGAAGATTAACTCCCACTTGATTCAAGCGATTGTAGTACCCAGACAATCTGAGCACGTGCTCACTGCTTGAGCTATTCTCCTCCATCTTTTAGCTATAGAACTTGTTGGAGACTTTATATCTCTCAACTCGGGTATTTGCTTGAAATATTAACTTCAACTCCTGGAACATCTCATATGGTCCATGACGTTCAAAACGTCTTTGAAGTCCCGATTCTAAGACGTTTAAGCATGGTGCACTAAACTATCAAGTAGTCATCATATTGAGCTAGCCAAACATTCATAACATCTGTATCTGCTCCTGCAATAGGTTTGTCACCTAGCGGTGCATCAAGGACATAATTATTCTATGCAGCAATGAGGATAAACCTCAGATCATGGATCCAATCCGCGTCATTGCTACTAACACCTTTCAACTTAGTTTTCTCTAGGAACATATCAAAAATAAAACAGGGGAGCTAAACGCGAGCTATTGATCTACAACATAGATACGCTAATACTACCAGGACTAAGTTCATGATAAATTTAAGTTCAGTTAATCATATTACTTAAGAACTCCCACTTAGACAGACATCCCTTTAATCCTCTAAGTGATCACGTGATCCAAATCAACTAAACCATGTCCGATCATCATGTGAGATGGAGTAGTTTCAATGGTGAACATCACTATGTTGATCATATCTACTATATGATTCACGCTCGACATTTCGGTCTCCGTGTTCCGAGGCCATATCTGTTATATGCTAGGCTTGTCAAGTTTAACCTAAGTATTCCACGTGTGCAACTGTTTTGCACCCGTTGTATTTGAACGTAGAGCCTATCACACCCGGTCATCACGTGGTGTCTCAGCACGAAGAACTTTCGCAACGGTGCATACTCAGGGAGAACACTTATACTTTGATAATTTAGTGAGGGATCATCTTATAATGCTACCGTCAATCAAAGCAAGATAAGATGCATAAAAGATAAACATCACATGCAATCAATATAAGTGATATGATATGGCCATCATCATCTTGTACTTGTGATCTCCATCTCCGAAGTACCATCATGATCACCATCGTCACCAGCGCAACACCTTGATCTCCATTGTAGCATCATTGTCATCTCGCCAATCTTATGCTTCCACGACTATCTCTACCGCTTAGTGATAAAGTAAAGCATTACAGCGCGATTGCATTGCATACAATAAAGCGACAACCATATGGCTCCTGCCAATTGCCGATAACTCGGTTACAAAACATGATCATCTCATACAATAAAATTTAGCATCATGTATTGACCATATCACATAACAACATGCCCTGCAAAAACAAGTTAGACGTCCTCTACTTCGTTGTTGCAAGTTTTACGTGGCTGCTACGGGCTTAGCAAGAACCGTTCTTAGCTACGCATCAAAACCACAACGATAGTTTGTCAAGTTGGTGTTGTTGTAACCTTCTCAAGGACCGGGCGTAGCCACACTTGGTTCAACTAAAGTTGGAGAAACTGACTGCAAAGCACGTCGGTAGAACCAGTCTCGCGTAAGCGTACGCGTAATGTCGGTCCGGGCCGCTTCATCCAACAATACCGCCGAACCAAAGTATGACATGCTGGTAAGCAGTATGACTTATATCGCCCACAACTCACTTGTGTTCTACTCGTGCATATGACATCTACACATAAAACCTGGCTCGGATGCCACTGTTGGGAACGTAGTAATTTCAAAAAAATTCCTACGCACACGCAAGATCATGGTGATGCATAGCAACGAGAGGGGAGAGTGTTGTCAACGTACCCTCTAGACCGAAAGCGGAAGCGTTAGCACAACGCGGTTGATGTAGTCGTACGTCTTCACGATTCGACCGATCCAAGTACCGAACGCACGACACCTTCGAGTTCAGCACACGTTCAGCTCGATGACGTCCTGTGAACTCCGATCCAGCAGAGCTTCACGGGAGAGTTCCCTCAGCACGACGGCGTGGTGACGGTGATGATGTTGCTACCGATGCAGGGCTTCGCCTAAGCACCGCTACGATCTGACCGAGGTGGAATATGGTGGAGGGGGGCACCGCACACGGCTGGGTGAGATCAACCGATCAACTTGTGTGTCTAGAGGTGCCCCCTGCCCCCGTATACCCCTTTCCTACTCCTACTAGGAGGAGGAAATGAAGGAGGAGAAGGAGAAGGAAGGAGAGGGGGAAAAGGAGGAAATGGGGGCCGGCCCCCTAGTCCAATTCGGTTTGGGCTAGGGGGGCCATGCGCCCTGCCTCCTCTCTTCCACCACTTGGCCCATGAGGCCCATTACTTCTTCCTCGTATTCCCGTAAGTCTCCGGTACCCTCGAAAATACCCGAATCACTCGGAACCTTTCCGATGTCCGAATATAGCCGTCCAATATATCGATCTTTACGTCTCAACCATTTCGAGACTCCTCGTCATGTCCCCGATCTCATACGGGACTCCGAACTACCTTCGGTACATCAAATCACATAAACTCATAATACAATCGTCACCGAAACTTTAAGCGTGCGGACCCTACGGGTTCGAGAACTATGTAGATATGACCGAGACACGTCTCCGGCCAATAACCAATAGCGGAACCTGGATGCTCATATTGGCTCCCACATATTCTACGAAGATCTTTATCGGTCAAACTGCATAACAATATACATTGTTCCCTTTGTCATCGGTATGTTACTTGCCTGAGATTCGATCGCCGGTATCTCAATACCTAGTTCAATCTCGTTACCGGCAAGTCTCTTTATTCGTTCCATAATACATCATCCCGCAACTAACTCATTAGTTGCAATGCTTGCAAGGCTTAAGTGATGTGCATTACCGAGAGGGCCCAAAGATACCTCTCCGACAATCGGAGTGACAAATCCTAATCTCGAAATACGCCAACCAACAAGTACCTTCGGAAACACCTGTAGAGCACCTTTATAATCACCCAGTTACGTTGTGATGCTTGGTAGCACACAAAGTGTTCCTCCGGTAAACGGGAGTTGCATAATCTCATAGTCATAGGAACACGTATAAGTCATGAAGAAAGCAATAGCAACAAACTAAATGATCAAGTGCTATGCTAATGGAATGGGTCAAGTCAATCACATCATTCTCTAATGATGTGACCCCGTTAATCAAATGACAACTCATGTCTATGGCTAGGAAACTTAACCATCTTTGATTCAACGAGCTAGTCAAGTAGAGGCATACTAGTGACAATCTGTTTGTCTATGTATTCACACATGTATTATGTTTCCGGTTAATACAATTCTAGCATGAATAATAAACATTTATCATGAGATAAGGAAATAAATAATAACTTTATTATTGCCTCTAGGGCATATTTCCTTCATAATCAACACTACTAGCAACCCACAGGTACCAATCTGAGGTTTGGAGACAAAGATTGGATACAAGAGATGAACTAGGGTTTGAGATGAAATGGTGCTGGTGAAGATGTTGATGGAGATTGACCCCCTTCCGAAGAGAGGATGGATGGTGATGACGATGGTGACGATTTCCCCCACCCGGAGGGAAGTTTCCCTAGTAGAACAGCTCCGCCGGAGCCCTAGATTGGTTCCGCCTCGTGGCGGCGGAGTTTCGTCCCGAAAGGTTGCTTATTATTTTTTTCTCGGACGAAAGACCTCATATAGCAGAAGATGGTCACCAGAGGCCTGCCAGGGGGCCCACGAGGCAGGGGGCGCTGAGGGAGTCCTGGACTAAGGGGTCCTCGGGTGTCCGGCCTATTATTCATTGGGACGGACTGATGGGTTGCGAAGATAGGTAGGCCAAAGACTATACACGTGTCCGGATTGGACTTTCCTTGTCGTGGAAGGCAAGCTAGGTGACCAACTGTTAAGATTCCTTCTTATGTAACCGACCCCATGTAACCCTAGATCTCTCCGGTGTCTATATAAACCGAAGAGCATAGTCTGGATAGGGGATATTCATTACCATATTCACATATGCTAGGCTCCTAGGGTTTAGCCATTACGATCTCGTGGTAGATCAACTCTTGTAACACTCATATTCATCAAGATCAATCAAGCAGGAAGTAGGGTATTACCTCCATATAGAGGGCCCGAACCTGGGTAAACATCGTGTCCCCCGTCTCCTATTACCATCGATCCTAGACGCACAGTTCGGGACCCCCTACCCGAGATCCGCCGGTTTTGACACCGACATTGGTGCTTTCATTGAGAGTTCCACTACGCCGTCGGCAAAAGGCTCGATGGCCCCTTCAATCGTCGATAATGACGCTGTCCAAGGAAGAACCTTCCTCCCCGGACAGATTTTTGTGTTCGGCGGCTTCGTACTATGGGCCAACTCGCTTGGCCGTCTGGAGTAGATCGATAGCTACACCCCTGGCCACCAGGTCAGATTTGGAAACTCAAACTACGCCGCGGATACCCGGGGAGACTCGATCTTCAATGGGTTTGAAACCGCAGCGATCGCTCCCCCTCGTCCCGATGAACAGGACTTATATCTGTTATCGGATTACGTCCAGGAGGTGGATCCTGTTGCTGCAACGGCTTCAGAACCGAAGCAGATCGTGCCCTCCAAGGCCACAAGGTCCGCGGTGTTGGGCCGCACACGGACTTGACGTCTTGCATTGTTTGCGTCAACGGAACACTGGACTCGTCTCCGGCTATATGTTCCAGATCAGGTGCGCCTGCGGACAGCGAGCTGGATCGGTTATCGATTTTCGAATTTAGTGCCGCAGACATCTTCCAGCACTCGCCTTTGGGTGACGTACTAAAATATTTAAAGAACTTATTCTTGGAGGAAGGCTTACAGCCGAGCTATGTTTGGTTCGATCTAGAGGCGGACGATGAGGAATTTTGCTTCCCACCCGCCACCCACTTTATAGCCACCGTCGATGACTTAACCGACGTGCTTGACTATGGCTCCGAAGACATCGACGATATGGACGACGATGCCGACAAGGAGCAAGGCCAAGGCCCGCCATTTACTGGACGTTGGACGACCACCTCTTCGTACGACGTATACATGGTTGATACACCTAAAGGATCTTGCAACGACAAAGAAGAGCCAGACGCGAATAAACCCTCAAGCATCGGCGCCCCAAACGCTGCTCTAAGCCTCATCGCTCAAAAGATAGCAACACTGGCACCGGATAAAATAGTACTCCGGGCGACGTCGAAAACAACGAAGACCCTGTCGAAGCTACATCCGAACAGGAGGAACAAGACAACAGGCAAGACAACCCTGCTGAACAGGCCATAGAAGATGACTCGGAGGACGATAGTTACCGTCCACCCTCCGAGGAGGAGACAAGCCTCGGCAACGAAGACTTCATCGTGCTTGAGGATCCTCTGGAGCAGGAGCGCTTTAAGCTTCAGCTCATAGCCACCGCAAGGAGCCTAAAAAAAGAAATAGCAGCAACTTCAAGTTGAACAAGATCTGCTCGTCGACAGATGGTCCGACGTCCTAATAGCCGAAGAATACGGCCTCAAGCGCCCAGCCAAGAGCTACCCGAAACGCAGACTGCTACCTCAATTCGATGAGGACGCACTGGAGCACACATCTCCCTCGCGTAATGCGGAACGACCACCACGTGGTCGAGACAGGGCGGCCGACCGGCCACCCCGCGATCGGGATAAAGCGGCAACTCAGGACAAACAGCAGCCTGCCCCACCGCCCCGTAAAAAATAGAGACGGAAGAGTTCGGGGTCACACGTACGACCTCCGGCAGACACTGGACAGTAAAGCAGGACATACAAGATCGATCTACGGATCGCGAGGACATGCCTCGAGGCACGACGACGGCTACCTATTCGGACATGACAAACCTAACCACGCCCGGGCCCAATACAGCAAACGGACCCCATTAGAGCTCCGCCGCGATGTGGCCCGCTATAGAGGCGCCGCACACCCTCTCTGCTTCACAGACGAGGTGCTGGATCACGAAGTCCCCGAGGGGTTCAAGCTTGTGAACATTGAATCATATGACGGTACAACCGATCCTGTAGTATGGATCGAGGATTTTATTCTCCATATCTATATGGCTCGAGGTGATGACCTCCATGCCATCAAGTACCTCCCATTAAAGCTCAAAGGACCAGCTCGACACTGGTTAAACAGCTTGCCTGAGAATTCCATCGGCAGCTGAGAGGACTCGAAAGAGGCTTTCCTTGATAACTTCCAAGGAACTTATGTCCGGCCACCAGATGCCGATGACTTAAGCCACATAGTTCAACAACCTGGAGAATCAGCCAGAAAATTCTGGACTAGGTTCCTAACCAAAAAGAACCAGATCATTGACTACCCGGATGCCGAGGCCCTAGCAGCCTTCAAACACAACATCCATGATGAATGGCTAGCACGCCACCTCGACCAAGAAAAGCCGAAGTATATGGCAGCACTTACGGCACTCATGACCCGCTTTTGCACGGGTGAGGACAGTTGGCTGGCTCGTAGCAAAAACACAGCCAGCGAGGTAGACCCCACTGAGGCCAAGAACAACACTAGCAAGCTCCGGCGCAATAGACACAAATGCCGAAGCAATGGCGAAAACACCGATGACACCACAGTCAACACCGGATTCAGTGGCTCCATGTCCGTCCAACGGAAGATGCCCTACAAAAGAAACAACGAAGGACCTTCCAGCCTGGACCGCATACTTGACCGTCCGTGCCAAATTCACGGCACCCCGGATAAGCAAGCCAATCATACCAACATGGATTGTTGGGTCTTCAAGCAGGCTGGCAAGATTAATGCCGAAAACAAAGAAAAGGGATCACAAAGTGAGGACGAGGATGAAGAGCCCCGACAGTCGAACACTGGGGGGCAGAAGAAATTTCCCCCTCAAGTCAAAACGGTGAACATGATATACGCTACGCACATCCCTAAAAGGGAGCGTAAGTGAGCACTTAGGGACGTCTACGCGGTAGAGCCAGTCGCCCCAAAATTCAATCCATGGTCATCATTCTCGATCACCTTCGATCGCCAAGACCACCCAACTAGTATCCACCATGGAGGTTCAGCCGCACTAGTCCTCGACCCAATTATTGACGGGTTTCACCTAACACGAGTCCTGATGGACGGTGGTAGCAGCCTCAACCTACTTTATCAGGACATAGTGCGGAAGATGGGCATTAACCCCTCACGAATAAAACCAACAAAGACTACCTTTAAAGGAGTCATACTAGGCGTAGAGGCCCGCTGTATGGGATCAATCACGTTGGAGGTGATCTTCGGTTCTCCGGAAAACTTCCGAAGCGAAGAGTTAATCTTCGATATCGTCCCCTTCCGCAGCAGCTATCACGCACTGCTCGGATGATTTGTGTTTCCTAGATTTAACACAGTGCCACACTATGCTTATCTCAAGCTCAAGATGCCCGGTCCACCCGACGTCATAACAGTCAATGGCAATACGGAACGCTCCCTCCGAACAGAGGAGCACACCGCCGCCCTAGCAGCAGAAGTACAGAGTGGCCTTCTCAAGCAGCACCATAGCACAGCTGTCGAGCCCTCAGACATCATTAAAAAGTTCCGCACTACACTGCAACAGGACAACGCGGCTCGTCAAGAGCTCGACTAGCAATTCGGCCTCCGTCCCAGTCCCAATGAGGTAGTGGCATCGTACCACACGTACACAATTACACACTCAAAATTCCATGGACATCAAGGAGGCAAAAGATAACCTGGGGTCTACAGTTCGGCCAGACCGATCCCGAACACACATACTTTTACTCTTTTTTCTTGTTTCAGGTACCTTTTTCCGCAGGCCTGATCGCAAGTCCTTTAGAAGGATTAGCATACAATGGAGGCAAGCGGCACATGTGTGTAGGGTAACCTCTATACGTTCTTCTTGACGGTATTCATACTTATTTCTCAGGACCCGCACGCTGCGCCCTATTGATTCTAGCATGTTAAATAGCCCGGATACTTCTCGCACCATCTGTACAAGATACGCCTTGACGTATCCATCCAGTTATAATAAAAATGGTTCGTGGCCCAATTTCTATGGTTTTCACTTCTTACTTCATTTTATTTCGATCTGCTTATTGGCTGCATCGGTACTCTTTTATATGTTTCATATTCGCCAGGGGCTACTTGTCACCCCACAATACGACATCAAAGTTCGAACACTTCTTATATATATGTTCGGCACCCCGAATTTAGAATTATGTGCATTGGCTCTGAATCATGTCTTTGGTTAATAGTTGGGTTGCCCGGCTCCTGTGCTTGCTACCCTACGTTCCGCTCTATCGGCTAGGGTAGTAAAGGGAGAACTACTGTTATTGTGCCCTGGCCTTGACCGGATGAGCACCCCAGTAGAGAAAGCCGAAAACTGACTGTCATGATACGGCGAGAGCCGGTCAGCTGTTCGAGGGTTACAAAATCGTTGGAGATTTTTTTCGCATCATGCGAAGGATCGGTACTTCCCGATCAGATGCTGACAGTACCCTGGCTTGGACCAGGGGCTGCGCACTTGCTTAATTATAAAACTCCTATGGCTAAGTGAGGGCATTTAAGCCATATAGTCTGATTGCCTTTTCGTTGCGCTAAACAACTCCTCCAAAGGACCATATAATTGGATCAAGATTGTTTAGATCCCATCCCGAACACCTCCGTACTACTTACGTGAGGGCAGAAGCCGACGACTGGCCAGCCCTCAGATTACAAATAACACGTCCGCACAGGAGGAAACAATTAAAGCATAACAAAATTACATTACAGGCTTTGTTTCCATAATACCGGGTGGGGCAACATGAATACATTTATTCAAACACAATGTCCTGCGAACATTGAGCTGCCACAAGTCGAGACCCTTCTACGACATCCGCAAAATATCTCTCAGTTGTGCGGTGCTCCTTGCCCTCCGGCGGCCCGCTGGCAACTTCAACGGCGTTCATCTTCGCCCACCACATCTTGCAACAAGCGAAGGCCATACGGGCACCTTCAATACAGGCAGAGCGCTTGACGACGTCCAGCCGTGGACAAGCCTCCACTAGCCACCTCACAAGCCCGAAGTAGCTTCCGGGCATAGCTTCGGCTGGCCATAGCCGGATCATCACATCCTTCATGGCTAGTTCGGCCACCCAGTGCAGCTCCACCAGGTGCTTCAGCTGATCGGTGAAGGACACGGGACACTCCGGCGTCACATACTGCGACCAGAATAACTTCTCTGTAGAACCTCCTCCTTAGGCTCGATAGAACTCCGCAGCATCTGATATGCTGCGTGGTAGATCCGCAAAAGCCCCTGGGGAACTCTGAACCCGGGTTAGTAACAGGTACTGTTTCGCTGCATACTTGCTTTTCATCTTAAAAGCCTTACCAGTCGTGATCTTCTTGGCCTCCTGGATCTCCTGGAGGGTGGCCTGGGCCTCATGCCGTGCGGTCTCTGCGCTCTGACGAGCCTTGGTGAGTTCGGCCCCTTGAGCTGACGCATCGTGCTCCAAGGTCTCACATTTTTTCACCGCATCCTAGAGCTCATGCTGGATTTCTTTAACCCGGGCCTTGAGCTTCTTATGGGCGGCTTGCTACTGGACAGCCTTCTCCTCGGCCTCGCCCAGGGCCTTCCTCCGGGCCTCAACCTCGATCGCGGCTCCTGTGCACATTACGACACTACAGTTAATATACAGTGCCTACGCTTTGCGAACACACAGCAAGTCGTTACTCACCTTGCTTCTCCTGGAGCTGAACCCTAACCTTGCCGAGATTGTTCTAGGTCCGCTCCAGCCTCTGCCTCAATTCAGAGACTTTGGCAGCATGTGAGGTTGTGGCCAACAGCGACGCCTGCTTATGCATACATATTACGTTAGTCTCCTGCAACCGAAGATTGATCCTCTGTCCGGTTCTCCTCACCGAACACCGGACAGTGTCTCAGGGGCTACTGACTACATGGGGTTTTTCTCTTTTTATGTCACTTACCTCGAAACCTGTCAACAGGTTGCTGCAGGCTTTGTTCAGTCCACTCTTGGCGGACTGAACCTTCTCAATCACCGCGCCCATAAGGACACGGTGCTCGTCCATAACGGAGGCACCTCGCAACGCCTCCATCAAGATATCTGGTGCCCCCGGATGGACGGGAGCAACTGGCAGAAGCGGCGCACCCCCCTCCTTCAAAGGGGGCTGCTCGCCCGACTCCGGAGCCATATGGATCTCCGGAATCGTATTCGACTGAGGTCCGAACTGGAGACGGCCCTCTTCGCCAGTCTCCATGGGGATTGGCTCCCCCATGTGTCCGGCAGTGGAGGTCTCGCCTTGTGGCGCCCCCGGACAACATCCTGGGCTCCTCCCTTCGAAGCGGTCCTCCAGGACAACACTTCGGTGTCGTCCCTGGCCCCAGGGGAGTAAGCAGGCGGTGGAGACATGCTCGCCATCTCCGACGGAGCCAACGAACCTCCAGATGAGGATCGCTGGATAAGGTCACGTGCCGGACTGCAATAATTTAGTTAGCCGTGTTAAAATAACAAAGAGAATGGGCTGGATGTGCACATGAATAAGCCATGTCACTTACGATGCGGCCTGGGGCTTAGTGTGGGGGCGTCGTTCCGGACTACTGTCAACGTCCCACGCGGTATTGACCGTTGGGGCGCCCTTCCCCTTTTTGGGCGCTTTCGCCTCCAGATGCGCCGAGGCCGCCCTGTTTTTCTTCTTCTCCTTGGGAGGAGGGTTGTTTTCCTCATCATCCTCCTCCTCTTCCTCGTCATTGTACTCAAGGACAGAGGAATGGGCTTCGTCTTCTTCGGACGTCACGTCCGAAGTGCCCTTGTGACGGGGGCCACTCTTGGCCCCCGTGGCCTTCTTCTCCGGCGCCTTGTATGGCGCCGGCACCAACATCTTCGCTAGGCGTGGGATGACTGGTTCTTTGGGTAGGGAGCCGGACACTGGATCCGCTTCGCCCTCTCCATCCAGTCCTGAGAGAGTAATAATAAAATTTTATACATCATCCTCGAAACATTTAAGTTGGGGATACGTCAAAAGTAACATACCTCGCTGGCGGGGTGTTTACAGTCGTGACCACGGTCTGAATCTGTGGCCGGCGGTTTCTCGTTGCCCTTAAAGACCAACTTCCAGGCATCTTCGTGGGTGGTCTCGAAGAGCCTCACCAGGGTCCGATGCTTCTTCGGGTTGAAATCCCGCAGAGGTCGTCCTCTGCGCTGGCATGGAAGAATCCGGCGAACTAGCGTCACCTGGATCACATCAGCGAGCTTGATGTCCTTGACTATCATGCTTTGGATGCGCGTCTGCAGCGCTATCAGCTCATCGAATGAACACAGTCCGGACTCTTCTGGACCCAAGAGGTGAGCCACATGGGAGCACCAGAGCAGAATTCGGCAGCCGCGGCCCAGGTGGTGCCGCGGGGTTCTGTGATGTAGAACCATTGTCTCTGCCATTCCTTCACTGTCTCCATGAAAGTACCTTTCAGCCAGGAGACGTTGGGCAGCTTGCTCACCATGGCTCCTCCGCACTCCGCTTGCTGGCCATCCACCACCTTCGGCTTCGCGTTGAAGACTTTGAGCCATGGCCCGAAGTGGGGTTGGATGCGGAGAAAAGCCTCGCACACGACGATAAACGCCAAGATGTTGAGGAAGGAATTCGGGGACAGATCATGGAAGTCTAACCCATAATAATACATCAGCCAGCAGACGAAGGGGTGGAGTGGAAACCCTAGCCCACGAAAGAAATGGGGGATGAATACTACCCTATCTGTGGGCTCCGGCATGGGGACGACTTGTCCCTCGGCCGGCAGACGGTGGGCGATCTCCTTTGCCAAATATCCGGCCGCCCGAAGCTCAGTAATGTCCTCCTCCTTGACGGAGGAGACCATCCACTTGCCCTGACCACCGGATCCGGACATGGTTGCTTGAGTGTAAAGGAGATGAGAACTTGGGCGATGGAGCTCGAGATCGGAAAGGCGGAGACAGAGAGAGAGCGTGAGAAGAGAAAGAGGGAATCCTTATCCCCTTATAAAGGCAACAAATATTAAATGCCTCCTCACTCGCCTTAGGATTCGCCTGTTCCCAAGGGCTGTATAAACGGCACGGTTGAGTTACCCATGCCCGCATTGATGAGAATCCCGAAATAAGGGGACACGATCTCTGCTTTGACAAGACGTGCCAATAACAACCGTGTCTTGAAACGTGGGATGGCAGATGAAAAATGGTTCGAAATTATCACTGGACAGACACAATGTCGTGTTGTAAAGAAGCTGTCAACAAATTAGATTCGTGCAAATATTATATTCTCTCTGCGGTTGTGTATGGTGTGTGTAACAGGTCCGGATACAATCATCGCATCCGAAGACTATCTTGGAGTTCGAAAAAAGTGGAATCCGCCTTGCAATGCCGAAGACAATCTGCGCGCCGGACTCCTCGTCATTGAAGCCAGGTTCAGGGGCTACTGAGGGAGTCCTGGACCAAGGGGTCCTTGGGCGTCCGACCTGTTATTCATTGGGCCGGACTGATGGGCTGCAAAGATACGAAGGCCGAAGACTATACCCGTGTCCG
The DNA here is from genome assembly GCF_018294505.1 of Triticum aestivum. NCBI lineage: Eukaryota > Viridiplantae > Streptophyta > Magnoliopsida > Poales > Poaceae > Triticum > Triticum aestivum. The sequence goes on along the minus strand of NC_057800.1, from coordinate 129,654,716 downwards.
GATTGGACTTTCCTTGGCGTGGAAGGCAAGCTAGGCGACCAACTGTGAAGATTCCTTCTTATGTAACCGACCCCATGTAACCCTAGATCTCTCCGGTGTCTATATAAATCGGAGAGCATAGTCCAGATAGGGGATATTCATTACCATATTCACATAAGCTAGGCTCCTAAGGTTTAGCCATTACGATCTCGTGGTAGACCAACTCTTGTAACACTCATATTCATCAAGATCAATCAAGTAGGAAGTAGGGTACTACCTCCATAGAGAGGGCCCGAACCTGGGTAAATATCGTGTCCCCCATCTCTTGTTACCATCGATCCTAGACGCACAGTTCGGGAGCCCCTACCCGAGATCCGCCAGTTTTGACACCGACAGGCGCGCACAGGGGGTAGGGCGCGCCCCCCACGCTCGTGGATGGCGGTGGCCCCCTCTGGTTATTTCTTCGCCCAATATTTTTTATATATTCTGAAACGTGCTCCCGTGAAGTTTCAGGACTTTTGAAGTTGTGCAAAATAGGTCACTAATATTTTCTCCTTTTCCAGCCCAGAACTCCAGCTGCCGGTATTCTCCCTCTTTATGTAAACCTTGTAAAATAAGAGAGAATAGGCATAAGTATTGTGACATAATGTGTAATAACAGCCCATAATGCAATAAATATCAATATAAAAGTATGATGCAAAATGGACGTATCAACTCCCCCAAGCTTAGACCTTGCTTGACCTCAAGCAAAAGCCGATCAAAAAATATGCCCACATGTTTAGAGATTGAGGTGTCGATAAAATAAAATACGGACATGAAGGCATCATGATCATCCTTATAACAGCAACACACACACACACACAGACACACACACATATATATACACACACATCTGGGCTATTCTGTTACGCGTAACATAATATTATTCTGTTACCCTTCTTGAACTGATGAATCCGAGCGGTTGTACTGATTCCGTCATTTCATTGAACTGATCATTTTTTATTAAAAGAGCAAATAAGAGCCCCCTCCTCTCTCTCCCCGTTTAGCCAGCTACTTGTGGCGGATCCCTCCACCCGCCCGCCTCCCTCCTGGCAACCCAGGCCATACCCCAGTCGCGGTGATGGGCGCCGGGGCACGAGCGACGGCGGCGGCGCTGCCACTGGAGCTCGTATGGTGGAGAGAAGTGTGGCGTGGGTGCGTACATGCGCTAAGCTGGAGCAGAGGCGCCCTGCAGCGGGCGGCGCCGGGGCGAGGAGGGTCCGCGGCGAGCTCCAGCCGTAGAGGGCGCAGCGCGCCCCAAGAGCATGCGCAGAGCTGGCCGGAGGAGAAGGCGGCCACACGCGGCGCCGGCGTCCGCCTCAGCGCCAGCAGCACGGATGAAGAAGCTACCACCTACAAGTAGCACCAAGCGAGAAATCAGCAGAGAGAACTCAAGCGAAGGCACAAGGAATACCCGTGTGGTGGGGGAGAGCGCGAGGGCGGAGGGGGAGGCCGCCATTTCTAGCCGGGGGGCGGGTCGAGCTGCTGGTGGAGTTGCCGTGTTCCTCTCCCCTCCTCCTCCTCCTTCCCCTTTGTACAAGTGGCAAGGCGCCGATCTGTGATGTGGTTGAAAGGATTGAGTGACCACTCAACTGATTTCTTTTACCTTGCCATCTTAGGAAGGGAAGGGCAGAGCAGGTCCCGCCGGAGTGGGAGGGGGCGGTGGCCACCACCACCACCGTCCGTCCAGGTTCACCTCAGTCACCGGCAACTGTAGCCATGTTGCCGATGTGCCCATCCTTGACGTCTCTCAAAGATCAGTCTCTATGCTCTGTCTTTTCTGCACAATACAGGAAAGGTCATCTAGTTCTGCATGAACTAGAGCCTGCACCATAATCTTGGCCATCTCACGGCATGTCTGAATTTGTTCATTTATCTTATGTAAGATGCCAAGACGAGGTTCTAGGCTAGTGTTGCTAGCAGGAACCATAGAGTTGGCAACATATGGCAGAATCTAAAGAGCGGCTGAAGCTGAATCTTCTGTGCTTAAAGTGCAATTTATAGGAAGGTCTGTTCCAAAATTCATGAACCTAAAATGGAACATGAAATGGGAGCTGAGCAGATTCCGTTGCTAATTAATTATCCGCACTATGTTGTTGCTGGTGGAGCTACTGTAGTAGTAGTATTTGATCAGGGGCTAACGGTAGTTACTACTGTATTTGACATGAGACTGAGCACCATACGAGCTATAAAATGGCAGCTCATATTCAGGGAAACTTTCGTGGTAGGTGTGCAACAAAATTTCACAAAGAATTGTCAAATGCGAAACTTTCATAGAGGTCAAAGATTTCAGTTCAACGTCTACACAGAGCTATCGAAATATGAAACTTAGTCATGTTGAACGTTTCCTCAAATTCGCAACTGGTGAAGACTAATTTGAAATATGGTGAGACCCTTCGTGTTGCTTTCCCGTCAGAAAAAACAGAGTACTGGAACTGATGTCCATATGTGTTTGTGCTGAGCGTGTTTCGTAGACTAAAATTTACACTTTTTTGGGTACGCCTTTTTCTCGTAACTTTTCGATGGTTTACGGTATCATAGTCCTCGAACTTGCATGGTTTATATCATTGAGCTGAATGATATTTATTTTAAAACAATATGTTTTGTGTGTTTCTTTTTTTGAACTCATTTTTTTTGCAATGATGTTTTGAACTTCTCGCGTTTTGCAACTTGGACTTTTACCATTTGAATTTCCGTGGGTTATTCTTTTGTTTGAGCTTTTTTCCAAACTTATCTGAGACGTCATGTTTGAACATACAACTTTTGTAGTTGTGAACTTATCGTTTTTTCCATTTATTAAGTTGCTTTTTTCCTCCGAACATTTACTGGTACAATTTTTTTTTGCAAATTTATTGTCCCTTGAGTAAGAACAGATGCAATTTTTAATTTTAATTTTATGGTACTTATGGTACTAGAGAGTTTGTACTTCTTAAAAAATAATCACTCGATGTTCTTTTAGTTTTATTTTTTAATTTTCTTTCTCATCCTTATCTTTACTGACGGTGTAATCACCATCGTACCTTTATGGTTTATATAGTTGAACGGACTTACATTTTTACCATTCCCTTCTTTTTAAAACTTATATGTTTTCTTCTCCAAACTTCCTACCTGTCGAGAATTAGAACTTATTTATTTTTACATTTGTACTTCCAAGTGTCTTTAATGCCATTTTCACTATTTTACTTTGTTTTACCTCATCAAACAGGCGCACAACACATTTGAAGAAACAAAATACGAATCTTTGAAACACTAGGGGTATAACCATTGCACATGACTTCATGTGTGCCTTCATAGAAAAATATACTAAATATCGCTAAGTTCTAAGGTTGAACAAATGAATCATACAGAATATTGTGAACACGCCGCAGTTTCTCACTAAAACAAACTTCTGTACTTGCATACAACCCTCTTTGAACTTGGACGACACCTAGTGCTCAACTTGGACGATGAACAGTGCTCAACTCGAACGGAGGAGGTAGTCATTGCTTTTTAACCATGAATGCTTCTAAAGACACCGGGAATTGCTTCAAAACTGCTTTTATACTTTTTAACACGAGGGTTCTCTCAGCTGGGCCAAGAAGCAATCCATACATAATATTTTTATTCTGCAAGAACGAAACACTCCAATAATTAACAACTAATCTGTTAGTACATGCAGAACAATTTCAGTTTTGAGAACAAACTTCCATTGATATGTTAATCTCTCAATCTGTATAGAGGACAGGATGGTTCAGGGATTAGCATTGGCATTATTGGAAACCATGGCCTTTAATGAAATGGTTCAGGGATCACTCTCAGTCAGCCCCATTGCTACTTGTGCTACAGAGAACATGAATATAAAGCGGATGGTGACTCATCGATTTTTCTTTATGATATATAGAAACTTATGGAATTTTGAAACTTGCACTGACGATATTTAGGTGATATATCTAAACTTTACGGAATTTTGAAGAAATTCGCTGCAAATCATTACTTATTTAGGTGATATATCTGAAGTTACAGAGTAATATCGAACTACAGTGGACAGACCAACAACATAAATCCTCAAGCAAAGTTCACAATCTCCATGGAAGATGCCTATGAATTCACCATGGAAGGGCATCCCACTCCCCCGCTCTATCTGCTCCCACTCCCTGCACACACACACAGAGCAGAGAGAGGATGAGTGGGAGATGACTGAGGCGGATTGAGGACAGAGCACAAGGGGCCTGCACGTAGCTCTTCTCGTGACCGGCTGGGTAGCGTGCTGTTGTATTGACGAGGCAAAGGTCCAAATATATCGCCTAAATAAGTTCAAAGAATTTTACAAAAACAAGTAGGCAACAAAGATAAAAGTCATGTATGGCTATCAGGCACAACTTATATATATATATAGGACTAGTAAGGGTCTCAGGAATCGACTACATTATTTCAGTCAACTCGATCTTCATCAGTACTAGAATGACTGGACAAGAAGTTTAGATTTGTAGCAGCACACACACCAAACTTATAGAATTTTTCTTCAACGTTTTTAGGTAATTGCATCGGTACTAGTATAATTGGAAAAGTATTTAGATTTGTAGAAGTGCACACACGAAACTTACAGAATTTGATGGAAATGCACGAGTTCTGATTTATCAGTACATAGTTTTATGGAAATGCATGAGTTAACTTCTTCTAGGCACTATCTGAACATGGTGAAGACTAGCAAATGTAAGGATAGGCAGAGAACACTTAGTATTGAGCTTTTTTCCAAGTATGTGTTGAACTGATATATTTTTTGTCAATGAACTGTTGTACTATAGGTACTAGAGCTACCAGCATCTTCCTATATATCATGATAAAAAGCAAACAAACATGCATACTAGAGAAAATTGAACTGACAATAGAAGAAATTTATACTTTTTGGGACTGATATCATGTAATACCTCATCCAGAAAGCATGCCAAGCGAAACGTTTATTTTTTTAGTTGAAGAACTAGAAGTCTTGCAGCACAAGAGGCACGGCATGGTGCTATTAACTAACTTACAGAGATCCTTTCTGCTTTGTATTAGTACCTGAGGTTACAAGGGTCAGAAATTTACCATTTGACGGCCTTCATGCCACCAGCAGCGCCGGAGGTGACCTCCTGTCTCCTGCTGTCGGCGGGGAACAGGAGCTGGATCAACGGGGAAGAAGGTGGCAGGAGCGCCTTGTCCATCGATCTCTCATGCGAGGGCAGTGCTCGACGTCGAGGTGCAGGGCGCCGAAGGAGACGGTCACGCGATGAGGAGGAATAGGATGGGGCAGAAGTGGTTGTTGCCAACGCTCCGCCCTCCACCGGCGACCCCCCTGCAGCACGTCGTGGGAGGTGGGAGGAGCCATGGCGCGTCGCCATAGGTGGAGGCTCTATGTTTATGTTGATAGTACCATAATATCATTGCACAATAGTGGTTGTCAACTGAATCTTGCAAGTCCAAACAAAACCATAGTTGAACTTAGACCTGACAAAAAAGAATAAACTCGCAGTGACAAATGGATGAATTTCATGTAGAACACCTTTCTCCTTTAGACGGTTGATTAATGCCACACATGGACAAGACAGTGTGCCAAGAAATCAAATTGCACAAGTCAGAAGACACAAATTAACACCACGATAGCCGCCCTAGACCACGGAATGGATGGAAGCACAAGACGATAAAATAAAATAAGAATTGGCTTGAACTTAAACCAAAATGATAATTGAACTGAACTAAAATTAGATACTGGACTGAATTAAAATAAGAAACATATAGCAAAATTAAATTGTATAAACACAAGCATTTTCAGCAATCAAATTTTCCTCTTGAATATGTAGAGGGACACACCTTGTTTTGTCTATCAGATTCCTACATCCAGGCAAAGAAGTGGGTATAGGACAAGGTACATCAGCCCAAATTTTTGTACTTCTCGTTGCATTGCTTCAGTTTGGTTCCAAGAACACTATGTTGTAGTTCCGGTTGTAGACCTAGTCGTCACGGCATGCAGGGACCATGGAGGAAGAGGATCTGGAGCAGAAGCTCTCACATGATGAAGTTGTGGACGACATCGAGCATGTCGGTGGACGCATGTTTGGAGAAGTTGTAAAATATCTGCAGAACTGAAGGATATGCTTTTTGTATTATCTCTAATCACAATGAACAAAGTATTTAGAACTGACACATATATGATACTCGATCAATACTAAAATGGACAATATTTGTTAAGTTTCTATGTATGAACCTACCAACTTTCTAAACATGAACTTCTCCCTAGGGTTATTCTTCGGTATTGAAAAATGTGCAGGTAGAGCACATATATTAGTAATAGTTATATCGAGAGGGTTTACTTCAACCCCTACATTTTTCATTCATTAATAACTATCAGTAACTTGTTATTCATCAGTACTAGTACGACTGGACAAGAAGTGCAAATTTGTAGTAGCACACAGATTGAACTTGCATAATTTTTCTTTGAACTTTTTTTAGGTGATATATCTAAACTTACATAATTTTGAAACATGTACTGATGATATTTTTGCGCATGCACCCAACTATCTTATGTTTTTTCATGAATTTACAAAATAATACAAACCAAACTAATAATGAGTTTAGTACCGAAAACAAGTCTCCTCTATAGGCATTAAGACAAATACCTGTCGAACAAGAAGCACAAGACAACAGTGCCGCTTGAGGAGCAGGGGAAGAGGGACAATACAAACAAGTGCAGCTCAATGATACCATATGTTGCAGAACAAATTTGCCACTTGGGACTGAAGAAAGAAATCACACAAGATGAGCTGAAAATCATAATAGAATGACCATAGCTACAATATGAACTGAATATATACCAGAGGAGCATGAACATCCAGGGGGAGGTGTGGAAACGTTGAGATGGGCACCTCCCGAGCTGCGGCATCGAACGGCTTGGCACTGTGTTGTTGAACGATCCGGGGTGGCAGCGGTGAACGGAGGGCAAGTTGGGTTGGTGGTTGTCGCGCTGGAGATGGACATAAGGGACACTGCGGTAGAAGAAGTGGGTCACACCGGCGACCTGCGGCTGTGCGTGTAGGTGGTTTGCTGGTAGACTAGAGCCGGGGGAGATGGGAAACAGGGTGGCGGCTGGAGCCAGTAACTGCAGAGAGTGGTTGGGGATTGATGACGAGATCAAGAGGAGATGGGGGCGACGGAGGCTTGTGAAGCAACGGCGACGCCAATGCGGACGGCAACTAGGAGGTTGTGTGCGGGGCGGCAGCGCGGTGGAAGCAGCGGGGAGGTTGGCCAGGCAGCGCGGTGGAAGCACGGGGGCGGCGCTCCGGTGGGAGCAGCGGGGAGGCGGGCTGGTGGCACGGTGGAAGCAGAGGGGTGACGCTAGCGACGGGTAGAAGCAGGGGCGAAGTCGGCGGCGCATGGAAGCAGGGAGGCTAGGCCCGGCGGCCGGCGGTGGGTGGGAGCAGGGGGTGGAGCCAGCGGTGGGTGGAAGCAGCGGGGAGGCGGTGGGGAGTGGGTGGGCTTTTTCTCTGTTTCGTGCCACATCATAGAAGCACCAGATTGTGCAAAATTGATTGGGCCTCTATAAGGGCCTGATGGTAACAGAATAATATTCTGTTACAAGTAACAGAATAGCCCTGTCCTATATATATAATCATATGATTTCTTATGCTCAAGTAATAATCTATTCACAATGTCAAGTATGAATCATAAACTTCATTGAAAACCAACAAATTATGATCTCGGTCATTCACTACTACAAATCCCCATATTTCCGACGGTGAAATTTAATAGCCGACGGGCCGTCGGTTATTTCAGTAAGAGCCGACGGTAGTTTCAATCGCCGACGGTTATTGCCAACTCACAAGTATTACTACTAATAGCCGACGGTATACTAGATTGCTCGACGGTGAAAATCTCACGGTCGGGTATCCAAATTAATGTCTGACGGATCACTGTAATGCCCGACGGTTTTTGTTACACCCTTGGGGATTACATGTAATGCCCGACGGTGACATTTAATAGCCGAAGGTGAAAACAAAACTCTCACCTATGAGTGGAAATGGCCGACAATACTTATGTGACTCTCGGTTATTTGAGAAAATACCCGACGGGGATAGAATAACCGACGGCTAACCTTTACTCTTGGTGATATGTTTGAACAGAGGACGTTGTTAAACATGTGGAATGACCGATTTTATATTCCAGATAATTCCCGTTTAAGAAAATTTCCAAGAATTAGGGCCCCACACCAAAACATATTTAGAATCGGTAGCGTCACACCCAGCGCCCATGCTCCACTCGCCGCTACCGGTAGGCGTCACCGGGCAAAGGTCACGTGGCAGTGGCAGTGTGGTCATTTCCTTATCCTACTTGAGGTTGGGTGGCGCGGGGCGAGCACTTCAGTGGGCGGCGCGGGGCGACCACTTTAGTGGGCGCCCCGGCGCGATGCTCGTGCTTGCGTGGTGAGGTGGCGCTTGGGGCGACACAAGGACCTGAGTCACGGGCACGCGGAGCTGGCCCGGCCGGCGCGAACCTGCCGCATGTGGGTCGCATTGCGGTGCAAGGCGGTCATGCAGCTTGGGCGGGGCTATGTAGGAGGCACAGATGCGTAGTGGGCAGCACTAGGAGGCTCGTCGTGGGTATGAGGAAGCCAGGGTGATGGTCCCGACTGGGTGGTCGGTACTGGTAGCTGGTACTGGTTCCATGCATGGGGTGCAGATCCGATGCAACACACGTGGTTCTGGTCCTGGCTGGCACGGTGTTTCTGTGTGGCTTGTGGTGCTACGACGGAGTGTGATGTGGTGGTGCAGGCACACAAGGGGCTCAGTGGCATGGATCTACTGCTGTGGGGTCATGCGATGCGCAGTGAGGGACTACTACTCGAGCGAAGCAAGCCATGGAGCGGTCTAGTTCAATGGGGGATTTGGGTCCTAGCGCCCAGATCTGGCGGTTGCGATGGGGGACATTGCGTACACAATGTCGGCCGGTGCCACGCGCTTAAGTAGGTTGTCACTCGGATGTGCTCCGGCATGCTTCCTAAAAGCTGGGGCGGCGGCCATAGAGTGTAGATGTGGTGGCGCGGTGGACCATGTGGTAGCCTGGCGTGTGGAGGCCTATGGCTATAGGTGCAGCAGTTCTGGTCTCCATAGAGTACGGTGGACGCATCTGACACATGGTTGCGGCTCGGAACCATGTTGGTTCTTGGCCTCGGGCGGCGCTCTTTTGTTCCTTGACGTCATGGCGCTCAACATGTCATAGCGGCTCGTGCTGCGTCCGGTGGCTTTGCGTTTGGACAACCGTTGGTGGATCTCGGGCCACGCAATGGAGGTTGGCCGCTGGTGGTCTCGGCGAGGTGCCGATGGCTGCTGCGGATCTCGGGGCTTCTTCATCGGTGGCAACTTCGATGGTGGTGGTGGTTGGTGGGCTTGCCAGAACCGATGCAGGATGATGTGAGGCTGAGGTGGTGTGGAAGCTTGGGTGAAGACCCTGTCTCGACTTTGTGTTGTGCCCAGTGATGGCAATGGCTATGACCATCATTGACCTTCTTGTAGGCATAACTGTTTTGATGTCACACCCCTCCCACGCGGATCGGGCCATCACGACCTCTCTGGGCGAAACGATTGATCTTGTGTGACTGTGGCCACACCTTGGTGTCGTATTCCTCCCAGGCGCTTCGTCTTAGGAGTTCGGCATCGGCAAGTAGGACTGGTGGATGACGAGGTTGTTGCATCCAAGCTTCTGTGACAACGATGATGACGGGAGCGATGTGAATGCCGCAATAATGTTTTCAGTAGTCGGCTCTTTTCCGACGTGTCTGCGGGATTGCTTCGATTTGTTTGTTGCTGTGAAGTCAAAGTTGCGGTAGCGGGTCCATGTGGCATGCCTGGTTTGTCCTTCGTAGTTCTCCATCAAGTTTGGAGTACATTTTATGAGAAACCTAAAGATAATTACTTTCGATTTTTTCCCACTGAATACATGTTGACAGTATTTTTTATATAAATTCTTTTATCAGGTACTCCCGATATTATTTCCCTCTTGCCACTTACTACCAAATTTTACGACCCATCTTCTGCCGGCCACGTACCCACGTCCTCCCATCCCTCACCCCTTTTCCCTCTGAAACCTCCCACGCCGCATCTTCTCTTCTCGCTTCCCCGCCGCCATGCGCCAACCCCGCCGTCACCCGTCGACCTGGCTGCGGCGCTGCACACTTCAACCCTCGTTGCCCTCCCTAGTCTAGCAACATCACCTGCTCCCTTCAACTCCCGTCTCGGTCTTCGTGGCCCTCAGATCTAGCAGCCCTTGGCCATGACGCTGTCGGATCTGGTCAGCTTGGCCTTGTCGCCCCAACCAATAGGTGCTTGATGCCACTCCTCAGGACCGCGACGGTCTTCTTCGTCAGCTCTATATTCCTCCACCTCCTACGCCATGTATCGGCCTTCTGCCCTTTCTTGAAGCTCCTCCTCATCCAAGTGGCCACCTGATGTTGCCGGGTGGGCCACGCTCACTCGCGCCTTTGCCTGCCAGTACTAGGTTTGGTCACCACTGCCTTTGCGCAATTCATCGAGTAGGTCATCTGTGTGGCGTATGTGTGCTGTTTTAGTGAATGGCTCTGGTGGTTGGGGTTGCAGGATTTCTCTCGTGTCTTTCAAGTTGAATACCGGGGAGATGGAGGAGATGGTGCAATGGCGGGCTACTATGGTGGTGAGGTTCACGTTCTACAGTGAGGCCATCGTTGTTTGCATTTCTGTTTAGGTATATTTTTTGTTTGTATGATTGCTGAAAAACAAAGGCAAGTCTATTAGTTTGGAAAATAAAGTCAAGCCTATGTGTTGAAAAATAGTTCGATTAACTAGTAAGTAGCCATTTGGCGCCAGTGAGGTGAGATAGCTAGCTTGTGTTGATGCATGTATGTTGGATCAAGGGTAGCTAGTTGCAGCAGTTCGAACTAGTACTAGTACATAAGAGAAGAGACACTATGTCAGCATGTGCAATCATGATTGGGGTGTATACTTCATACTATTGTACTCCCTCCGTTCCTAAATATAAGTCTTTTTAAAGATTTCAACAAGTGACTACATACGAAGCAAAATGAATGAATGTATACTCTAAAATATGTCTACATACATCCCTAAGTTGTAATCCATTTGAAATGTCTAAAAAACTTATATTTAGGAAGGGAGGGAGTATAACTTAACTAGTAGTCCCTGCCCAGACAACTAATTTACATCGAAGAGGTCCTCCATTTATGTAGTGCATACACTCCTTGTTCTTTTTCCTTCAATTTTGGTTTGTAGATGTACTTGTATGTTTTTTCATCTCGCTTTTGCTTTTCATTTCAGTATTTTGTATTTCTGTAACATTTAGCTCATGTTCCTAAAGCTGATGCATCCATTGACAAGTTAACATCATGTCCTATGTGTTCTTTCTCAATGACGTAGAGCAGGGTAGAGCAGGGGTTCTTACTTGTTGTTCTTATACGCACTATGTTATCATGCAGGTGGTAGTTGGGCCTATCTAAAGAGCAATAATGTAATGCTTTTGAGCCTAGGCACATGAAGTCCTATTTGAAAGGGGGCGAGATGATGTTTGTCAACACGAAACTGAAAAAGTTGGCCCATCATCTCTTAGCCATACGTCCCATCTAGTTATGCGCCAATTTAGTTCTAGACAACATGTGCATGGAGAAACATACATACGAAAATACATGTATCTTCATCACTAGCATTGAGTTCTGAACTTCTGATAAGAACACTACCCTGTCAATCGACTTCCTTGTTTTGAGACCTTCCTTTTTTATTTGAGATCGTTGTGTCTGAGACGCACTGACCACTTGGCCAGCGTACAATGGCTTTGAAGATCATGCTACAGATAACTTGCTCCGGGACCTACTCTTTTTTATTTTAGCTGATTTCTTAGCTTACCACATTGCTTAGGTGGTACTACTGTACTATATATATATAATGTATGCACCTGCTTGTGCCCTATTTTCCTAGATGTGGCTCATAACTGAGATACCTATCTATGGACTACCTGTTTTCTTCACATTAAATCCATCTTAATCAAGGTGCCAGGGGTAAAATTTTGTTGAACTCACATAGGATTTTTTTTACCTATATCACATCGCCATATTGGTCTAACAATAGCACATGTGGATTCTGGAGATATGATTAATACATGTAATTAGAAAATTTCCATGTGCTTGGAATTATATGAATGTTACAAGTAATTCGAAAAGCATGATGTGCTCTGAACCGTTGCAAACTTACTATGAAACTGAAATCAGTGTGGTTTATTGGTAGATTATTGCTTTAGTATACATGGCAACCTGTAGTCCTCAATCTTTATTATTTTGAGTATGTGTTCCTGCTTATTCATGTTACCCTGAAAATTGCATGTGAAGGATCAAAAGGTAAATATGTAGTCATACTACTAGATAGCAGCTAACTAGTCAGTTAGAAGATCTAAGTTTTGTCACTGTATGCTCAATTAAATTTCAACTACATTACATCATTTTCATCTCCCTTACAACGAGTCTAATCATTTCTTAGGAATGTGAAACAACACTGGAAGAGTCGTGATCTATGGCAAGGGTGATGATGTCTATGGCGATGATTGTCATGATCTATATGGCGATGAGCGTTATGATCCATATGGTGATGAAGGGTGATGAGTCTAATGATCTTTCTTCAGGACATGCAACAAAGTGAACTTCTGAAGTTTTGGTCAATTTTAGTTTAGGCATAATGCTTCGAGCATTATATATTAGTTACTATTTTGTTTTGCATTTCAAACTTCCTAGATAGATCATGATGACAAATGTAATCTGGATGCGCGTCATTAGGGTTATGATATTTTGAAAGTTGCGCTAAATATAATATATGTTACTTGGTCATGTGTCGTTGTGCAATTATGAGATACTCCCTTCGTCCCAAAATGTAAGATGTTTTTTGACACTATCATAGTGTAAAAAACATCTTACATTTTGGGATGGGGGGAGTATATTTGAAGTGGAAAGCACCTTGAGGGGTGACTAATGGCCTGCGATACAACAAACATCTCAAGTACAGAGACTTCACTCTCGGTGAATCTCTATATTGATGGTCTTTGTTGGGCTCTCAACCATAGGAATCCCCGAAGGGGTGTATACACAGTCAACTATCATAATAGCTTTCGGTTTCATTATCCTCTCGGTTATAACAATCCCTGAGGGATTCCGTTCTCCTCTTGGTTATAACAAACCCCGAAGGGTCAAATATACCGTCATCTATTGCGAAAGCCAATGGGAAGTAATAACAGTCAGAAAAATAAATACCCGACGGGGAACTGTCAGCTATAAGTGTCATCAAGTTTATGTGAAGCGGCTGGCGACCAAAACGTGCCCGACGGCTCACCGTCAGCTAATTACCCTAGGAGAAGGTATTATCCAACATTACTGTCGGTTATGAGTGTAATGGCCGACCAAGCATAGCCGACGGGAGATTGCCGACGGTGTACCGTCAGTTATTTGGAAATCCGACGGTGAACTGAAATATCTGACGGTAATTTGACCCTCGGTTATAATGAAAAATCTAGTAGTGATTGAAGCAATTGCAATTTATCATAACATAGGAAAGAGTCAATATAAGAGCTTTTCAGCAAGTCCACATACTCAACTATCATTTAGACTTTCACAATTGGTAACACTCACACAATACTTGTGGTTATGGAGTTTTAATCGGACACAGAGGGAGATAGGGGCTTATAGTGTTGCCTCCCAACCTTTTACCTCAAGGGTAATGTCAACAATAATAGTTCATGATAACTTACATCCGTTTGGATATATATATATATATATATATATATATATATATATATATATGTGGATCTTTCCAACACAATGTGCTTGCCAAAGGATAAAATGTAAAAAGGAGAGGTGAAGATCACCATGACTCTTGCATAAGGTATAAGACAGAAGTCAAAGACAGGCCCTTCATAGAGGGCAGAATAGGTTTTCATGTGCTTTTATGGTTGGATGCACGAAATCTTAATGCAAAAGAATGTCACTTTATATTGCCACTTGTGATAGGGACCTTTATTATGCAGTACGTCGCTTTTATTTCTTCCACATCACAAGATCGTATAAATCTTATTTTCTCCACACTAATAGATCACACATATTTAAAGAGCAATTCTTATTGCATGCAACATGACAACTTACTTGAAGGATCATACTCAATCCATAGGTAGATATGGTGGACTCTCATGGCAAAACTAGGTTTAAGGATATTTGGAAGCATAAGTAGAATCTCTACTAGGTGCAAAGAGTTTGGCTAGCATGAGGGGGAAAGGCAAGCTCAACATGTTGGATGATCCATGACAATATACTTTATTTAAGATATAGGAAAACATAACCCATTACATTGTCTTCCTTGTCCAACATCAACTCTTTAGCATGTCATATTTCAATGAGTGCTCACAATCATAAAAGATGTCCAAGATAGTATATTTATATGTGAAAACCTCTCTTTCTTTATTACTTCCTATTAATTGCAACGATGACCAAAACTATGTTTATCAACTCTCAACAACTTTTATTCATCATACTCTTTATATGTGAAGTCATTACTCTCCATAAGATCAATATGATCTCTTTTATTTTTATTCTTTCTCTCCCTCAAGATCATAGCAAGATAATCAAACCCTTGACTCAACACTAATCTTTATTATATATAGCTCACGGACTCGATTACGTAGAAGGATCATAAAGCAAAACTCAAAACTAGATCATACTAAAACTTTATTCTACTAGATCAAGATATTACCAAAAGGATCGAACTAAGGAAAACGGTAAAGATAGGAGTGTGATGGTGATACAATACCGGGGCACTCCCCCAAGCTTGGCAGTTGCCAAGGGGAGTGCCCATAACCAATACTCAATTCTCCTTTGCTAGTGAAGAAGATGGTGATGATGATGGATAGTTGCACATCGAGCATAGGAGATCCTCCAATTCGCGGATAATGCCCTTGAGTGCGATGATATGCTCCTTCAAAAAAAATATTTTCACGTGTGAGATACTTATTTTGTATGCGAGCTAACTCAACCATCTTCAAAGCTTCAATCTCTATTGGGGTAAGAAGATTGTGATGAGGTTGTAGGATGTCTTTGTTTTCTGTTTTCGGAGCTTGATCCTACATGGCCTTCTTGATCCCATCATCCTTGTTGATCTCCCCGGGTTCTTCTCTCTTCAGCTCTATCTTCATTAGCCAAGCATCGTTGCCCTCATTGTTGGAGGAGGGAGACGACATGATGCCTGGCCTTTGACAACTCTAGCAGAAAATAGCTCGAAACAAAGACAGAGAATATTTGCGTGATACGGTGGTCAAAACCTTTGGGAGATTATATAATGAATTTTTACCGACCAAAAGAAGTATCGTGCAAGAAAACGGAGTCCGGAGAGCGCACGAGGTGCCCACGAGGTAGTGGGCGCGCCCTCCACCCTCGTGAACGCCTCGTGTCCTTCCCGGACTGCTTATTATTTTCCTATTTTCTTAAATATTCCAAAACGGAGAAAATTGCTATTAGAACTGTTTTGGAGTCGGTTTACTTACCGTACCACATACCTATTCCTTTTCGGAGTCTGAAACATTCTGGAAAGTGTCCCTTATGTATTCCTCCGGGGTTACAATTTCAATAACATTGGTTTCAACATTTATGGGAGTACCTGAGATATAATGTTTGATCCTTTGACCGTTCACCACCTTCAGATTTGTGCCTTCGAAATTGTTGATTTTTATTGCACCGGAACGATAGACCTCCTCGATAACGTAAGGACCTTCCCATTTAGAGAGGAGTTTTCCTGCAAAAAATCTTAAACAAGAGTTGTATAGCAAAACATAATCACCTACATTAAACTCAAGCTTTTGTATCCTTTTGTCATGCCATCTCTTAACCTTTTCTTTAAACAGTTTGGCATCTTCGTAGGCCTGGGTTCTCCATTCATCAAGTGAGCTAATGTCAAATAGCCTCTTCTCACCAGCAAGTTTGAAATCATAATTGAGCTCTTTAATGGCCCAATAAGCCTTATGTTCTAGTTTGAGAGGTAAGTGACATACTTTACCATAAACCATTTTATACGGAAACATACCCATAGGATTTTTGTATGCAGTTCTATAGGCCCATAATGCATCATAAAGTTTCTCGGACAAATTCTTTCTAGATCTATTAATAGTCTTTTGCAAAATTAACTTAAGCTCTTTATTACTTAGTTCTACTTGACCACTAGATTGTGGGTGGTATGGAGATGCAATCCTATGATTAACATCATACTTAGCAAGAATCTTACGAAAAGCACCATGAATAAAATGTGAACCACCGTCAATCATTAAATATCTAGGGACTCCCAACCTCGGAAAAATAACTTCTTTAAGCATCTTAATAGAGGTGTTATGATCAGCACTACTAGTTGGAATAGCTTCTACCCACTTAGTAACGTAATCAACAACAACTAAAATATGTGTATAGCCATTAGAGGAAGGAAATGGTCCCATATAATCAAAGCCCCAGACATCAAATGGTTCAATAACGAGTGAATAATTCATAGGAATTTCTTGACGTCTACTAATATTACCAATTCTTTGACATACATCACAAGATAAGACAAACTTACGAGCATCTTTGAAGAGAGTAGGCCAATAAAAACTAGATTGCAATACCTTATGTGAAGTTCTATCTCCAGCGTGGTGTCCTCCATAAGCCTCGGAGTGACACTTGCGCAGGATCTGTTCCTGTTCATGCTCAGGTACACAACTTCTAATAACACCATCTACTCCTTCTTTATAAAGGTGTGGGTCATCCCAGAAGTAATGTCTTAAATCATAGAAGACCTTTTTCTTTTGCTGGTATGTGAAACTAGGTGGTATAAATTTAGCAACAATGTAATTAGCATAATCAGCATACCATGGAGCAGTACTAGAAGCATTTATGACAGCTAATTGTTCATCAGGGAAGCTATCATCAATAGGTAGTGGGTCATCAAGAACATTCTCTAACCTAGACAAGTTGTCTGCAACGGGGTTCTCAGCTCCTTTTCTATCAATAATATGCATATCAAATTCTTGTAGCAAGAGAACCCATCTAATAAATCTAGGTTTAGCATCTTTCTTTTCCATAAGATATTTAATAGCAGCATGATCAGTGTGAACAATTACTTTAGAATCAACAATATAAGATCTGAACTTATCACAAGCAAATACAACTGCTAAAAATTCTTTTTCAGTAGTAGCATAATTTGTTTGGGCACTGTCTATAGTTTTACTATCATATTGGATAACATTTAATTTCTTATCAACTCTTTGTCCTAGAACAACACCTACATCATAATCACTAGCATCACACATAATTTCAAAGGGTAAATTCCAATCAGGAGGCTGAACAATAGGTGCAGAAATAAGAGCTTTCTTAAGTATTTCAAATGCTTCTAAACACAATCATCATCAAAGACAAAAGGAACATCTTTTTGTAAGAGATTAGTCAGAGGCTTGGAAATTTTTGAGAAGTTTTTAATGAACGTCGTATAAAAAACGGCATGAGCAAGGAAACTTCTTATACCTTTAGTGTCCTTGGGACACATCATCTTTTCAATAGCATCAACTTTATCTTTGTCAACTTCAATACCTCTTTCAGAAATTTTATGCCCCAAAACAATACCTTCATTGACCATAAACTGGCACTTCTCCCAATTCAAGACAAGATTCGTTTCTTCACATCTCTGCAAAACTCGATCAAGGTTGCTGAAGCAAGCATCAAAAGAAGTTCCATAAACGGAGAAATCATCCATGAAAACCTCAACAATCTTTTCACAAAATTCAGAGAATATAGCAGTCATACATCTTTGAAAGGTAGTAGGTGCATTGCATAAACCAAAAGGCATACGCCTATAAGTAAAGGTACCGAAAGGGCAAGTAAAAGTGGTCTTTTCTTGATCCTCTTTTGACACAGGTATTTGAGAGAAACTAGAATAACCATCTAGAAAGCAAAAATGTGTATGCTTGGATAATCTTTCTAGCATTTGATCAATAAAGGGTAAAGGGTAATGATCCTTTTTAGTAGCTTTATTTAATTTGCGGAAATCAATTACCATTCTATAACTTGTAACAATTCTTTGTGGGATCAATTCATCTTTATCATTAGGGATAACAGTAATACCTCCCTTTTTAGGGACACAATGGACAAGACTTACCCACCGACTATCAGCAACGGGATAAATTATACCTGCCTCCAGAAGCTTTAGTATTTCTTTTCTTACCACTTCTTTCATCTTAGGATTTAACTTTCGTTGGTATTCAACAACCGGTTTAGCGTCTTTCTCCAATTTTATTTTGTGTTGGCATAGAGTCAGACTAATGCCCTTAAGATCATCAAGAGTATATCCAATAGCAGCACGGTGCTTCTTTAGAGTTTTCAATAATTTCTTTTCTTCCTGCTCTGAAAGGTTAGCACTAGTAATAACATGATATATCTTCTTTTCATCGAGATAAGCATATTTAAGAGTATCAGGTAATGGTTTAAGCTCAAACACGGGATCACCCTTAGGTGGAGGAGGATATCCTAGTATTTCAACATGCAAGTTGTGTTTCAGAATAGGGCCCTGTTTAAAGAATACTTCATCTATTTCCCTTCTTTCATTCATAAACATATTATTTTCATGGTCTAACAAATATTGTTCTAAAGGATCATTAGGAGGCACGGCAATAGAAGCAAGACCAATAATTTCATCTTTACTAGGCAATTCTTTATCATGGGGTTGCCTACGAAATTTAGCAAAATTAAACTCATGAGACATATCCCCCAAACCAATAGTAACTACATCCTTTTTGCAGTCTATCCTAGCATTGACAGTATTCAAGAATGGTGTACCAAATATAATAGGACAAAAGTTATCTTCTGGGAACCAAGAACAAGAAAATCAACAGGGTATTTAACCTTCCCACACAAGACTTCAACATCTCTAACAATCCCAACAGGTGAAATAGTATCTCTATTAGCAAGCTTAATTGTAACATCAATCTCTTCTATCTTAGCAGGTGCAATATCATGCATAATTTCTTTGTATAAGGAATGAGGTATTGCACTTGCACTAGCACCCATGTCACATAAGCCATGATAGCAATGATCTCCTATTTTAACATAAATAACATGCATGCCAACAACAGGTCTATGTTTACCCTTAGTATCAGGTCTAGCAATTCTAGCAGCTTCATCACAGAAATAAATAACATGCCCATCAATATTATCAGCCAAGAGATCTTTAACCATAGCAATACTAGGTTCAACTTTAATTTTCTCAGGAGGTGTAGGTGTTCTAGTATTACTCTTACGAACCACAGTCGAAGCTTTAGCATGATCCTTTATTCTAACCGGGAAAGGTGGTTTCTCAATATAAGCAGTAGGCACAATAGGATCAACATTATAAGTGATAGTCTTTTCTTCAACTTTAATAGGTTCAACTACATTTACTTCAATGGGAGGATTATATTTAAACCACTTCTCCTTAGGGAGATCAACATGAGTAGCAAAAGATTCACAGAAAGAAGCTACTATCTCAGAGTCAAGTCCATATTTAGTGCTAAATTCATGGAAAACATCGGTATCCATAAAAGATTTAACACAATCAAACTTAGGTGTTATACCTGAATCCTTACCTTCGCTGAGGTCCCAATCTTCAGAGTTGCGTTTAATTCTTTCTAATAAATCCCATTTGAATCCAATAGTCTTCATCATAAGGGAACCAATACAAGAAGTATCGAGCATGGAGCGATTGTTGAGAGAAAGCTGAGCATAAAAAATTTGAATAATAATTTCTCTTGAGAGCTCATGATTGGGGCATGAATATAACATTGATTTAAGCCTCCCCCAAGCTTGAGCGATGCTTTCTCCTTCGCGAGGCCAAAAATTATATATATATAATTACGATCACGATGAACAAGATGCATAGGATAAAACTTCTGATGAAATTCCAATTTCAATCGGTTGTAGTTCCATGATCCCATATCATCACATAGCCTAAACCATGTCAATGCCTTTCCCTTAAAAGATAAAGGGAAGACCTTCTTCTTGATAACATCCTCGGGCATACCTGCAAGCTTAAATAATCCACAAACTTCATCCACATAGATTAGGTGCAAATCGGGATGTAATGTTCCATCTCCTGTAAAAGGATTAGCTAGCAGTTTCTCTATCATACGCGAAGGAACTTCAAAGTAAACATTTTCAGTAGGTTCAGTAGCAACTCTTTGCTCTACTGGTTGGGGCGAAGATACCCCGAACAAGCCCCTCAAAGGATTATGTTCCATAGTAACAAGTGACAGTAAATTTCAGCACACTATATAATTTTTTCCTTACCAAATTCCACCTACCAAAGGCGCTTCACTCCCCGGCAACGGCTCCAGAAAAGAGTCTTGATGACCCACAAGTATAGGGGATCTATCGTAGTCCTTCGATAAGTAAGAGTGTCGAATCCAACGAGGAGCAGAAGGAAATGACAAGCGGTTTTCAGTAAGGTATTCTCTACAAGCACTGAAAATATCGGTAACAGATAGTTTTGTGATAAGGTAATTGGTAAAGAGCAACAAGCAATAAAAGTAAATAAGGTGCAAAAAGATGTCCCAATCCTTTTTGTAGCAAATGACAAGCCTAGACAAACTCTTATATAAAGGAAAGCGCTCCCGAGGACACATGGGAATTATCATCAAGCTAGTTTTCATCACGCTCATATGATTCGCGTTCGGTACTTTGATAATTTGATATGTGGGTGGACCGGTGCTTGGGTACTGCCCTTCCTTGGAAAAGTATCCCACTTATGATTAATCCCTATTGCAAGCATCCGCAACTACAAAAGAAGTATTAAGGTAAACCTAACCATAGCATGAAACAGATGGATCCTAATCAGCCCCTTACGAAGCAACTCATAAAGTAGGGTTTAAGCTTCTGTCACTCTAGCAACCCATCATCTACTTATTACTTCCCAATGCCTTCCTCTAGGCCCAAATAATGGTGAAGTGTCATGTAGTCGACGTTCACATAACACCACTAGAGGAAAGACAACATACATCTCATCAAAATATTGAACGAATACCAAATTCACATGACTACTTATAGCAAGACTTCTCCCATGTCCTCAGGAACAAAGTAACTACTCACAAATCATATTCATGTTCATAATCAGAGGGGTATTAATATGCATTAAGGATCTGAACATATGATCTTCCACCAAATAAACCAACTAGCATCAACTACAAGGAGTAATCAACACTACTAGCAACCCACAGGTACCAATCTGAGGTTTGGAGACAAGATTGGATACAAGAGATGAACTATGGTTTGAGATAAGATGGTGTTGGTGAAGATGTTGATGGAGATTGACCCCCTCCCGATGAGAGGATCGATGGTGATGACGATTTCCCCTCCCAGAGGGAAGTTTCCCCGGCAGAATAGCTCCGCCGGAGCCCTAGATTGGTTCCGCCATGGTTCCGCCTCGTGGCGGCGGAGTTTCTCCCGAAAGCTTCCTTTTTTTCTCGGAGGAAAAACCTCATATAGCGGAAGATGGTCACCAGAGGCCTGTCAGGGGGCCCACGAGGAAGGGGGCGCGCCCAGGTGGTAGGGCGCGCCCCCCACCCTCGTGGATGGTGGGTGGCCCCCTCTGGTTCTTTCTTCGCCCAATATTTTTTATATATTCTGAAACGTGCTCCTGTGAAGTTTCAGGACTTCTGAAGTTGTGCATAATAGGTCACTAATATTTTCTCCTTTTCCAGCCCAGAATTCCACCTTCCGGCATTCTCCCTCTTTATGTAAACCTTGTAAAATAAGAGAGAATAGGCATAAGTATTGTGACATAATGTGTAATAACAGCCCATAATGCAATAAATATCAATATAAAAGTATGATGCAAAATGGACGTATCAATCCACTGTACTAGTTCATCCTCAATCTCCTCGTGAGGCTAATCCACCACAAAGCAGGAGTAGGGTTTTACACTGCAAGGTGGCCCGAACCTGGGAAACTGCCGTGTTCATCTTCTTCCCCGCTCACGCGTCCTTGACAAGTCTAGGCCGTAGAGTGGTGAGTTTGAGTTTATGATAGGGGGAGATCTTCGCACACAGCCCAGAGTTCGAACCCTCTTGGGTCTACGGAGCCCTGAATCCGACATTTGGCGCGCTAGGTAGGGGCGTGTCGAAGCTCCGCCTCTCCGTCAACCATGCTCCATCCTCGCACTATCATGCCTATGGCTGAAGCTCGCCGGGTCCGCACCGAGCGCCGGGCCGCTCGTGTCGCCTAGACGGCGCCCCACGCCGCTCTGCCTCTCCTGCGGCTAACGCCGCCATTGGCCCTGCTGCTCACGAGCAGCAGAACTCATTGCTGCCACCCTTCGTTCGGCGCAACGGCTACACCGCTACTCCGTCCCTCACCCTCGCCACAGCTTCGTCTTCTCACGCTCGACACAGGCCGACGAACGCGCAGGCCGTGTTGCTCATGGCGCGCGAGCTGCTGCGCTACTGTCCTACCAATGAGGGCTACGACAACTGGCTGGGTCGCATCACCGAGCTCATCAACGCCGCCTGCAAGGTCCCTGCACTGTCCCGCTCGTTCCGACCCCCACCATTTGAAACAGGCGACATTGCCCATGGCACGCCACCTCCTCCTCCTCTACGCCGCACCGGCCACAAGCCCTGACGCGATGCGCACCTGCGCGACCCGCCGCGTGGGGCACTGGTGCCGGCACGGAATGAGGCAAGCTGCCAGGTGGTGCAGTGGTTGCAAGGTGACGCACGTGTGCTCCTCGCACCATCGCACCAACATTAGGACCACGCGCCGCTGGAGGCAATAGCGCGAATGTCAAGACCGAGTTCCCCCCGCGCGTGTTGCGCTCGTGAGCGCAGAGGGCTGCCACGCCTTCACCCCGAAGTTGCGCCGCGTCGTTTGACCCGTCAAGTTCAAGCCGGACCTGCCTTTGCACTATGATGACACTCCCGACCCTGCAGAGTTCCTCCATATCTACTCGCTGAGCATCAAGGTGGCGAACAGCGACGAAAAGGTCATGGCGAACTGGTTCCCCATGGCCCTCAAGGACGACGCACGCTCCTGGCTCCTGCACCTGTCGGAGGGGTCGATCTCCTCTTGGGATGAGCTCAGTGAACGCTCCATCACCAACTTCCGGGGCACTTGTGACCGCGCCCATGTAGTGAACGACCTGCAGCGCGTGAAGCAGCAGCCAGGCGAAACCTTGCACAAGTACATACAATAGTTCACGAATGTTCGCCTCAAGATCCTGAAGGCGTCGGACGAGGCCATCATCTCGGCATTCACCGATGGTGTCAGGGACGTCAAGATGAAAGAGGAGCTCGCCATCCACGAGGACTTGTGCTCGGCCCTGGAGATGTTCAAGATGGCGAACAAGTACGCAAGGGCCGAAGAGGGCCGCCTCTCCCTCCTCGAGCTTCCGGAGGCTGATCCCGAAGACAAGAAGGCCAAGGCTAAGGAGGCGAAGCGCAATGGCACTGTTGTGCTTGCAGCTGAGCCCAAGACGAAGCACGACCGTGACCATGATGAGCCTCCCAGGGGCAGCCCCCCATTTTGCATCTTCCACAACGTACACAACCACAACACCAACGACCGCCAGTTGCTCAGGGCCCTCCATGATGGATGCCTTGGCTGCCGCCCCGAGCGTAGTGACTGTGGTTACAGCCGTGGAGGAGGCCGCGGCGGAGGCCGCTAGGACAACTGCGACCCTTGTCAGGACTGGCGTGACCAACCTCAGGAGGACCGCTGGCGTGATGAGCCTCATGACGGACCCTGGTGTGACCAACCTTGTGAGGCCCGTCCTCAAGGCAATGCCGGCCTCCCTCCGCTGCGGCCGCCGCCAAGGAGAAATGACGGCAACTGGCAAGATGATGGGGCTGGGGGCTTCCAGGAACCTCGTGCGATGGCCTGCATCCTGGGTGGTTCCTAGGCCCTAGCCTCTCATCGCATCTTCAAGCAGTTCTCTCGTGGTCCTCCCGAAGCTCGAGGCCGTGCGTCCCCTCAAGTGGCCGCAGTACGCTATCACCTTCGACTCCAAGGACCAGCTCAAGTGCTCGGCAGCCGCAGGCGCACTTCCGATGCTGTGCACGCCCACCATCAGCAACGTCTTCGTTACCAAGACCCTCATCGACGGTGGCGCGGGGCTCAATGTTCTCTCTATCGAGACGCTCCAAGTGCCTTATGACCAGCTCCTTCCCACCAAGCCCTTCTCAGGAGTGACTGACGGTTCCACCATACCCTTGGGGCAGGTGCGCCTCCCTGTCACCTTTGGCAAGCGCGAAAACTACCACACCAAGCTCATCGACATCGACGCCGCCCACATCGGCCTCCCGTATAATGCCATCCCTGGGTACCCTGCCATCGCGAAGTTCATGGCGGCAACCCACCATGGCTACAATGTCCTCAAGATGCCAGGGTGCACCGTCATCATCACGGTCGCCTGTGATGCGGCTTGAACTACGTCGGTATTTCCCCAAAGAGGAAGGGATGATGCAGCACAACTACGATAGGTATTTCCCTTAGTGATGAGACCAAGGTCATAGAACCAGCAGGAGAACCACCCAAGACTATGTGAACGACACCTGCACACAAAGAACAAATACTTGCAACCCGACGTAAAAAAGGGGTTGTCAATCCCTCCCGAGTAAAAGATAGGTAAAATTTGTAGTAGATTGGATAAATAATCTTGCAGGAGCGCGAGATAAAATAAATAAATAAAAATTGCAGCAAGGTATTTTTAGGTTTTTGGATTAATAGTTCTGAAAATAAAATCAAATAAAAATAGATCTCGAAGGAAAATATAATAAATAAGAGACCTGGGTCATAGATTTCACTAGTGGCTTCTCTCGAGAAAAATAGCATACGATGGGTAAACAAATTACTGTTGGGCAATTGATAGAAATTCAAATAATCATGACGATATCCAGGCAATGATCATTATATAGGCATCACGTCCAAGATTAGTAGACCGACTCGTGCCTACATCTACTACTATTACTCCACACATGAACCGCTATCCAGCATGCATCTAGTGTATTAAGTTCATGGAGAAACGGAGTAATGCAATAAGAACGATGGCATGATGCAGACAAGATCTATTCATGTAGGAATAGACCCCATCTTGCTATCCTTAATAACAATGATACATACGTGTCGTTTCCCCTTCTATCACTGGGAACGAGCACCGTAAGATCGAACCCATCACAAAGTACCTCTTCCCATGGCAAGGAAAATCAATCTAGTCGGCCTAACTAAACCAAAGATTCGAAGAAGAAATACGAGGCTATAAGTAATCATGCATATAAGAGATCAAAAGACTCAAATAACTTTCATGGATAAAAACATAGATCTGATCATAAACTTAAAGTTCATCGGATCCCAACAAACACACGACAAAAAGAGTTACATCAAATAGATCGACCATTGCATTGAGAATGAAAAGAGAGAGAGAGAGAGAGAGAGAGAGAGAGAGAGAGAGGAAGCCATCTAGCTACTAACTACGGCCCCGTAGGTCTACAATGAACTACTCACGCATCATCCGAGAGGCACCAATGAGGATGATGAACCCCTCCGTGATGGTGTCTAGATTGGATATGTGGTTTCCGGAACTTGCGGCAGCTGGAATTGAATTTTGTCGACTCCCCTAGGGTTTCTGGGATATTGGGGTATTTATAGAGCAAAGAGGCGGTGCCGGAGGCCATCGAGGTGGGCACAACCCACCAAGGCGCCCCTGGGCCTCCAGGCGCACCCAGGTGGGTTGTGCCCCCCTCGGGGCACCCCTCTGGTACTTCTTTGGCCCAATGTGTGTCTTCTGGCCTAGAAAAATTGTCCAAAAAATTTCGCTGTGTTTGGACTCCCTCTGGTATTGATTTTCTGTGAAGTAAAAAACAAGCAAAAAATAGCAACTGGCACTAGGCACTATGTCAATAGGTTAGTCCCAAAAAATGATATAAAGTTGATATAAAATGATTGTAAAACATCCAAGAATAATATAACAACATGGAACAATCAAAATGTATAGATACATTGGAGACATATCAGCATCCCCAAGCTTAATTCCTGCTTGTCCTCGACTTGGTAAATGATAAAAACAGAAATTTTGATGTGGAATGTTGTCCAACATATTCATCACATATTCTTTTCTTTGTAGCTTGGACATTTGGACTTTTGTATGATTCAAAGCAATAGTCTAGCTTTGACATGAAGAGTTCAATACTCAAGCATATCAACAAGGAACCATGTTTTTCAAAATATCAACACTAAAGCAAGTTATCCCTAACCCATTATGCTCAATCATTGATCCATTCATGAAACACACTCGCATGTTAGCTACACCCAATGCTCAAGTACGATCATAGTGCTCCTTAGTTGGTGCTTTATAAGAGAAGATGGAGACTCAAATAAAAATAAAATTACATAAAGTAAAAGAGAGGCCCTTCACAGAGGGGAGTAGGGATTTGTAGAGGTGCCAGAGTTCAAAGCAAAAAAGATAGAGATAAAAACATTTTGGGTTGCATGCTTTTCCTGTCAACGAAAACGATCGAGTAGTTCCCAATACTTTCCATGCTAGATATATCATAGGCGGTTCCCAAACATAAAATAAAGTTTATTCCTTTTTCCACCATACTTTCACATTCCACAGCTAACCGAATCCACGGGTGTCGTCCATACCAACACTTTCCAAGGAATTTATTATTTGACAACATCAACTAAATTCATTTCTCATTTCAAGACGGGGCATCCCTAATACATTTGTAGTACTCTCGTGTAATGACAAGTGAATAAACACTCATCTTGAGAATAACACATCTAGCATGGAAACATATCAGCCACCCCCTACTGTTTCATGAGCGGTATGAGCACACAAAAGAGAAAATTATTTTGAAAAATAGAGATGGCACATACAAATTTGCTTAGAACGGCAAAAGAATACCACATATAGGTAGGTATAGTGGACTCACGTGACAAAACTGGGTTTACGGATTTTGGATGCACAAGTAGTGATCATACTTAGTGCAAATGAAGGCTAGCAAAAGATTGAGAAGCATCCAACCAAGAAGCAAAAAATCTCATAAGTGAGCATTAAGCATAACCAACACCGAATAATGCACCACAAGTAGGATATAATTTCATTGTATAACTGTTGACTTTCGTGCTTGCATAAGGAATCACAAACCTTAACACCAACATTCTTACTAAAGCATAATTACTCACCAACATGACTCACATATTATATCATCATATCACAAAACTATTACAAGGAATCAAGTTTATTTTGTCCAATGATCTTCACGAAAGTGTTTATTATATCCCTCTTGAATATCTATCACTTTGGGACTAATTTCATATGTTGCTTTTGATAGCTCAAACAAATCTAAATGAATAACATTAGCATAAAATTTTTCTTCTCTCAAGATAATTTAAGTGAAGCATGAGAGAATGATAACCCACAAGTATAGGGGATCGTTTGTAGCCTTTTTCCATAAATAAGAGTATAGAACCCAACGAGGAGATAAAGGTAGAACAAATATTCCCTCAAGTTCTATCAATCACTGATACAACTCTAGCACACCTGACGTCTGCTTTACCGAAAACAAGTACGAAACTAGTTTGTAGGAGTGATGCTAAAACTACTTTGAAAGAATAAAACTAGAAGTACTTTGCAAGATAATAAAAGTTAGGTATTTAGAAAAAGGGTTTGTGTCAGTAAGAAAGTTATTTGTCCCTAGGCAATCAATAACAAGTACCGGTAATCATTCTTGTAATTTTATATGAGGGAGAGGCATGAGCTAACATACTTTATCTACTTGGATCATATGCACTTATGACTGGAACTCTAGCAAGCATCTGCAACTACTAAAGATCATTAAGGTCGTGAAAAGTATCAAGTCCTCTTTACTCCCATACGTCATACCCCACTTACTTGGGTTTAAGCTTCTGTCACTCTCGCAACCCACCATAAGCGAACCATAATCATATTGCAACACTCTACAACGGGGGCCCCTCACGTTTGTGCGAGAATGGAGGGCACTGTAGGACAACACCATAAATAAAATATACAATCATACCAACCAAGATCACAATTAACCCACATGACAAAACGGATTTACTCAAACATCATAGGATAACCATAGATCATTGGGAAATAATATATGGAGTTGAGCACCATGTTTAAGTAGAGATTACAGCGGGGGGAAGAGGTGTTACACCACTGCATAGAGGGGGAGAAAGTTGATGTTTACGGTAGCAAGATTGTTGATGTAGATCGTCCTCCCGATCATTGCCCCGGCGGCACTCTGGCGCCACCGGAAGCGAGGGGGAGAGAGCCCCCTACTTCTTCTTCATCCTTGGCCTCCCCCCTAGACGGGGAGGAGAATTCCCCCTCTGGTCCATGGTATCCTATGGCGTCGAAGGGGCGGGAGCCCCTCCGAGATTGGATCTCCCTCTCCGTTCTCTTCTGTTTCGCGTTCCCCTGATTTGGCTGAAAACCGTTTCTTATATTCTGGGAGATCCGTAACTCTGATTAAGCTGAGATTTTAACATGATTTTTTTTCTGGATATAAGCTTCCTTGCACCCAAAGTAAAGCTCCAACTGACCTACGAGGTGCGCATAACCCACCACCACGCACCAGGGGCCTCTCGCGCGCCCTGGTGTCTTGTGGGCTGTGTGGGCCTCCGTTTGCGGTGATTCCAACTCCCAAAAATCACATATATTCCGAAATAATTCTCTGTAAAAAACATGCAAAAACAGGAACTGGCACTGGGCACTGGATCAATAGGTTAGTCCAATAAATCATATAAAAAGTTGCCAAAAGTATGTAAAAGTTGTATAATATTGGCATGAAACAATAAAAAATTATAGATACGACAGCGACATATCAGAGAATTTCTTCAAAATTTTACTAACTCTCAAATAAATCTTAGTGAAGCATGAGAGCATTTATTCAAAAATAATAAAGCACACCATGCTCAAAATGATATAAGTGAAGCACTAGAGCAATTCCATAGCTCAAAAAGATTTTAGGAAGCATAGAGAGCAACTCTAACAAGTCATAGCATAATTTTGGATCTCTCAAATAGGTGTGTCCAGCAAGGATAGATGAATAAAAATAAAAAGCGAAACAAGCAAAGACTCATATCATAGAAGACGCTCCAAGCAAAACTCATGATATGTGACGAATAAAAATATAGCTCCAAGTAATTAAAATACCGATGGTCATTAGAAGAAAGAGGTGATGCCACTCAGGCATCCCCAAGCTTAGTTTCGTGCTTCTCTTTTAGTTAATAGCTTGGTATGCCATGGGGAATCCCCAAGCTTAGGCCCTTCTTACTCCTTATTCCTTCATGCATCGTGATCTCACCTAAAACTTGAAAACTTCAATCACACAAAACTCAACAAAACTTTCGTGAGATCCGTTAGTATAGCAAAGCAAATCACTACTATAAGTACTGTTGCAAACCCATTCATATTTTATTTTCACATTATATCTACTGTATTCCAACTTTACTATAGCTTATACCCTCCAATAAAAACCATAGATCCATCGAAATAAGCACACAACGCAAAGAAAACAGAATCTGTCAAAAATAGAACAGTCTGTAACAATCTGAAAACTATGAATACTTATGTAACTCCAAATATTCTAAAAAATTAGGAAAACATGTGAAAGTTTTATATAAATCTTGTGTACAAAAATCAGGATATTATTGCGCTCCTGTTAAAAATGAAAATTATTTTTATGGATGCAAAAATTTCCGTTTTTCAACAATATCAAATCAACTATCACCCAACATGATCCCAAAGGATTTGCTTGGCACACACACTAATTAAAACATAAAAGGCACAATCATAACAATAGCATAATTTTGCAATCACTCAACAATAGAAAAAAGACAAAGATAAATTTTATTCATTGGGTTGCCTCCCAACAAGCGCTATCATTTTATGCCCCTAGCTAGGCATAATGCAAAGATCTAAGTATTGTCATCTTTATTTCTAGATCCATAAGATGCCCTCATGATTGATTCATATAGTGGCTGAATTCTAGTTCTAGGGAAGTGTTCCATACCCTTCCTTAGTGGAAATTGAAATTTAATATTGCCTTCTTTCATATCAATCATGGCGCCAATAGTGCGTAAAAATGGTCTACCAAGTATAATAGGACAAGACGGATTGCAATCAATATCAAGAACAATAAAATATATGGGCACATAATTACTATTTGCAAGAATAAGAACATCATTAATTCTTCCAGTAGGCTTTTTAATAGTAGAATCCGCCAAGTGCAAATTTAAAGAACATTCTTCAATATCGGTAAGACCAAGCACATCACATAAAGATTTCGGAATTGTAGAAACACTAGCACCCAAGTCACATAAAGAAAAACACTCATAATTTTTAATCTTGACTTTGATATTAGGTTCTCATTCATCATGTATTTTTTTAGGAATTGAAATCTCTGATTCCAAGTTTTCTTCCAAAGATTTCATCATAGCATCAACGATATATGTTCAGTAAAAGCTTTAGTTTGTTCATAAGCATGGGGTGAATTAATCATGGATTGAAACAAAGAAATATAATCAATCAAAGAGCCATTATCATAATTAAAGTCTTTGTAATCCAAAAGTGTTGGCACATCACTAGTTAAAGTTTTGACCTCTCCAAACCCACTTTTATCAATTTTCTCAACAAGATTTTCACCCTCCAAATTATCGAGACACCTTCTAGCTAAAGATGATTCTTCTTCATTCCCTTTATCATCAATTTTAGTTTTACTAAACAATGAATCAATAGAAAAAACACCAATCATTTTGAGATCTTCATCATTTTTATGAAAGCAATCACTAGAAACGCCTTTTCTAAAAATTCTCTTTTAGCTCTAAGCATAGCGGTTCTTTTCTTACTTTCATCCGTAAAACATATAAAGTTTTAATTGATTCATCAATCTTAGGCACAAAAATTTTCATCTTGAGATTTTCTACATCATTAGAAATTCTATCAATGCTCCTAGACATATCATCAATCTTACTCAACTTTTCTTCTATCGTAGTATTAATTTTTTTTTGAGCATTGATAAATTATTTAATATTATTCTTAAGATCAGAGGTGTTCCTATTATTATTATAAGAAGGACTACCATAGGAATTACCATAATTATTAGAGGAATTTCCCGGAAAAGGTCTAGGATTAAAATTACCTCTATAAGCATTGTTATTAAAATTGTTTCGTGAGCCAAAATTCATATCTATGGCATCACTATTTTTCTCAATCAAGGTAGACAAAGGCACATCATTAAGATCAATAGGAGCATGTTTATTAGAAACTAGCTTCATAAGAGCATCAACTTTTTCACTCAAATAATTTATTTCTTCTACCGAATTAACTTTTTTACTAGTAGGAGCTCTTTCGGTATGCCATTATGAATAATTTTCCATAATATTATCAAGCAATTTAGTAGCTTCACCCAAAGTAATTTCCAGAAAAGTACCACCGTGACAGAACCTAAAAGATTTCTAGAAACAAAATTCAATCCCGCATACAAATTTTGTATGATCATCCAAAGGTTTAAACCATGAGTAGGACAATTTCTTAGCATCAATTTCATTCTTTCCCAAGATTGCGCAACATGTTCATGCTCAAGTTGCTTAAAATTCGTGATTGTCCTAAGGGAAATAATTTTCACGGGCGGAAAATATTTAGTAATAAAAGCATATTTGCACTTATCCCAAGAATCAAAACTATTGCGAGGCAAAGAAGAAACCAATTTTTTGCACGATCTCGCGAAGAAAGCGGGAATAATTTTAACTTCACAATATCATTGTCCTGATACGTCTCCGTCGTATCTACTTTTCCAAACACTTTTGCCCTTGTTTTGGACTCTAACTTGCATGATTTGAATGGAACTAACCCGGACTGACGCTGTTTTCAGTAGAATTGCCATGGTGTTATTTTTGTGCAGAAATAAAAGTTCTCGAAATGAACTGAAAATCAACAGAGAATAATTTTGGAATATATAAAAATACTGGAAGGAAGATCCACGTCAGGGGGGTCTCCACCTGTCCACGAAGGTGGGGGCGCGCCCTACCCCCTGGGCACGCCCCCCTGCCTCGTGGGCCCCCTGACGCTCCACCGACCTCAACCCTGACTCCATATATTCACTTTCGGGGAGAAAAAAACCAGGGAGACGAATTCATTGTGTTTTATGATACGGAGCCGCGGCCATGCCCTTAACTCTCTCGGGAGGGCTGATCTGGAGTCCGTCTGGACTCCGGAGAGGGGAATCGGTCGCCATCGTCATCATCAACCTTCCTCCATCACCAATTTCATGATGCTCACCGCCGTGCGTGAGTAATTCCATCGTAGGCTTGCTGGACGGTGATGAGTTGGATGAGATTTATCATGTAATTGAGTTAGTTTTGTTAGGGTTTGATCCCTAGTATCCACTATGTTCTGAGATTGATGTTGCTATGACTTTGCTATGCTTAATGCTTGTCACTAGGGCCTGAGTGCCATGATTTCAGATCTGAACCTATTATGTTTTCATTAATTATGAGAGTTCTTGATCCTATCTTGCAAGTCTATAGTCACCTACTATGTGTTATGATCCGGCAACCCCGAAGTGACAATAATAGGGACCACTCCCGGTGATGACCGTAGTTTGAGGAGTTCATGTATTCACTATGTGTTAATGCTTTGGTCTGGTAATCTATTAAAAGGAGGCCTTAATATCCCTTAGTTTTCAATAGGACCCCGCTGCCATGAGAGGGTAGGATAAAAGATGTCATGCAAGTTCTTTTCCATAAGCACGTATGACTATATTCAGAATACATGCCTACATTACATTGATGAATTGGAGCTAGTTCCTTGTCACCCTAGGTTATGACTGTTACATGATCGATCGCATCTGGAATAATTCTCTATCACCGATCCATTGCCTACGAGCTTTCCATATATTGTTCTTCGCTTATTAATTTTCCGTTGCTATCATTATCATCACTATAAAACACCAAATTTTTTACTTTTGCTACTGTTACCACTATTATCATATTACTTTGCTGCTAAACACTTTGCTGCAGATACTAAGTTTCCAGGTGTGGTTGAATTGACAACTCAGCTGCTAATACTTGAGAATATTCTTTGGCTCCCCTTGTGTCAAATCAATAAATTTGTGTTGAATAATCTACCCTCAAAAACTGTTGCGATCCCCTATACTTGTGGGTTATCAAGACTATTTTCTGACGCCGTTGCCGGGGAGCATAGCTCTATTCTTTGAGTCACTTGGGATTTATATCTGCTTATCACTATGAAGAACTTAAAAGACTCAAAAACAAAAATTTATCCCTCAACTACGAGGGGAGGTAAGGAACTGCCATCTAGCTCCGCACTTGATTCACCTTCTGTTTTGAGTAAGCTTGCGACATCTAAAGCTGCTTCTGCTATTAATTCTGATATGTCGCATGTTATTGATGATGCCACTTCTGCTATGCATGATACTTATGATGAAACTACTTCTATGCTTGATACTACTATGCCACTTGGTGAAATTCTTAATGAACAACTTGCTAGGGCTAGAGAGAATGAAATTATTGAAACTGATAATTTCGATGAAAGTGATGATGAAGACTCTCCCCCTAGATATGAATTACCTATTGTGCCTGAGGACTATGTTATGGGTGAAGAAACTGCTAGAGATTTTCTTGCTTGCAATGATAGGAGTGATCTTAAGAAATTATTAGCTAAGCTGAAACATAAAACTCTTAATGCTAGAATGAAATATGATCCTGCTTATGCTACTTCACCTATCTTTGTTACTGATAAGGATTATGATTTCTCTGTCGACCCTGAGATAATTACTTTGGTTGAATCTGATCCTTTCTATGGCTATGAATCTGAAACTGTTGTGGCACATCTTACTAAATTAAATGATATAGCCACCTTATTCACTAATGATGAGAAAACTCGCCACTACTATATCCTTAAAATATTTCCGTTCTCATTAAAGGGTGATGCTAAGATATGGTTTAATTCTCTTGATCCTGGTTGTGTGTGTAGTCCCCAGGATATGATTTATTACTTCTCTGCTAAATATTTCCCCGCTCATAAGAAACAAGCTGCTTTAAGGGAAATATATAATTTTGTGCAAATTGAAGAAGAGAGTCTCCCACAAGCTTGGGGGATGCTTCTCCAATTACTTAATGCTTTGCCTGATCATCCTCTTAAGAAAAACCAAATACTTGATATCTTTTATAATGGGCTAACCGATGCTTCCAGAGACCACCTGGATAGTTGTGCCAGTTGTGTTTTCAGGGAAAGAACACCAGATGAAGCTAAAATTCTATTGAATAATATGTTGACTAATGAAAATAACTAGACACTTCTTGATCCAATTCACGATCCAATTCCTGAACCAACTCCTAAGCCAACTCCGAAGAAGAGGGGTATTCTATTTCTCAGTCCTGAAGATATGCAAGAGGCACAGAAATCTATGAAGGAAAAGGTATTAAAGCTGAAGATGTTAAGAATTTACCTCCTATTGAAGAAATACATGGTCTTAATTTACCGCCTGTTGAAGAAATACATGGTTTTAATCCATCACCTATTGAAGAAATACATGGTCTTGATAACCCAACATAGGTAGTAAAGGTAAATTCTCTCTATAGGTATGATAAAGCTGAAATTCCATTTACTAAGTTTTCTAGCCCATGCTTGGATGAGTTTGATGACTTTATGGTTAAACAAGCAAACTTCAATGCTTATTTTGGTAGAGAATTAAAACGCAATGCTGATATGCTTGAACACTTGGGTGATTATATGGCTAATATTAAAGGTGAACTTAAACTTATTAGTAAACATGCTTCTATGGTTACCACTCAAGTAGAACAAGTACTTAAAGCTCAGAATGATTTGCTCAGTGAATTAAATAGTAAGAAAAATGATAATGCTGTTAGAGTTATGACTAGAGGAGGTAAAATGACTCAGGAACCTTTGTATCCTGAGGGCCATCCTAAGAGAATTGAGCAAGATTCTCAGAGAAATAATATAGATGCACCTAGTCCTTCTAAGAGGAAGAAAAAGAAAAATGATAGGACTTTGCATGTTTCTAGTGAACCTGTTGTAGACACACCTAAGAATCCCAATGATATTTCTATTTCTGATGC
The DNA here is from genome assembly GCF_018294505.1 of Triticum aestivum. Taxonomy (NCBI): domain Eukaryota; kingdom Viridiplantae; phylum Streptophyta; class Magnoliopsida; order Poales; family Poaceae; genus Triticum; species Triticum aestivum. The sequence continues at coordinate 129,619,513 of NC_057800.1, read as the reverse complement.
TGAAACACAATCTGGTAATGAACATGAACCTAGTGATAATGTTAATGATGATGTTCATGTAGATGCTCAACCTAGCAATGATAATGATGCTGAGATTGAACCTGCTGTTGATCTTGATAACCCACAATTAAAGAATCAATGTTATGACAAGAGAGACTTTGTTGCTAGGAAGCACGGTAAAGAAAGAGAACCATGGGTTCAGAAACCCATGCCCTTTCCTCCTAAACCATCCAAGAAAAAGGATGATGAGGATTTTGAGTGCTTTGCTGAAATGATTAGACCTATCTTTTTGCGTATGTGTTTTATTGATATGATTAAAATGAATCCTTATGCTAAATATATGAAATAAATTGTTACAAATAAAAGAAAGATACCGGAAGCTGAAATTTCCACCATTCTTGCTAATTATACTTTTAAGGGTGGAATACCAAAGAAACTAGGAGATCCTGGAGTACCAACTATACCATGCTCCATTAAAAGAAATTATGTTAGAACTGCTTTATGTGATCTTGGAGCCGGTGTTATTGTTATGCCTCTCTCTTTATATCGTAGACTTGATTTGAATAAGTTGACACCTACTGAAATATCTTTGCAAATGGCTGATAAATCAACTGCTATACCTGTCGGTATTTATGAGGATGTGCCTGTTGTGGTTGCAAACGTTGCTATTTTAACAGACTTTGTTATTCTTGATATTCCCGAGGACGATAGTATGTCTATTATTCTTGGAAGACCTTTTTTGAATACCGCAGGGGCTGTTATTGATTGCAACAAAGGCAATGTAACTTTTCATATTAATGGAAATGAGCATACGATACACTTTCCGAGGAAACAACCTCAAGTTCACAGTACTAATTCTATTGGAAAAATTCCATCAATTATTATTGGAGGTCTTGAATTTCCTCTTCCTGCTGTTAAGAAGAAATATGATATTGTTATTATTAGGGACATGCATATCCCCGTTGAGGTAACATAGTGTTATTCAAAATTTCTCCGGTTCCATGTTAGTCCGAATGAGTTCGTTAACAAGACTTGATCAACCTTGTTAGTGGATTCCTTTTGATGAGCATGAGATGGATGAAGTTAGAAAGCACAACTCTCTGTACCCTCCTTTAACTTTCTGTTATTTAGTTGAAATAAAGTAAAAATAGTATTTTTTTTGTCTGTTTTCTGATCCATGCAATAAAAAATACCCTGAAAATAAAAGTTCTCCAAATGCCCTGAAAATTAAATATGATTTTTTTCTGGAATATATAAGAATATCTGGCACTGAGAACACAGCAGGGGGAGCAAGCACCTGGCCATGAGGGTCCAGGGCGCGCCCCCTGCCTCATGGGCCCACGGTGGCTCCCCTCCACTTATTCCAGCTACCACACACTCCTTCTTCCTCCCACAAACATCACTAACCAGCTCAAACCCGAGTCCAAGCTCATTTTGCTGCCACTTTCGATCTCCTTGCTCAAGGCACCTCTCACAAAACTGCTTTGGGGGATTGTTCCTTGGTATGTGACTCCTCCAATGGTCCAATTAGTTTTTGTTCTAGTGCTTTATTCATTGCATATTTTTGCTGCTTAGGTGACCCTGTTCTTGAGCTTGCATGTTAAATCTTTGTGGTCAAAAGTAGGTTTGATGCATGATATTGCCTCTAGGCACTTGTAGGAATAGTAGCTATCAATATTGTTGAGTATGGTTCACTTTTATTTTGAAGTTACTAAAATTTCAGAAATTTTTTAGAGGAATAAATATGTTTAGGAAAATGTACCAAGGTGGTCCTTCAAAGAAGCAAGGACCCAGGCTCGCAATACGCGATGCCGACGAAGAACCACCGAGGGAAGCTCAAGTGCGGGCTTGTGAATGGCCCTCAGTGGACTTTATGGATCGAGCAGGAATCAAGGAAGAATTTAACGCGTATGTGTGTAATGCCGATCTTGGGAGCTTCGAGGCAGATATGTGCCACCAGTACCACTATCTCACTGATTCCTTCATGAGAAGGTTTGAAGTTTCATCATCATGCAACTCCCAAACCGTCCTGTTTGATCTTTATGAAAATTCTTATACTATGGACTTAGAGGATTTTAACACTGCTTGCAAACTTCCACAGTGGGGCAGTCCTAATGAGCCCCGCAAATCTGAATTTAGAGATTTTCATGCTAGTATAACTGTAGGGGAATCTAGAGACATAACACAAGCTACCATAGGGGAGCATTCATTTTCCTGCTATACATTATTTTGCTCTCTTAATAGGTAGATGCATAAATGGTAAGGATGAAGCATGTCACATGTGTGTCCCTAATCTCAGTATTCTCAGGAGCTCTGTGTTAGGAGATAAACATTATAATCTGGGAGCCATTGTTGCACGCAGGTTGCATAATAATAGAATTAATGGAGATTTCTTTGGTAGAATTTATGCAACCCGATTAGCTAATTTTCTTAATATACCCATACGTGGGTATGATATTGAGTTGCCTCCTGTTTATTTAGATTATGAGGCCATAGTTCGTCATCAGTTTGTTGAGAGGAATGATCAGTTCCTCCAGTACCTACTAATCTTTGACAGACGACACACCTATCACATCGCTCTCCCTGCTACTACTTTCTTTGACTCTTAGGCAAAAGGGAGATATGTTATAACCAGGGAGGAGGCGGACGAGTATAAGAGGAGGGCGGAGATGGCCCGTCTCCAAGCGGCAGCTCATGAGGCAATAGCTGTTGCATCTCAGTATGACCCCAGCTACAACTTTGGATATCCGCCAGGCCAGCCGTGGCCATAGACCAACATAGGCCAAAAGCCTAAGCTTGGGGGAGTACGTATTTCTCACTAACATTACATTCATGTTCACACACTCATTGCTAGTTGTCGGTGCTCATACTTTTTCATTGTATCATCCATGCTAGTTTATTTTCCTTTTTATGCTTTCTTCTTGTGTGTTTAATAAACCTTAAGAAAAAAAATTAGTTGTAGCTTTTAATTAGTTTACTTTCTATGCGTGTAGTAGTAATTAAAAAGAAAACCCAAAAATATTTCTTGTTCTTCTTTTGCTTGTTGGGAGCTTTCCCATGTAAATAGTTTTTATTTCTTCTCTTTTCTTTGGGGGTCGATAGGAGAGGACCATAATGAAAATGTTAAAGTGGCTCTTATATGCATTACCGTTGATCTGACAAAGAGCCCATATTACTGTGTCTTCTCTCTTGAATTGAATGCCTGCAGATTCCAGCTTAGTCCAATGCACGTGCACTATTATTATTATTATCCACACTATTTGGTCGTGCAAGTGAAAGGCAATAATGATGATTATATGATGAACTTATTGAGATGAGAAAAGATGGTATGAACTCAACCTCTCTTGTTTTTATAAATATGATTAGTTCATCGTTCCTGATTCAGCCTATTATAAACATGTTTGCAATGACAATTAGAGATTATAGCTGCTTATGCCATGCTTAATTAGCTAGGAGCTTATAATGGTTTACCTTGTGTGCCAACATGCTATTAAAATGGTTGTGATGTGGTATGATAGGGTGGTATCCTCTTTTGAACAATTCGAGTGGCTTGACTTGGCACATGTTCATGCATGTAGTTGAAACAAAATCAACATAATTTGTGCTAGGGGTTATGACCGAAGTCGAGGCCCTCAAAAGGGCTGTTGCCGAGGCCGAGGAGAAGGCGGCCGCGGAGCAGACTCTTCGTGAGAAACACGAGCCCAGAGTTATTAAAGCTGATCAGGAGCTGCAAGAGGCCGTAAGTAAATGCGAGACCTTGGAGTAGAGTTTAATGGAGAAAGAGTCCGAATTCGCCAAGGCGCGCCAAGCCACGAGCGATGCCCGGGGGGGAAACCCAAAGCGCCCTGCAGGGGATCCAAGAGGCGAGAAAGATCGCGGCAGGTAAGGCTTTTCCCATGTAAAGCAAGTATTTGAAGGGAAAATTATGTTTCTGATTCTGAATCCAGACTTCTCAGGTGTATTTGCTGAGCTACCTTGCAGCATATCAGATGCCGTCTAATTCTACCGAGCCAAAGAAAGGAACACCGTGGATAAGCTCTTCTGGTCGCAATATTTGGCGCCGAATTATCCGGTGCCTCTTGCCGATCAACTGAAACAGCTGATTGAACTGCATAAGGTGGTGGAACTAGCCATGAAGGATATGGTTATCCGGCTATGGCATGTCGAGCCGATTCCAAGCAGCTACTTTGGGCTCGTGAGGCGGCTTGTAAGCGCTTGCCCTCGACTTGACGTCATCAAGCGGTCGGTCTATATAGAAGGAGGGCGAATGGCCTTCGCCTGCGCAAAGGTGCACTGGGGGAGATGGATGCCGAAAAGCTGGTGACCGGGGGACCCCCAGAGGGGAAGGAGCACCGCAAGCCCGAAGTGTATTATAAAAGTGTCCTGAAAGGATCCTACCTTGCAGCGGAGCTATGCGCCAAGGACATTATATTTCCATGAGTGCCAATCATGTTGTCCTTTGTAATATTGAACGAGGTCGTTTATATTTTGCCTGTTATATAAAAGTTTACCCTCCTGTGCGACCGTTTTTATGTTAAACCTGAGAGTTGGCCAGTCGTTGGCTTCTTCCCCCACGTAAGAAGTACGGGGGTGTTCGAGATAAACCTGAGCACTCTTTATCCCAGTTTTGGGTCCTCCGAAGGAGGTGCTCAGCACAACGAACCAGGCAATCGGACTATAGGGCTTTATCACTCTCACTTAGCCATAGGAACTTTAGTATGGTCGGCGCAGCCCCTTGTGTTCGAAAAACCGTACTAGGGGCTCTATAAGCACCTGATCGGAGAAAAAACCAATCCATCGCATGCTGCATTGGTTATGGCATTATGCAGGAGAAATCCTTAAAGATTTTGTGACCGCTTGAACAGTTGACCAACTCTCGCCGAATCATGACAGTTAGTTTTCGGCTTTCTCTACTGAGTTGCTCGTCCGGAAGAACCGGGACACAATCGCAGTAGTTCTCCTAGTGCTACCTTAGCCGATATAGGGGAACGTAAGGTACCAAAACATGGGAGCCGAGCAAACCCAACTATTGATCCAAGACATGATTCGGAGCTAATGCATATAATGCTATTGGTTCGGGGTGCCAAACATCCATGAAGGTGTTCGGACTTTTATTGCCGTGTTACGGGAAAAATGAAGCCCCTGGCATATTTAAGGCATATCGCTATGTACGGATGCCACTTGACAAAATGATTTCGATAAGAAATAATCGGCAGGTCAACGTCATATAAATTCACATGTTGTATTTTGAATAATACATCTAAGCGTATGGGTATGAGTAATGTGGTAAAAAAGGAGTTGTAATAGCAGAACGTGCTGTGGCCAGGGGGAGAGGTTGAGTGCGGATCCGTAATATAGCCGGTCGGTCACTGCGGGGAGTGTCTAAGGATTCCCTGGCACGTTCAAGCTGCCTCCGTGGAATCCGTCCTGGTCGGTGCAAAGGTTAACATGCGAAGGAAATATAAGAAATGTATATGTGCCGGAGGGCGGTTGAACCGCTGAGTCCGGCCTGTTGTGGCCTTCGCCGGAGTGTTTAGTTGAGCTCTGGACGAGCCAGGGTATCCTTCAGCGAAGTAGTTCGGAGCCCCTTGACGGTGTCTGGGAGCCTAGACATCAACTCTAGGTTCGACTGCAATGTGCTGCTCGTTGTTTCTGCTGCTACGACAGTGGTGTATTTATTGGTGCCGAAAGAAGGTTCGGCCTTGCCATGAACCGTGATGACGCCGCGTGGACCGGTCATCTTGAGCTTATGGTAGGCATAATGTGGCACCGCGCTGAATCTAGCAAACGCGGTTCGCCCGAGCAATGCTTGATAGTCACTGCGGAAAGGAGCGATTCCGAAGATTAACTCTTCGATACGGTAATTTTCTGGTGATTCGAAGATTACCTCGAGGGCAATGGAGCCTTTTGCCCTCCTGTGTTCAGTGATCTGGGTTCTTCGTCGCTATCGTTGCATTGAGGCCCCTCTTCGTCTTTGGCGCCTGCCTTGCCGTCTTGTTTGAAGACCCAGCATTCTCTATTGGTATGGGTGGCTGGCGTTTCTAGGGTGCCGTGAATTTGGCTGGTGATCGAGTATGCGGTCTAGACTGGATGGACCCGGATTTTTATTTTTGGGTGGCCCTTTCTGCTGGCCGGATTTTGAGCCCCTGAACCCGGCATTAACTGCCGTATTTTCGGCGTTTTCACCATATTTGCGGCGCTTGTGTTTGTTGCGTCGTGGTTTGCCATTGCTATCCCTGGCTTCTGATATGCCAGGTTTGTTTGCTGTATTGGTACTATGAGCCAACCAGCTATCTTCGCCTGCACAAAAGCGGGCCATAAGTGTCGTGAGGGCTGCCATGGATTTTGGCTTCTCTTAGCCGAGGTGCCGGGCAAGCCATTCGTCACGGATATTATGCTTAAATGCCGCTAAGGCCTCTACATCCAGACAGTCGACAACTTGATTCTTCTTGGTTAGGAACCGGGTCCAGAATTTCCTGGCTGATTCCCCTGGCTGCTGAGTTATATGACTTAAATCATCAGCGTCCGGCGGTCGCACATAAGTTCCCTGGAAATTTTCCAGGAATGTCTCTGCCAGGTTCTCCCAACTTCCGATGGAGTTTGCCGGCAAGCTGTTGAGCCAATGCCGAGCCGGCCCTTTGAGTTTTAGCGGGAGATACTTGATGGTGTGTAGGTCATCCCCGTGGGACATGTGAGTGTGGAGGAAGAAGTCTTCTATCCAACCGCGGGGTCTGTAGTGCCATCGTATGATTCGATGTTTATGGGTTTAAACCCTTCTGGGAATTAGTGATCCATTACTTCGTCAGTGAAGCATAAGGGGTGTGCGGTGCCTCTATGCCGGGCTATATCCCGACGTGGTTCATGCGAGTCTCGTCTGCCGTGTTCAGCTCGGCCGGATTTGCTCTTAGTGTATCCGGCGTGACAATCATCGTCGAGTGTTGGTGCGCGCCCCCGTGATCTGTAGATCGATCTTACATGTTTTGCCTTGTTTTCCAATATGTCTCGCAGGTCCCGCGTGTTGCCCCGAGCCTTTTGTATTTTGTTTGATTGGCGGCGGGGTGCGAGCTGTATTTTGGGCTGAAATGCCTGTCTGTCTCGGCCACGAGGTGGCCCGTCAGCCGGATCATACGCTGGTGATGTGGGTTTCAATGCTTCCTCCTCTAGGTGAGGTAGCAACCTGCACTTTGGATAACTCTTGGTTTGGGGCTCGAGTTCATATTCCTCGGCCGCAAGGACTTCGGTCCATCTATTTGCTAGCAAATCTTGATCAGCTCGAAGCTATTGCTTCTTTTTCTTCAAGCTATTTGATGTGGCCATAAGCCAGCGCTTGAAGCGATCTTGCACGACGGGATCCTCAGGCACGATAAATTCTTCATCGCCGAGGCTCACCTCGTCTTCGGAGAGAGGTGTCTAATTGTCCTCCTCCGATTCTCCATCTGCTGCCCGCTCTGGACGGCTAGCTTGTTCACCCTCCCGCTCTAAATCGTGCTGGAGGGGATTGTTGTTGTCTTCGGCACTACCCAGAGTGTTATTGTCTTTTGTGCCGGTATCACTACTTTTGATGGGCGGGACTTAGAGCGGCGCCGCTGACGTTGGTGCTTGGGTTGCTTCTTGGAGGGGTCATCCTCCGCTGTCTCGTCGCCATTGCCTTCTTTGGGGGTGTCCACCATGTATATATCATATGATGAGGTGGCGGCCCAACGCCCGATGGGCGGTGGTTCATGTTCGTCTCCTGCATCATCGTCCATACCGTCAATGTCTTCGGAGTCGAAGTCGAGCATGTCGGTTAAGTCATCGACAGTGGCTACTAAATGGGTGGTGGGTGGGGAGCGAATTTCTTCGTCGTCCGCATCCCATTCTGGCCGGACATAGTTCGGCTAAGGTTCTCCTGACAAGGAGAGGGACCTTAATGAATTAAGCACATCACCGAAAGGTGAGTGCTGAAAGATATCCGCGGAGGTGAACTCCATGATCGGTGCCCAATCAAATTCGATAGGCACGAACGCAGACGGCTCGGAGTCCATGGCCGGAGATGAATCCAGTGGCTCAGCAACACTGCTCTCGTAAGGGGTGAAGTCAGTATCCGGCGCTATCGCTACTGAGAGTGCGGCCTCCATGGCGGGGTCTATCCGCCCGTCCTCGGATGGCGCAATTTGCTCTGGATTGAAGGCCGGAGTAGTTGCAGGTGTGATCTCCCGAACACTGTCTGACGGCAGACCTAAATCATGCTTGTCGTGACTGTGCGGCGTACTTGACATAGGCTTGAATCCGTTGAAGATCAAGTCTCCGAGGATGTCGGCAGTGTAGTTTAAGTTTCTGAACCTGACCTGATGGCCAGGGGCGTAGCTCTCGATTTGCTCCAGATGGCAAAGCGAGTTGGCCCGCAGTGCGAAGCCGCCGAATACAAAGATCTATCCGGGGAGGAAAACCTTGCCCTGGACCGCATTGTTACCGATGATCGAAGGAGCCATCAAGCCTTATGGTGACGGCACAGTGGAACTCTCAATGAAAGCACCAATGTCGGTGTCAAAACCGGCGGATCTCAGGTAGGGGCCCCCGAACTGTGTGTCTAAGGCGGATGGTAACAGGAGGCGGGGGACACGATGTTTACCCAGGTTCGGGCCCTCTTAATGGAGGTAATACCCTACTTCCTGCTTGATTGATCTTGATGATATGAGTATTACAAGAGTTGATCTACCACGAGATCGTAGAGGCTAAACCCTAGAAGCTAGCCTATGGTATGATTGTCATTGTCCTATGGACTAAACCCTCTGGTTTATATAGGCATCGGAGGGGGCTAGGGTTACACAAAGTCGGTTACAAAGGAGGAGATCTACATATCCGTATTGCCAAGCTTGCCTTCGACGCCAAGGAAAGTCCCATCCGGACATGGGACGAAGTCTTCAATCTTGTGTCTTCATAGTCCAACAGTCCGGCTGTCCGGAGACCCCCTAATCTAGGACTCCCTCAGGCACCTCTACAAATCCCTGCTTCCCTCTGAGAAGGGCATATCCATTTACTTTTATGTTGAGTCATTGTGACACCAGGATAATTAAGCTACAGTAACACTCTACTAACGATGCCACATCACCACGATTACTATTGTTAGTTTCACGGTGATTCAAATCTTGTTCGAATTCAAAAATCAAAATCAAGTCAGCCAATAAAAGTTTTCAACTAATAAAACTAAAATGTTCGAAATGTAGAAAATAAATCATAGATGATTATGGTGCTGAAACCACATTTTAATAAATTATTTAAATGCACTAAATTAAATAAAAGAAAAATGAAAAACAAAACAAACTAAAATGTAACCCCCATGTCCACTAGGCCGCTAGGCCCATATGGTCCCAGCCAGACTAGACAGGCCGGCCCACCCGCGCGCCTCTGGCCTACTTAGGCCGACCACCCCCCACTAACCCTAACCCCCACCCGAACCCCCACTCCCCCCACGTCGCCACTCCCTCTCGCCCCCTCCCGATCCAATCTGGATCGGGGCGAAGACCCCCACTTCCCCTTGCTACTCGCTCCCCTCCTCTCGGAGCGCCCGCGCCCGAGGACAGTCGCCGCCCGCTGGCGCCGAGCGCCACCCTCCGGCCTCCTCCTCACGGTTTCCTTTCGTCGCGCCTTCGTCCTCCTCCACGGCGTCGCCTCGCTGGACGCCCACCGCCGACCTCCGTTGCCGAACGCCATCGTGGATCCCCGCCGTCTCGACGCCGCCCGACATCGCCCCGCCGTCGCCGGACCACCCCAAACTGCCTCGAGCCCGCTGCCTTCCCCCTGCAGCTCATATGTGAGGAACCCCGTCCTATCCGCCTTTCCCTCCTCCCGTATGGTCACTGACTGCCACTCACGCGCATGTGCCAGCTCCCCCACGGCGCCCTCCTGCTCTGGCCGTCGAGGCCCATGCTCGCCGTGGCCTCGCCCTGCACCATCGCCTCTCACTCCCTGCGCCCGGTTCGCGCACCGGCCTCCCCCCGCACGTCACTGGCCATGCCCCGATGCCTCCCGTGCTCTCCTATCATGGCCGCGTCTTGGCAGGCCCCTGCCGCCGCTCTTCCCCCTGCTGTGTAGCCCCGCTGCTGCTGCTCCGCTACCAGTGCCGCTCGCCGCGCGTCCGCGTCATTCCGCCACCGCATCGTCGTGCCGCACCGGCCCGCCCGCGCCACCCCGCTTCGATCCGTCGCCGTGGCCGACGCCCCACTAGGTGGCCACGGGTGCACGCCCGGGCGCCCATTACCCGCGAGTACCCACGCCCGATAGGCCCCTCTAGGCCACAGACACGTGGGGCCCGTCCCTGTGAGACGTTTTAAAAAAAAGAGATAAAAAAATTAATAAATAATAATAATTAATTGATTAATTAAGTTAATTAATCCTAATTAACTAATGTAATTAACTAGTTAGTTTAATTAAACAGTAATTAGATTAGTTAAAACCTAATTAGACTAAACAGTCAATGACGAACGGGACCCACATGTCAGGTTGACCAGGTCAACTGCTGATGTCATGCTGACGTCATGATGACGTCAGCAAACACTGTTCTGGATAATGTTGATTTAAATAATTAAATAAATCCTGAAATTGATTTAAATCTTTTGAAATTAATATAAAATAAACCGTAGCTCGGATGGAAAAACTTTATACATGAAAGTTGCTCAGAACGACGAGACAAATCCGATACGCAACCCGTTCATCCGCCACACATCCCTAGCATAGCGAACACGCAACTTTCACCCTCCAGTTCATCTGTCCAAAAATGCGAAACAGCAGGAATACTTTCCCGGATGTTTCCCCCCTTCATCGATACCACCTCTTACCGTGTTAGGGCACCCCTAGCACCGTTACTTGTCATGCCATGCATTTGTTTGCATTATATTCGTTGTTTCTTCCCCCTCTTCTCTCGCTAGACACCGAGACCGACGCCGCTGCTACCCAGTATGACTACGGTGTTGACGACCCCTCTCTCTTGCCAGAGCAACCAGGCAAGCCCCCCTTTGATCACCAGATATCGAAGACTCTTCTCTCTACTGCTTGCATTAGAGTAGTGTAGCATGTTACTACTTTCCGTTAATCCTATTCCGATGCATAGCCTGTCATTGTTGCTCCAGCTGTTGATACCTTACCTGAATCCTAAATGCTTAGTATAGGATGCTAGTTTACCATCAGTGGCCCTACATTCTTGTCTGTCTGCCATGCTATACTATCGGGCCGTGATCACTTGGGAGGTGGTCACGGGTATATGCTTATACATAATATATGATACTTGTGGTGATTAAAGTCGGGTTGGCTCGTAGGAGTACCCGCGAGTGATTCCGATGTTGGGGGCTGAAGGGGCAGGTGGTTCCATCCCGGTAGAGGTGGGCCTGAGTTCCCGAAGGCCCTCGACTGTTACTTTGTGGCGGAGCGACATGGCAGGTTGAGACCACCTAGGAGAGAGGTGGGCCTGGCCCTGGTCGGTGTCCGTGGTTATTTCAAAATAACACGCTTAACGAGATCTTGGTATTTGATCTGAGTCTGGCTACTGGCCTATACGCACTAACCATCTACGCGGGGACATTTATGGGCACTCGACGTCGTGGTATCAGCCGAAGCCTTTGTGACGTCAGCGACTGAGCGGCGCGCGCCTGGTTGGACCGCGTAACGCAACTTCCTTTGTAATGGAGGTTGCTAGGTCTGCTCACCGGTCGCGTACGCAACATGCAGGTGTGCAATGGGTGACGGGCCCAGACCCATGCGCCATAGGATTTAGACCGGCGTGCTGACCTCTCTGTTGTGCCTAGGTAGGGCTGTGATGTGTTGATCTTCCGAGGCCGGGCATGACCCAGGAAAGTGTGTCCGGCCAAATGGGATCGAGCGTGTTGGGTTATGTGGTGCACCCCTATAGGGAAGTTAATCTATTCGAATAGCCGTGATCTTCGGTAATAGGACGGCTTGGAGTTGTACCTTGACCTTATGACAACTAGAACCGGATACTTAATAAAACACACCCTTCCAAGTGCCAGATACAACCGGTGATCGCTCTCTCACAGGGCGACGAGGGGAGGATCATCGGTTAGGATTATGCTATGCGATGCTACTTGGTGAACTTACCATCTACTCTCTTCTTCTGCTACAAGATGGAGGTTACCAGAAGCGTAGTCTTTGATAAGGACTAGCTATCCCCCTCTTATTCCGGCATTCTGCCATTCAGTCTAGATATGATACCCTTATTCCATTTGATACCATTGCATACATATGTAGTGTAGCTCCTTGCTTGCGAGTACTTGGGATGAGTACTCACGGTTGCTTTGCTCCCTCTCCCCCCCCCTTTCTTTACCCGATTGCTGCGACCAGACGATGGAGCTCAGGAGCCAGACGCCACTGTCGATGGCAACTACTACTACTCGGGAGGTGCCTACTGCTACGTGCAGCCCCCTGACGACGACCAGGAGTAGTTTAGGAGGATCCCAGGCAGGAGGCCTGCGCCTCTTTCGATCTGTATCCCAGTTTGTGCTAGCCTTCTTAAGGCAAACTTGTTTAACTTATGTCTGTACTCAGATATTGTTGCTTCCGCTGACTCGTCTATGATCGAGCTCTTGTATTCGAGCCCTCGAGGCCCCTGGCTTGTAATATGATGCTTGTATGACTTATTTTATTTGTAGAGTTGTGTTGTGATATCTTTGTTGGAAATATGCCCTAGAGGCAATAATAAAAGTGTTATTATTATATTTCCTTGTTCATGATAATTGTATTTTATTCATGCTATAACTGTATTATCCGGAAATCGTAATACACGTGTGAATACATAGACCACAATATGTCCCTAGTGAGCCTCTAGTTGACTAGCTCGTTGTGATCAACGGATAGTCATGGTTTCCTGACTATGGACATTGGATGTCGTTGATAACGGGATCACATCATTAGGAGAATGATGTGATGGACAAGACCCAATCCTAAGCATAGCACAAAGATCGTGTAGTTCGTTTGCTAGAGCTTTGCCAATGTCAAGTATCTCTTCCTTTGACCATGAGATCGTGTAACTCCTGGATACCGTAGGAGTGCTTTGGGTGTATCAAACGTCACAACGTAACTGGGTGACTATAAAGGTGCACTACAGGTATCTCCGAAAGTATCTATTGTTTTATGCGGATCGAGACTGGGATTTGTCACTCCGTGTAAACGGAGAGGTATCTCTGGGCCCACTCGGTAGGACATCATCATATGCGCAATGTGACCAAGGAGTTGATCACGGGATGATGTGTTACGGAACGAGTAAAGTGACTTGCCGGTAACGAGATTGAACAAGGTATTGGTATACCGACGATCGAATCTCGGGCAAGTAAAATACCGCTAGACAAAGGGAATTGTATACGGGATCGATTGAGTCCTTGACATCGTGGTTCATCCGATGAGATCATCGTGGAACATGTGGGAGCCAACATGGGTATCCAGATCCCGCTGTTGGTTATTGACCGGAGAACGTCTCGGTCATGTCTGCATGTCTCCCGAACCCGTAGGGTCTACACACTTAAGGTTCGATGACGCTAGGGTTATAAAGGAAGCTTGTATGTGGTTACCGAATGTTGTTCGGAGTCCCGGATGAGATCTCGGACGTCACGAGGAGTTCCGGAATGGTCCGGAGGTAAAGATTTATAAATAGGAAGTCCTGTTTCGGCCATCGGGACAAGTTTCGGGGTCATCGGTATTGTACCGGGACCACCGGAAGGGTCCCGGGGGCCCACCGGGTGGGGCCACCTGCCCCGGGGGGCCACATGGGCTGTAGGGGGTGCGCCTTGGCCTACATGGGCCAAGGGCACCAGCCCCAAGAGGCCCATGTGCCTAGGGAACCCTAGAGGGAAGAGTCCTCAAGGGGGAAGGCACCTCCGAGGTGCCTTGGGGAGGATGGACTCCTCCCCCCCCCCTCTTGGCCGCCGCACCAGATGCCATCTGGAGGCTGGCCGCCGCCCCTTGGGGTGAGAAACCCTAAAGGGGGTGCAGCCCTCCCCTTCCCCTATATATATGAGGCCTAGGGGCTGCCCATAACACGTGATTTGATCTCTCGTTGGTGCAGCCCTGCCCCTCTCCCTCCTCCTCTTCTCCCATGGTGCTTGGCGAAGCCCTGCTGGATTGCCACGCTCCTCCATCACCACCACGCCGTTGTGCTGCTGTTGGATGGAGTCTTCCTCAACCTCTCCCTCTCTCCTTGCTGGATCAAGGCGTGGGAGACGTCACCGGGCTGTACGTGTGTTGAACGCGGAGGTGCCGTGCGTTGGGCACTTGATCATCGGTGATCTGAATCACGACGAGTACGACTCCATCAACCCCGTTCACTTGAACGCTTCCGCTTAGCGATCTACAAGGGTATGTAGATGCACTCTCCTTCTACTCGTTGCTGGTCTCTCCATAGATAGATCTTGGTGACGCGTAGGAAAATTTTTGAAGTTCTGCTACGTTCCCCAACAGTGGCATCATGAGCTAGGTCTATTGCGTAGATTCTTTGCACGAGTAGAACACAAAGTAGTTGTGGGCGTTGATGTTGTTCAATATGCTTACCATTACTAGTCCAATCTTGTTTCGACGGTATTGTGGGATGAAGCGGCCCGGACCGACCTTACACGTACTCTTACATGAGACAGGTTCCACCAATTGACATGCACTTGGTGCATAAGGTGGCTAGCGGGTGCCAGTCTCTCCCACTTTAGTCGGAACGGATTCGATGAAAAGGGTCCTTATGAAGGGTAAATAGCAATTGGCATATCACGTTGTGGTCTTGCGTAGGTAAGAAACGTTCTTGCTAGAAACCCATAGCAGCCACGTAAAACATGCAACAACAATTAGAGGACGTCTAACTTGTTTTTGCAGGGTATGCTATGTGATGTGATATGGCCAAGAAGAATGTGATGAATGATATGTGATGTATGAGATTGATCATGTTCTTGTAATAGGATTCACGACTTGCATGTCGATGAGTATGACAACCGGCAGGAGCCATAGGAGTTGTCTTTATTTATTGTATGACCTGCGTGTCATTGAAGAACGCCATGTAAACTACTTTACTTTATTGCTAAACGCGTTAGTCATAGAAGTAGAAGTAGTCGTTGGCGTGACAACTTCATGAAGACACAATGATGGAGATCATGATGATGGAGATCATGGTGTCGTGCCGGTGACGATGATGATCATGGAGCCCCGAAGATGAAGATCAAAAGGAGCAAAATGATATTGGCCATATCATGTCACTATTTGATTGCTTGTTATGTTTATTATGTTTATGCATCTTGTTTACTTAGGACGACGGTAGTAAATAAGATGATCCCTTACAAAATTTCAAGAAGTGTTCTCCCCTAACTGTGCACCGTTGCTACAGTTCGTCGCTTCTAAGCACCACGTGATGATCGGGTGTGATGGATTCTTACGTTCACATACAACGGGTGTAAGACAGTTTTACACAGCGAAAACACTTAGGGTTAACTTGACGAGCCTAGCATGTGCAGACATGGCCTCGGAACACGGAGACCGAAAGGTCGAGCATGAGTCGTATAGTAGATACGATCAACATGAAGATGTTCACCGATGATGACTAGTCCGTCTCACGTGATGATCGGACACGGCCTAGTTGACTCGGATCATGTAATCACTTAGATGACTAGAGGGATGTCTATCTGAGTGGGAGTTCATAAGATGAACTTAATTATCCTGAACATAGTCAAAAGACCTTTTGCAAATTATGTCGTAGCTCGTGCTTTAGTTCTACTGTTTTAGATATGTTCCTAGAGAAAATATAGTTGAAAGTTGATAGTAGCAATTATGCGAACAGTAGAAAGCTTATGTCCTTAATGCACCGCTTAGTGTGCTGAACCCCAAACGTCGTTTGTGGATGTTGCGAACATCGGACATACACGTTTTGATAACTACGTGATAGTTCAGTTAAATGGTTTAAGTAGAGGCACCAAAGATGTTTTTCGAAACATCGCGGAACAAATGAGATGTTTCGAGGGCTGAAATTGGGATTTCAGGCTCGTGCCCATGTCAAGAGGTATAAGACCTCCGACGATTTTCTTAGCCTGCAAACTAAGGGAGAAAAGCTCAATCGTTGAGCTTGTGCTCAGATTGTCTGAGTGCAACAATCACTTGAATCAAGTGGGAGTTGATCTTCCAGATGAAATAGTGATAGTTCCTCCGAAGTCATTACCACCAAGCTGCTAGAGCTTCGTGATGAACTATAATATATCAAGGACATATATGATGATCCTTGAGATATTCGCGATGTTTGACTCCGCGAAAGTAGAAATCAAAAGGGAGCATCAATCGTTGATGGTTAGTAAAACCACTAGTTTCAAGAAGGGCAAGGGCAAGAAGGGATACTTCATGAAACGGCAAATCAGCTGCTGCACCAATGAAGAAACCCGAGGTTGAACCCAAACCCGAGACTAAGTGCTTCTGTAATAAGGGGAACAACCACTGGAGCAAGATTACCCTAGATACTTGGTAGATGAGAAGGCTGGCAAGGTCGATAGAAGTATATTGGATATACATTATGTTAATGTGTACTTTACTAGTACTCCTAGTAGCACCAGGGTATTAGATACCGGTTCGGTTGCTAAGTGTTAGTAACTCGAAATAAAAGCTACGGAATAAAACGGAGACTAGCTAAAGGTGAGCTGACGATACGTGTTGGAAGTGTTTCCAAGTTTGATGTGATCTAACATCGCACGCTCCCTCTACCATCAAGATTAGTATTAAACCTGAATAAGTGCTCTTGCACCTAAAGGAATGGTTTATTGAATTTTGATCGTAGGGATACACATTTTCATGCCAAAAGATATAAGATAGTAATGATAGTACCACTTACTTGTGGCACTGCCATGTAAGTCATAATGGTATAAAACGCATGAAGAAGCTCCATGTTGATGGATCTTTGGACTCACTCATTTTTGAAAAGTTTGAGACATGCGAACCATGTCTATTGGTATATATGCATGAAGAAACTCCATGCAAATGGACCGTTTGAACTCACTTGATTTTGAATCACTTGAGATATGCAAATCATACCACTTAGGCAAGATGACTGAAAAGCCTCGGTTTCAGTAAAATGGAACAAGATAGCAACTTATTGGAAGCAACACATTTTGATGTGTGCAGTCCAATGAGTGTTGAGGCATGCAGTGAATATCGTTATGTTCTTACTTCACAGATGATTCGAGTAGATGTTGAGAATATTTACTTGATGAAACACAAGTCTGAATTATTGAATGGTTCAAATAATTTCAGAGTGAAGTAGAAGATCATTGTGACAAGAGGATAAAATGTCTATGATACGATCATAGAGATGAATATCTGAATTACGAGTTTGGCACATAATTAAGACATTGTGGAAATAGTTTCACAACTAATACAGCCTGGAACACCATACTGTGATGATGTGTCCGAACATCATAACTGCACCCTATTGGATATGATGCATACCATGATGTCTCTTATCGAATTACCACTATCGTTCATGGGTTAGGCATTAGAGACAACCACATTCACTTTAAATAGGGCACCACATAATTCCGTTGAGACGACACCGTTTGGAGAAACCTAAGTTGTCGTTTCTTAAAGGTTTGGGGCTACGACGCTTATGTGAAAAAGTTTCAGGCTAATAAGCTAGAACCCAAAGCGGATAAATGCATCTTCATAGGACACCCAAAACAGTTGGGTATATCTCCTAATTCAGATCCGAAAGCAATAAAGGATTGTTTCTTGAATCGGGTCCTTTCTCGAGGAAAAGTTTCTCTCAAAAGAATTGAGTGGGAGGATGGTGGAGACTTGGTATGGTTATTGAACCATCACTTCAACTAGTGTGTAGCAGGGCACAGGAAGTTGTTCCTGTGGTACCTACACCAATTGAAGTAGAAGCTTATGATAGTGATCATGAAACTTCGGATCAAGTCACTAATGAACCTCGTAGGATGACAAGGACACGTACTACTTCGAAGTGGTACGGTGATCCTGTCTTGAAGATCATGTTGCTAGACAACAATGAACCTACGAGCTATGGAGAAGCGATGGTGGGCCCAAATTCCGACAAATGGTTAGGAGCCATAAAATCCAAGAACGGATCCATGGACTTTGGTGGACTTGCCCGATGAACGGCAAGCCATTAAGATATATGGATCTTTAAGAAGAAGACGGACGTGGATGGTAATGTCACCGTCTATGAGGCTCGACTTGTGGCGAAGAGTTTTTCACAAGTTCAAGGAGTTGACTACGATGAGATTTTCTCATCCGTAGCGATGCTTAAGTCCGTCGGAATCATGTTAGCATTAGCTGCATTTATGAAATCTGGCAGACGGATGTCAAAACGAGTTTCCTTACCAGTTTTCGTGAGGAAAGGTTGTATGTAATACAATCAGAAAGTTTTTGTCGATCCTAAGGATGCTAAAAGGTATGCTAGCTCCAGCGATCCTTCTAAGGACTGGAGTGAGCATCTCGGAGTTGGAATGTATGCTTTGATGATGATCAAAGATTTTGGATTTATACAAAGTTTATAAGAAACTTGTACTTCCAAAGAAGTGAGTGGGAGCACTATAGAATTTCTGATGAGTATATGTTGTTGACATATTGTTGATCAGAAATGACGTAGAATTTCTGGAAAGCATATAGGGTTATTTCGAAAGTGTTTTTCAATGGAAAGCCTGGATTAAGCTGCTTGAGCATTGAGCATCAAGATCTATAAGGATAGATCAAAACGCTTAATGGTACTTTCAAATGAGCACATACCTTGACATGATCTTGAAGGTATTCAAGATGGATCAGTCAAAGAAGAAGTTCTTGCCTGAGTTGTAAGGTACGAAGTTAAGACTTAAAGCTCGACCATGGCAGAATAGAAAGGACGAAGGTCGTCTCCTATGCTTAAGACATAGGCTCTATAGTATGCTATGCTGTGTACCGCACCTGAAGTGTGCCTTGCCGTGAGTCAGTCAAGGGGTACAAGAGTGATCCAAGAATGGCTCACAGGACAGCGGTCAAAGATATCCTTAGTAACTAGTGGACTAAGGAATTTTCTCGATTATGGAGGTGGTAAAAGAGTTCGTCGTAAAGGTTACGACGATGCAAGCTTGACACCTGTCCGGATAGCTCTGAGTAGAGAGACCGGATACATATTATGGAGCAATAATTTAGAATAGCTCCAAGTAGAACAGTTGTTTGGAATAGCTCCAAATAGAGCGTGGTAGCTGCATCTAGGAGATGACATAGAGATTTGTAAAGCACACACGGATCTGAAAGGTTTAGACCCGTTGACTAAAACCTCTCTCACAAGCAACATGATCAAACATAAAACTCATTGAGTGTTAATCACATAGTGATGTGAACTAGACTACTGACTCTAGTAAACTCTTGGGTATTAGTCACATGGCGATGTGACCTGTGAGTGTTAATCACATGGCGATGTGAACTAGATTATTGACTCTAGTGCAAGTGGGAGACTGTTGGAAATATGCCCTAGAGGCAATAATAAAAGTGTTATTATTATATTTCCTTGTTCATGATAATTGTCTTTTATTCATGCTATAACTGTATTATCCGGAAATCGTAATACACGTGTGAATACATAGACCACAATATGTCCCTAGTGAGCCTCTAGTTGACTAGCTCGTTGTGATCAACGGATAGTCATGGTTTCCTGACTATGGACATTGGATGTCGTTGATAACGGGATCACATCATTAGGAGAATGATGTGATGGACAAGACCCAATCCTAAGCATAGCACAAAGATCGTGTAGTTCGTTTGCTAGAGCTTTGCCAATGTCAAGTATCTCTTCCTTTGACCATGAGATCGTGTAACTCCTGGATACCGTAGGAGTGCTTTGGGTGTATCAAACGTCACAACGTAACTGGGTGACTATAAAGGTGCACTACAGGTATCTCCGAAAGTATCTATTGTTTTATGCGGATCGAGACTGGGATTTGTCACTCCGTGTAAACGGAGAGGTATCTCTGGGCCCACTCGGTAGGACATCATCATATGCGCAATGTGACCAAGGAGTTGATCACGGGATGATGTGTTACGGAACGAGTAAAGTGACTTGCCGGTAACGAGATTGAACAAGGTATTGGTATACCGACGATCGAATCTCGGGCAAGTAAAATACCGCTAGACAAAGGGAATTGTATACGGGATCGATTGAGTCCTTGACATCGTGGTTCATCCGATGAGATCATCATGGAACATGTGGGAGCCAACATGGGTATCCAGATCCCGCTGTTGGTTATTGACCGGAGAACGTCTCGGTCATGTCTGCATGTCTCCCGAACCCGTAGGGTCTACACACTTAAGGTTCGATGACGCTAGGGTTATAAAGGAAGCTTGTATGTGGTTACCGAATGTTGTTCGGAGTCCCGGATGAGATCCCGGACGTCACGAGGAGTTCCGGAATGGTCCGGAGGTAAAGATTTATATATAGGAAGTCCTGTTTCGGCCATCGGGACAAGTTTCGGGGTCATCGGTATTGTACCGGGACCACCGAAAGGGTCCCGGGGGCCCACCGGGTGGGGCCACCTGCCCCGGGGGGCCACATGGGCTGTAGGGGGTGCGCCTTGGCCTACATGGGCCAAGGGCACCAGCCCCAAGAGGCCCATGCGCCTAGGGAACCCTAGAGGGAAGAGTCCTCAAGGGGGAAGGCACCTCCGAGGTGCCTTGGGGAGGATGGACTCCTCCCCCCCCCTCTTGGCCGCCGCACCAGATGCCATCTGGAGGCTGGCTGCCGCCCCTTGGGGTGAGAAACCCTAAAGGGGGCGCAGCCCTCCCCTTCCCCTATATATATGAGGCCTAGGGGCTGCCCATAACACGTGATTTGATCTCTCGTTGGTGCAGCCCTGCCCCTCTCCCTCCTCCTCTTCTCCCATGGTGCTTGGCGAAGCCCTGCTGGATTGCCACGCTCCTCCATCACCACCACGCCGTTGTGCTGCTGTTGGATGGAGTCTTCCTCAACCTCTCCCTCTCTCCTTGCTGGATCAAGGCGTGGGAGACGTCACCGGGCTGTACGTGTGTTGAACGCGGAGGTGCCGTGCGTTCGGCACTTGATCATCGGTGATCTGAATCACGACGAGTACGACTCCATCAACCCCGTTCACTTGAACGCTTCCGCTTAGCGATCTACAAGGGTATGTAGATGCACTCTCCTTCTACTCGTTGCTGGTCTCTCCATAGATAGATCTTGGTGACGCGTAGGAATTTTTTTGAATTTCTGCTACGTTCCCCAACAATCTTCCCGTGAGTCCCTGATCTTGATCGTGCACGTTTGCGTGTATGATTAGTGTACGGTCAAATTGGGCGCGTCACAAGTTGGTATCAGAGCCGACTGCCTATAGGAATCCCCCTTCCACACTCCTTGGCCGAAGTTGAGTCTAGACATTACAAAAAACTTTTACTAACATGGCTGTGTGCCTTACGGGCCCACGTCGCCATCTGGGTGGTATTAGGATCTTTTACTCCTCGATCCTTACCCTGGGACTCTGATCTCTCTTCTATTCGGGTTAAATGATTTTGCTAAAATCTAACTCTAGGTTCTCGTTGCCACTTCCTGCTGGAGAACCCTTTCATTACGGATGGTCGTCTGCTTCAACAGAAGATTCTGACAATAATCTCCGATATTTTCTCGAGACCTTGTGCCTGTTGCTTTTGCAATTCCCTACCACCGAAAAATCCCTATGGATAAATACTTACACCTGTCGTTCTTACTTTTATTCCCAGTTGGTCTTGTTATTACAAGATACCCCGTAACACTCGTTGTTGTTTCGATAATCCTTTGGGCTTACTGCCTTGTTGTTCTTTGTCACCTGAATACCCCTACGGATAATTCTCGCACTTATCGAGTATCCGCTCATCCCCCAATTGTTCATGTGTTTCACAATGGTCATTGAAATACTATTCGATCCTCCAAAAATCCTTAGTAGCTTATTACTCTTCAATACTTGTCTGCTTGCATGATGGATGCTTTCCATATGTCTGGCAAAATTCGTTAGTATCCTTAGGCACCGTCATTTTGATCCCTTTGATTCAACATGAGTGCGAATGCACACAATCATCAGTTGATCCTTTTAAATTATCTTTCCGGCTCAAACGTCATTTTAAACATGAGCTTGTTCTCAACAGATCCAATTGCCATCGATTGTACCCCTAAGGCTATTCAACTTATCCATCCCTAATCAGAACATCGCTTCTGATCCCTTGATTTGAAAATCATAATTCCTTTGCATTTGAGCTCTGGATTAGTCAGTTGTTTCCATAATCCAATGCCTTTGCATTGTTACTTCCTCTGGTTGTGTGCCGATGCTCACGTCAGCTCTGTTATGGACCGGCAGATCCTTTAATGGATTTTATCTGGCAGCGTCCTTCATATTCAATAACCTTGTGAGCCTTCCCTCGGATACATAATGCTTTTGGTAAATTGTATCATGTACTTTCTCAACCTTGCTCTACTTTCGAGCTTGTGATATTTACCCTTGAAACTTGTGGTATATGTTTCTAAGAAGCCCCTATGGGTTGAACATATGCCTTCTCTAAACTGTGTGACCTCGAAAGTTTTCACGAGTCATACACTTCTGGTATTTTGCCAGATGAAATTTCAACACTACAACTTCTTCAAAAGTGAGAAGTGAATGAAAGGTTATGCATTGGAGAAGTGGGAGTCGACCTTCATGCCCATGGACATGATGTAGATCTTATCGTTAAAGCTTCTCTTAAATTAAATTATTCCTTTGGTATAAGTTCATCTTATATCTGGGACCTGGCATTTTGCAATTGTGGTTTCGACCATGTTCTCCTTTAAATACCATTTTGCGTGCAAGTTTAAGCGCTTGTCTTCTGTAGAGCAATACCCCAATCCAACCTTTACTTTGATCTACCGTCGAGTATTACACCGTGGTATCTTGATAATATCACAGAACCACATTACTTCTTATGAGTTCTTCTTCAAGTATTATTTCTCATCGATCAAATTTTCCCCGGGTTCTAGGTTGTTAGACACTCAAGGACACCGATAAGTGATCAATTCCGCACTCCAATTCAATAACTCTAAGTAATCTTCGTTGCTTATGAGTCTATTAACCCTTCAAGTTATTCCTAGCCTCATCGGCTATATCATTATCATGCAATTTTTAACTGGGCTACCCGGTCCATCTTCCCGGAGCACAATTTTCGACGACGAGCTAAGCATACATCGACTTTCCTTGTCATATCGTTTCGCATTGAACAACAAGCTTGATTCTGAGTTTTTGACATACCTGTGGTTCCAATAACCTTTCGCTTCATCATTCCTTTGATTTGATGTCATCGCCGATCGATTACACCTTCATGAAATCTCTAGACAATTGTGTGATGATCATCATCAACATTCTGAGCTCTTCTAGGATATTAATCGAATTCATGATGGGAAATACCATCCTTGCCCCCACGATGATTGTATTAACATCGACAACATTCTTGCATTTCCGCAACACAAGACTGGTTCACGGTTTGTGTTGTACCTTGAGTTCCTTGCTATCCAGCCTTTGTTCTTCTTTACATTGGAGTATTTCCATCTTTGATGTCAGGAATGTCATGAGAATTTCACCACCTCTTGCCATCTCCGTTCGTTCCTTGGTCCATGTGTTGTATCTAACTGGAAAACCCACAATTGAACTATGATGTGCGAATTCAAAACTTCTAGCAACCCTATTGCTTTGATGTTAATGGTCGATAGTTCATTCTTAGACTATTGGTTATTGAATCACCATTCTAGCGTTGATCATGCAACCTAACCCCATAGTTCGGGTGCACTTTTCAACCAATGTTTAATTGTGTATGTTTTCCTCGAGAATACCTCATTATGTCATCTGATTTGACAAATGTTATCTCCTTGTTCACATAGTTGTGGAAATCCATCTTTTGGAAATCTCGAGGAATTGTCGCCGAGTCTATCAGCCACCCCCTCATCTCCTTGGTTTAATGATGAACTCTTGTTTTAGAACTCACTTCCGTAGTTCATTTCCCGAGAATCTTACAATGTCATCTCGTCAATTTGTGTCGCACCTTCTCTTCTCAGGCATCCTAAGTCTGAGGTATCCTGATTCCTAGCATCAATCAAATCTGAATCTTGGTCGGATATGATGGTTGGGACATATTACCAAGAGTTATAACATTGATCCTTATATATCGGTAAGGTGATGCCATGCCTATCACACCTGGCTGGAGGACTTGTTGTTATAGATTCCTGTTTAGCAAGTTTAACCATTCTTCCATGAGGAAATTGTAAGACTTATTCTATAAGTTGTTCCTGATGGATCCTTTGTGCATCCAAATTCTGACCCTTACTTGATAACCATGTCAATGCTATCTCGAAGCATGTCTGTGGTACTCCGATTTTCAATAAGAACATTTGAAGCACAATGCTAAATTTTCTTATCAATTATTCAAACACTGTTGTTTGTATAATGTCATGAAATTCCTCTCCCCTTACCTAAAAGGGTCTTCTACGTTATACCCCGTCATGGATATCATGCTCTGCTTGCCCTTGGGAAGGATATACCCCGGAAATATGTGTTTAATCACATTTTTCTTTCCATTGTTCTGTTTAATCTGATAACCATATTTTCCTTTCCATTGTTTGGTTTAACCTTTCTTGTGATCTATAGTATATAAGCAGTATGTAAACACCTTGTTGTACCACTCTGGCAGTAAGACCCTGTTACTTTTGTTGGTGACATTTTGGTAACCACCGATGGATGCCTCGTTCGACGAGCAGGAAAATGGTTCTCTTCATCCCTCGCCCTTTGTACCGATGTTGTTGCCGACATAACTGATAGGCTATCCTCTGACATGCCTTGCTTACATGATCGTGCAATACGTCATCGCCCTTCCTACTTTTAACCCACATGGTGGGCCCATAACCCATATGTCCCAGGATCAAAACCTGACTCTCCTGTACACCCTGTTGTCAAAGTTATTCCTCGCGCTTGACTTTGTATGTAATTCACGGGCCACTGTCCCAAGTGATCTATTCTGGTAACAGACGCAATACTCAATCTCATTGCTCTGGACCCGTTTTGCATGTTGTTTCAGACATCGAACAATTGCATATCAGTTTGAAACTTCCCATGGTACCTTCTTACTTTGCTCTCGATAACTTCTTAAGTTTCAATTCGAGAGATACTTATGCTTCACCCCCTGAGTTAACCGTCCGATGATCAATTTTGTTAGCATCCGGCCTTATAGAGTTCTTCCCCCCTCTTATCCTTTCGTAAGTCCGGTGAAGATCCTGAAGGAAGGATGACAATTTCATCATGATGCATTGAGGCATAGGAGTGGAGACATCAATGCTATGGATCGACCTCTTCGAGGAGAGCAACCAAAGACGAGAAGATCGGTTAGGCTTTCGTAACCAGAACTTCCCCCCTTACACCCTCTTAAATCTCGGGACGAGATTTCTTGTAGTGGAGGAGAATTGTGACGCCTGGATAATTAAGCTACAGTAACACTCTACTAACGATGCCACATCACCACGATTACTATTGTTAGTTTCACGGTGATTCAAATCTTGTTCGAATTCAAAAATCAAAATCAAGTCAGCCAATAAAAGTTTTCAAATAATAAAACTAAAATGTTCGAAATGTAGAAAATAAATCATAGATGATTATGGTGCTGAAACCAAATTTTAATAAATTATTTAAATGCACTAAATTAAATAAAAGAAAAATGAAAAACAAAACAAACTAAAATGTAACCCCCCATGTCCACTGGGCCGCTAGGCCCATCTCTGGTCCCAGCCAGACTAGACAGGCCGGCCCACCCGCGCGCCTCTGGCCTACTTAGGCCGACCACCCCCACTAACCCTAACCCCCACTCCCCCCACGTCGCCACTCCCTCTCCCCCTCCCGATCCAATCTGGATCGGGGCGAAGACCCCCACTTCCCCTCGCTACTCTCTCCCCTCCTCTCGGAGCGCCCGCGCCCGAGGACAGTCGCCGCCCGCCGGCGCCGAGCGCCACCCTCCGGCCTCCTCCTCGTGGTTTCCTTCCGCCGCGCCTTCGTCCTCCTCCACGGCGTCACCTGGCTGGACGCCCACCGCCGACCTCCGTTGCCGAACCCCGTCGTGGATCCCCGCCACCTCGACGCCGCCCGGCATCGCCCCGCCGTCGCCGAACCACCCCAAACCGCCTCGAGCCCGCTGCCTTCCCCCTGCAGCTCCTCTGTGAGGAACCCCCTCCTATCCTCCTTTCCCTCCTCCCGTATGGTCACCGACTGCCACTCGCGCGCATGTGCCAGCGCCCCCCACGGCGCCCCCCTGCTCTGGCCGTCGAGGTCCACGCTCGCCGTGGCCTCGCCCTGCACCGTCGCCTCTCACTCCCTACGCCCGGTTCGCGCACCGGCCTCCCCCTGCACGTCACTGGCCATGCCCCGACGCCTCCCGTGCTCTCCTGTCATGGCCGCGTCTTGGCAGGCCCCTGCCGCCGCTCTTCCTCCCTGTTGTGTAGCCCCGCTGCTGCTGCTCCGCTACCGGTGCCGCTCACCGCGCGTCCGCGTCGTTCCGCCACCGCATCGTCGTGCGTCCCCGCACCGGCCCGGCCGCGCCCCCACCTCCAGCCTGCGCCGCCCCGCTCCGATCCATCGCCGTGGCCGACGCCCCACTGGGCGGCCACGGGTGCACGCCCGGGCGCCCACTGCCCGCGAGTACCCGCGCCCGATAGGCCCCTCTGGGCCACAGACACGTGGGGCCCGTCCCTCTGAGACGTTTTAAAAAAAAGAGATAAACAATAATTAATAAAAATAATAATTAATTAATTAATTAAGTTAATTAATCGTAATTAACTAGTTAGTTTAATTAAAAAGTAATTAGATTAGTTAAACCCTAATTAGACTAAACAGTCAATGACGAATGGGACCCACATGTTAGGTTGACCAGGTCAACTGCTGACGTGATGATGACATCCGCAAGCACTGTTCTGGATAATGTTGATTTAAATAATTAAATAAATCCTAAAATTGATTTAAATCTTTTAAAATTAATATAAAATAAACCGTAGCTCGGATGGAAAAACATTGTACATGAAAGTTGCTCAGAACGACGAGACGAATCCGGATACGCAGACCGTTCGTCTGCCACACATCCCTAGCATAGCGAACACGTAACTTTCACCCTCCAGTTCATCTGTCCGAAAACGCGAAACACCGGGAATACTTTCCCGGATGTTTCCCCCCTTCATCGGTACCACCTCTAACCGCGTTAGGGCACCCCTAGCACCGCTACTTGTCATGTCATGCATTCTCATGCATTTGTTTGCATTATATTCATTGTTTCTTCCCCCTCTTCTCTCGCTAGACATCGAGACCGACGCCGCTGCTACCCAGTACGACTATGGTGTTGACGACCCCTCTCTCTTGCCAGAGCAACCAGGCAAGCCCCCCCTTTGATCACCAGATATCGCCTACTCTTCTCTCTACTGCTTGCATTAGAGTAGTGTAGCATGTTACTGCTTTCCGTTAATCCTATTCCGATGCATAGCCTGTCATTGTTGCTCCAGTTGTTGATACCTTACCTGCAATCCTAAATGCTTAGTATAGGATGCTAGTTTACCACAAGTGGCCCTACATTCTTGTCTGTCTGCCATGCTATACTATCGGGCCGTGATCACTTGGAAGGTGGTCACGGGTATATGCTTATACATAATATATGATACTTGTGGTGATTAAAGTCGGGTCGGCTCGAAGCAGTACCCGCGAGTGATTCCGATGTTGGGGGATGAAGGGGAAGGTGGCTCCATCCCGGTAGAGGTGGGCCTGAGTTCCCGAAGGCCCTCGACTGTTACTTTGTGGCGGAGCGACAGGGCAGGTTGAGACCACCTAGGAGAGAGGTGGGCCTGGCCCTGGTCAGCATCCGTGGTTATTTCAGAATAACTCGCTTAACGAGATCTTGGTATTTGATCTGAGTCTGGCTACTGGCCTATACGCACTAACCATCTACGCGGGGACATTTATGGGCACTCGACGTCGTGGTATCAGCCGAAGCCTTCGTGACGTCAGCGACTGAGCGGCGCGCGCCTGGTTGGACCGCGTAACGCAACTTCCTTTGTAATGGAGGTTGCTAGGTCTGCTCACCGGCCGCGTACGCAACATGCAGGTGTGCAATGGGCGATGGGCCCAGACCCTGCGCCATAGGATTTAGACCGGCGTGCTAACCTCTCTGTTGTGCCTAGGTAGGGCTGCGACGTGTTGATCTTCCGAGGCCGGGCATGACCCAGGAAAGTGTGTCCGGCCAAATGGGATCGAGCATGTTGGGTTATGTGGTGCACCCCTGCAGGGAAGTTAATCTATTCGAATAGCCGTGATCTTCGGTAACAGGACGACTTGGAGTTGTACCTTGACCTTATAACAACTAGAACCGGATACTTAATAAAACACACCCTTCCAAGTGCCAGATACAACCGGTGATCGCTCTCTCACAGGGCGACGAGGGGAGGATCATCGGTTAGGATTATGCTATGTGATGCTAGTTGGTGAACTTACCATCTACTCTCTTCTTCTGCTGCAAGATGGAGGTTACCAGAAGCGTAGTCTTCGATAAGGACTAGCTACCCCCCTCTTATTCCGGCATTCTGCAGTTCAGTCCACATATGATACCCTTATTCCATTTGATACCATTGCATACATATGTAGTGTAGCTCCTTGCTTGTGAGTACTTTGGATGAGTACTCACGGTTGCTTTGCTCCCTCTTTTCCCCCTTTCTTTACCCGATTGCTGCGACCAGACGATGGAGCCCAGGAGCCAGACGCCACTGTCGATGGCGACTACTACTACTCGGGAGGTGCCTACTGCTACGTGCAGCCCGCTGACGATGACTAGGAGTAGTTTAGGAGGATCCCAGGCAGGAGGCCTGCGCCTCTTTCGATCTGTATCCCAGTTTGTGCTAGCCTTCTTAAGGCAAACTTGTTTAACTTATGTCTGTACTCAGATATTGTTGCTTCCGCTGACTCGTCTATGATCGAGCTCTTGTATTCGAGCCCTCGAGGCCCCTGGCTTGTAATATGATGCTTGTATGACTTATTTCATTTGTAGTGTTGTGTTGTGATATCTTCCCGTGAGTCCCTGATCTTGATCGTACACGTTTGCGTGTATGATTAGTGTACGTTCAAATTAGTCATCATCCTCTTATTAAAAAGCACCAGTTGGAGAGCACTGCTGCCATTTTGCATCCATTACTGTTAGTTTACATTGAGTATGACTTGACTGGATCTCTTTTACCCTGAATTACAATGTCTAGTCAGTCTTTGATCTTTAAATGTGCTCTGCATTTATGTTTTGCGGTCTCAAAAAGGGCTACCGAGATACCATCTTGTTATATTATATCATGATTGTTTTGAGAAAGTGTTGTCATCCAAGATTTATTATTATTGCTCCCTAGTCGATTATGTCATTGATATGAGTAAACATGAGACCTAAATGTTATTGTGAATATGGTTAGTTCATAATATTCACTGAAAACTTAAATGCTCGCTTTACATATTTACAACAACAAGAGCAAACAGAGTTTGTAAAAGTTTTTCTTTATCACTTTCAGTTTATCAACTGAATTGCTTGAGGACAAGCAAAGGTTTAAGCTTGGGGGAGTTGCTACATCTCCGTCGTATCTACTTTTCCAAACACTTTTGCCCTTGTTTTGGACTCTAACTTGCATGATTTGAATGGAACTAATCAGGACTAACGTTGTTTTCAGCAGAATTGCAATGATGTTATTTTTGTGCAGAAATAAAAGTTCTCGGAATGACCTGAAAATCAACGGAGAATTATTTTGGAATATATAAAAAATACTGGAAGGAAGATCAACGTCAGGGGGGCCTCCACCTGTCCACGAGGGTGGGGGGCGCCCCCTACCCCCCTGGGCGCGCCCCCCTGCCTCGTGGGCCCCCTGACGCTCCATCGACCTCAACCCTGACTCCATATATTCACTTTCGGGGAGAAATAAACCAGGGAGAAGGATTCGTAGCATTTTACGATACGGAGCCGCCGCGAAGCCCTAAACTCTCTCTCGGGAGGGCTGATCTGGAGTCCGTTCGGGGCTCCGGAGAGGGGAATCCGTCATCATCAACCTTCCTCCATCACCAATTTCATGATGCTCACCTCCGTGCGTGAGTAATTCCATCGTAGGCTTGTTGGACGGTGATGGGTTGGATGAGATTTATCATGTAATCGAGTTAGTTTTGTTAGGGTTTGATCCCTAATATCCAGTATGTTCTGAGATTGATGTTGCTATGACTTTGCTATGATTAATGCTTGTCACCAGGGCCCAAGTGCCATGATTTCATATCTGAACCTATTATGTTTTCATTAATATATGAGAGTTCTTGATCCTATCTTGCAAGTCTATAGTCACCTACTATGTGTTATGATCCGGCAACCCCGAAGTGACAATAATTGGGACCACTCCCTGTGATGACCGTAGTTTGAGGAGTTCATGTATTCACTATGTGTTAATGCTTTGGTCCGGTACTCTATTAAAAGGAGGCCTTAATATCCATTAGTCTCCGATAGGACCCCGCTGCCACGGGAGGGTAGGACAAAAGATGGCATGCAAGTTCTTTTCCATAAGCACGTATGACTATATTCGAAATACATGCCTACATTACATTGATGAATTGGAGCTAGTTCTGTGTCACCCTAGGTTATGACTGTTACATGATCGATCACATCTAGCATAATTCTTTATCACCGATCCATTGCCAACGAGCTTTTCATATATTGTTCTTCGCTTATTACTTTTCCTTTCCTATTATTATCATCACTATAAAACACCAAAAATATTACTTTTGCTACTGTTACCTTTGCTACTGTTACCACTACTATCATATTGCTTTGCTACTAAACACTTTGTTGCAGATACTAAGTTTCCAGGTGTGGTTGATTTGACAACTCAGCTGCTAATACTTTAGAATATTCTTTGGCTCCCCTTGTGTCGAATCAATAAATTTTGGATGAATACTCTACCCTCGAAAACTGTTGCGATCCCCTATACTTGTGGATTATCATGTCCACATATTTTTTTCTTTTGCATATTGCATAATTCCATGAATGTGTTAAGATGGGACACGACATCCTCATTAGGAGTACCAGAAAATTGATCTTTCATGACAAGATTCAACAAAGCGGCATTAATATCACAAGACTCCGCACTAGTGGCAAGAGGAGGAACTGGAGTGCTAATAAAATCATTGTTGTTGGTATTGGAGAAATCACACAACTTGGTGTTCTCTTGAGTCATTGTAACTACGCAACAAGATTGCACTCAAAAACAGATCAGATGAGAAAACGGCGAACAAAAAAGAGGGCGAATAAAACGGCAAATTTTTGTGAAGTGGGGGAGATGAAAATGTGAGGCAAATGGCAAATACTGTAAATTGCAAGGAGATGAGATTTGTGCTTAGGAACCTGGTAGATGTTGATGATGTCTCCCCGGCAACGGCGCTAGAAATTCCTTTTGATGCGGCTTGAACTACATCGGTATTTCCCAAAGAGGAAGGGATGATGCAGCACAACTACGGTAGGTATTTCCCTCAGTGATGAGACCAAGGTTATCGAACTAGTAGGAGAACCCCGGAACACTACGTGAACAACACCTGCACACAAAGAACAAATACTTGCAACCCGACGTAAAAAAGGGGTTGTCAATCCCTCCTGGGTAAAAGATAGGTAAAATTTGTAGTAGATTGGATAAATAGATCTCGTGGGAACGCGAGATAAAAAAAATTGTAGCAAGGTATTTTTGGTTTTTAGATTAATAGATCTGAAAATAAAAGCAAATTAAAAATAGATCTCTAATGCAAATATAATAAAGAAGAGACCCGGGGTCGTAGATTTCACTAGTGGCTTCTCTCGAGAAAAATAGCATACGGTGGGTAAACAAATTACTGTTGGGCAATTGATAGAACTTCAAATAATCATGATGATTATTGAGGCAATGATCATTATATAGGCATCACGTCCAAGATTAGTTGTCCGACTCTTGCCTGCATCTATTACTATTACTCCACACATCGACCACTATCCAACATGCATCTAGTGTATTAAGTCCATGGAGAAACGGAGTAATGCAATAAGAACGATGACATGATGTAGAAAAGATCTATTCATGTAGGAATAGACCTCATCTTGTTATCCTTAATAGCAATGATACATACATGTCGTTTCCCCTTCTGTCACTGGGATCGAGCACCGTAAGATCGAACCCATCACAAAGCACCTGTTCCCATGGCAAGAAAAATTGATCTAGTGGGCCTAACTAAACCAAAGATTCAAAGAAGAAATACGCGGCTATAAGTAATCATGCATACAAGAGATCAAAAGACTCAAATAACTTTCATGGATAAAAACATAGATCTGATCATAAACTCAAAGTTCATCGGATCCCAACAAACACACCGCAAAAATAGTTACATCAAATAGATCTCCAAGAGACCATTGTATTGAGAATCGAGAGAGAGAGAGAGAGAGAGAGAGAGAGAGAGAGAGAGAGAGAGAGAGAGGGAGGGAGCCATCTAGCTACTAACTATGTACCCGTAGGTGTACAATGAACTACTCACGCATCATCGGAGAGGCACCAATGAGGATGATGAACCACTCCTGATGGTGTCTAGATTGGATCTATGGTTTCTGGAACTTGCAGTGGCCGGTTCCCCTAGGGTTTCTGGAATATTGGGGTATTTATAGAGCAAAGAGGTGGTGCGGGAGGCCACCGAGGTGGGCACAACCCACCAGGGCGCGCCTGGGCCCCAGGCGCACCCAGGTTGGTTGTGCGTGAAGGAAATATGCCCTAGAGGCAATAATAAAGTTATTATTTATTTCCATATTTCATGATAAATTTTTATTGTTCATGCTAGAATTGTATTAACCGGAAACTTCATACATCTGTGAATACATAGACAAAACAAAGTGTCCCGAGTATGCCTCTACTTGACTAGCTCGTTTATCAAAGATGGTTATGTTTCCTAACCATAGACATGTGTTGTCATTTGATGAACGGGATCACATCATTAGGAGAATGATGTGATGGACAAGACCCATTCATTAGCTTAGCATTATGATCATTACACATTCATTGCTACTGCTTTCTTCATGACTTCTACATGTTCCTCAGACTATGAGATTATGCAACTCCCGAATACCGGAGGAACAACTTGTGTGCTATCAAACATCACACCGGAACTAGGTGATTATATAGATGCTCTACAAGTGTCTCCAATGGTGTTTGTTTAGTTGGCATAGATCGAGATTAGGATTTGTCACTCCGTGTCGGAGAGGTATCTCTGGGCCCTCTCAGAAATGCACATCACTATAAGCCTTGCAAGCATTGTGACTAATGAGTTAGTTGCGGGATGATGCATTACGGAATGAGTAAAGAGACTTGCCGGTAACAAGATTGAACTAGGTATGAGGATACCGACGATCGAATCTCGGGCAAGTAACATACCGATGACAAAGGGAACAACATATGTTGTTATGCGGTTTGACTGATAAAGATCTTCATAGAATATGTAGGAGCCAATATGAGCATCCAGGTTCCGCTATTGGTTATTGACCGGAGATGTGTCTCTGCCATGTCTACATAGTTCTCGAACCCATAGGGTCCGCACGCTTAACGTTCGATGACGATTTGTATTATGAGTTATGTGATTTGATGACCCAAGTTTGTTCACAGTCTCGGATGATATCAGGGACATGGCGAGGAGTCTTGAAATGGTCGAGAGGTAAAGATCGTTATATTGGAAGGCTATATTTAGACATCGGAAAGGTTCCGAGTGATTCGGTATTTTTCGGAGTACTGGAGAGTGACGGGAATTCGCCGGGAGAAGTATTAGGCCTTATTGGGCTATACGGGTATAAAGGAGGCAGGACAAAGGGAAGGAGGAGCCGCCCATGGATCCGAATTGGACTAGGGGAAAGGGGCGGCACCCCCCTTGCCCTTTCCTACTCCCTCTCTCTTTCCATCTTTCTTCTCTCCTACTCCGGAAA
The DNA here is from genome assembly GCF_018294505.1 of Triticum aestivum. Lineage (NCBI taxonomy): Eukaryota > Viridiplantae > Streptophyta > Magnoliopsida > Poales > Poaceae > Triticum > Triticum aestivum. The sequence goes on along the minus strand of NC_057800.1, from coordinate 129,585,508 downwards.
GGAAAAGGGGAATCCTACTAGGACATGGGAGTCCTAGTAGGACTCCCCACACTTGGCGCGCCCCCGCTAGGGCCGGCCTCCTCCTCCTCCCTCCTTTATATACGTGGGCAGGGGACACCCCAAAGGCACAATAGACAATATCTGGCCATGTCCAGTGGCCCCCTCCACAGTTACACACCTCGCTCATATCATCGTAGTGATTAGGCGAAGCCCTATGCCGGTAACTTCATCATCACTGTCACCATGCCGTCGTGCCGAGGCAACTCTCCCTCGACCTCAGCTGGATCTAGAGTACGTGGGATGTCACCGAGCTGAATGTGTGTAGATCCCGAAGGTGCCGTATCTTCGATGCTAGGATCAGTCGGATCGTGAAGACGTATGACTACATTAGTCACGTTGTCATAACGCTTCTGCTTATGGTCTATGAGGGTACGTGGACAACACTCTCCCCTCTCATTGCTATGCATCACCATGATAGATCTTGCATGTGCATATGATTTTTTTTGAAATTACTGCATTCCCCAACAGTGGCATCCGAGCCAGGTCAATGCGTAGATGTTATATGCATGAGTAGAACACAAAGAGTTGTGGGCGATAATAGTCCTACTACTTACCAGCATGTCATACTTCGATTCGGCGGTATTGTTGGATGAAGCGGCTCAGACCGACATTACATGACCGCATTCATGACACTAGTTCTACCGCCGTGCTTCGTTCATAGGTGGCTAGTGGGTGTCTGTTTCTCCAACTTTAGTTGAATCAAGTGTGACTACGCCCAGTCCTTATTGAAGGTTAAAATAGCACACTTGACGAAAACTTGTTGTGGTTTTAATGCGTAGGTAAGAACGGTTCTTGCTAAGCCCGTAGCAGCCACGTAAAACTTGCAACAACAAAGTAGAGGACGTCTAACTTTTTTTTGAAGGGCATGCTGTGATATGATATGGTCAAGACATGATGATATATAAATTGTTGTATGAGATGATCATGTTTTTGAAATTATTGGCAATTGGCAGGAGCCTTATGGTTGTCTCTTTATTGCATAAGATGCAAGTGCCACGTAATTGCTTTACCTTATCGCTATGTGATAACAATAGTTGCAAAAGCAATAGTTGGCGAGACGACCATATGAAGACACGTTGATAGAGATCAAGATGATAGAGATCATGGTGTCATGCCGGTGCCGATAGAAATCATGATGGTACTTTGGAGATGGAGATCAAAGGCACAAGATGATGATGGCCATATCATGTCACATATTTTGATTGCATGTGATGTTTATCTTTTATACATCTTATTTTGCTTGGTTCGGCGGTAGCTTTATAAGATGATCCCTGTCGGTGTCAAAACCGGCGGATCTCGGGTAGGGGGTCCCGAACTGTGCGTCTAAGGCGGATGGTAACAGGAGGCAGGGGACACGATGTTTTACCCAGGTTCAGGCCCTCTTGATGGAGGTAAAACCCTATGTCCTGCTTGATTATTCTTGATAATATGAGTAGTACAAGAGTTGATCTACCATGAGATCAGGGAGGCTAAACCCTAGAAGCTAGCCTATGGTATGATTGTATGTTGTCCTACGGACTAAAACCCTCTGGTTTATATAGACACCAGAGGGGGCTAGGGTTACACAGAGTCGGTTACAAGGAAGGAGATCTACATATCCGTATTGCCAAGCTTGCCTTCCACGCCAAGGAGAGTCCCATCCGGACACGAGACGAAGTCTTCAATCTTGTATCTTCATAGTCCAACAGTCTGGCCAAAGGATATAATCCAGTTGTCCGGATACCCCTGTCGGTGTCAAAACCGGTGGATCTCGGGTAGGGGGTCCCGAACTGTGCGTCTAGGCCGGATGGTAACAGGAGGCAAGGAACACGATGTTTTACCCAGGTTCGGGCCCTCTTGATGGAGGTAAAACCCTACGTCCTGCTTGATTAATATTGATGATATGGGTAGTACAAGAGTAGATCTACCACGAGATCAAGGAGGCCAAACCCTAGAAGCTAGCCTATGGTATGATTGTTGTATGATGAAGTTGTCCTACAGACTAAAACCCTTTGGTTTATATAGACACTGGAGAGGGTTAGGGTTACACAAAGTCGGTTACAATGGTAGGAGATCTTGAATATCCGCATGGCCAAGCTTGCCTTCCACACCAAGGAAATTCCCATCCGGACACGGGACGAAGTCTTCAATCTTGTATCTTCATAGTCCTGGAGTCCGGTTGAAGGTATAGTCCGGCTACCCGAACAACCCCTAATCCAGGACTCCCTCAGTAGCCCCTGAACCAGGCTTCAATGACGACGAGTCCGGCGCGTAGATTGTCTTCGGCATTGCAAGGCGGGTTCCTCCTCCAAATTCTTCATAAAAGTTTGTAAACACCAAGAGTAGTGTCCGACTCTGCAAAATAAGTTTCCACGTATTGCCACAAAGAGAATAATATTAACACAAATCTAATCTGCTGACGTATTCCGCAGCGTGACATCACACTACGGCCAAGCCTTTATTCGAATCGTTTTCACTTTTCCACCTCAGCGTGCTTTGCGAGGCGGTTTCCTTGGCACGTCTTGTCAAAGCAGAGATCGTGTCCCCTTTATTTACGGGATTCTCATCAATACGGACGTGGGTAACCCAATCGTGCCCGTTAGCATGTCTTCTCGATTAAAGGCGAGTCCCAAACGGTTACGGGGAGGGCTCCTGGTATTCAACCTCTTATAAAGAGACCAAGGCCTTACTCCCTTTCTCCAATCTCAAAACAAGTTCGCCCGTCGCCTCGAATTCCAACACCCTAGGCTCCAGATTCAGGCGATTCGGACCTTCGACAATGTCCGGTTCCGACCTTCAAGGCCGATGGATGCCCTCCTCCGTCACGAAAGAGGACGTGCTAAAGTTGAGAGAGGCTAAGTTCTTGACCATCGAAATTTTGCATAGGTTGCCTGCTCAAAGGCAGGCTATTCCCAGTCCCCAGCCCGGTGAGAGCGTAGTGTTCATGTCTCACTTCCATCGGGGGTTAGGCTTCCCGATGGATCCCTTCATGAGGGGGCTGATGTTCTATTATGGGCTGGAATTCCATGACTTAGCTCCGGAGTCCATCCTCCACATTTCCTCGTTCATCGTTGCGTGTGAAGTGTTCCTCCGTGTTACTCCTCACTTTGGATTATGGCTCAAGACTTTTGGAGTGGAGCCGAAGATGATCGAGGGACGGCACGCAGAGTGCAGAGGCGCTGTCATAAGTAAGAATGCTGATGCTCCATGGCCCGAGGGCTCCTTTCAAGAGGAGCTCGGCTTGTGGCAACGAGAGTGGTTCTATATCACCGCTCCCAGGAGCGCCAAGTGGGTGGCGCCTCCTGCCTTTCGCTCGGGTCCCCCACCACGGCTAGCGTCATGGGTCAACAAAAGATTAGATTGGGGTTATCCAAAGATGTTCCCTTGTTGTAGGGCCGCATTAGGGATCTCTTAGAAAGAGACCTCAACCTGGTCAAGAACACTGCCCGGCAAACGTCGCTCCCTTCGTCTGTGGGAGTTTAATCCGGAGGGACCATGAGCTCTCCAGCATTTTATGGGCGCAACACCCGTGGAGATGTATAAAATGTTCTTCAGATCACAAGCAATGTGTCCGGATTTGACCGAGGACGCAGATTTAAGCTGCAATCGCCCGGATACTCAAGTAAGTAACCTTGTGCCCGGACTCGCTATCCGTAAAATACTCATAAATTCGCCCCTAAAAGTGTTGTCCTTTTAAACAGGAGTGGATAGCGAAGGCAAAGCTGATCAGGTGTCCGGCTCCCCTTCCGGAGACCAGGCCGGATCCCGTGCTAGTCAGGATGTTGAAGATCGTGCCTTTGGAGGGAAGTGAGGGGGAGGACAAGGAAACTATGGCCTCCTCGAAGGAGGCTGCTCGGAAGGGAAGAACCGACAATTCTTCTCCTAAGGGGAAGAAGAGGGCCGCCTCTGATGACCCGGAGACCATGGCCTCAAAGCGGGGGAAAAAGTCCTCGTTAGAGGGTCCGACGGTGGGGAGATCCTCGGCCGAACTACGCCCTCAAAGGGATCAGCCCTACAGTGAGCCGTAAGTAGAGAAAGATTTTCCTTTAGAGGGATGAGAGAAATCCTTGCCTTTTATCTGAGAGGATTAACCGAAATTTTACTTTGTAGCTCGGACCTCAGCCCTTCTCAGCAGCGCTCGTCTTCGGGGGATCTTCTTCCGGAGATGGTGGAGAGTGGAACGCCTCCCCTGCCATACCGCCTGGCGAGGCGGGCGACCCTGAGGTGTCGTCGCGGAGGGTTTCTCCGAATCCGGCAGGGGTGGAAGGTAGCCATATGTCCCCCGATGGTTCTCCGTGTCCGGCCTTCGATGGAGGTCATAGGACGAGTCCGACACCGTCCGATGCACGGTCGGAGGAGCTGATGATTCTGCTGGGGCGAGCTTCTATCTCAGAGGAGCACCGTGCATTGATGGGTACGATGATTGGAAGGATTTCGTCCGCGGAAAGCGGATTGCATGAGGCCGTCAGAAGTTTGCTGACGGGTTTTGAGGTACGTTTGATAATGTACTTCTTTGTCAGTTGCGCATAAACAAGATGCGCCCTGTGTAGATAGTAGCCCCTGAGACTCTGTGCATTGTCAAAATTGACGGCGCGCAGAGGATCATAATCCTAGGTCTAAAATGTCGCCTTTGTATACAGGTGGCGAAATGTCCGGAATCGAGCCGAACTGATGATTTTGCCGAACTAAAGCGGCAACTTGATGTGGCAGATGCCGACATCGCGCTCGTCAACGAGCGGCTTGATGAGGCTCAAGGTATGCAATTCCTCAGGCGGCATCTGGTAAGAGGAGCTTTATGCCAGTATCTTACAATGTGTGTGCTTGACGCAGATGGTGCGGCCGCCGTGGAGAGTCTTCGGGCGGAACTTGCCCGAGCTAAGGAACAAGCCAGGAAAAGTGATGCGGCTACCGAGAAGGCCCTTGAAGAGCTGAGAGTCGAACAGGCTGCTCACTGCCGAAGCAAGAAGGAGATGGCCGTGATGGCCGTGAAGTTAAAAAGTGCTGCTGACCATTGCAATTTCTTGAGAAAGAAGACTGGGCGAGACAGACGGACTTAGAGAAGGCCGTTGCTGATGCCAAGGACGCTCGCTCTGCGATGAGAGCTGCGAAGGAGGAGCTGCGTCAGGCCGGACAGATTGCGGCTGGAAAGCCCTTTATGCTGTGGAGGAAGTTTTGCGATCCGAAGTTTGCTCCATTGGACCGGATGTGGAGTGCGGAGGACACCTATCCAGATTTGGCAGCGAGTGCTGCTGATGCGACCGAATACTTTCGAGATCAAGAAGATCGTGAAGTGGAAAGGCTTTTCTGGTCGCAATTCCAGAATCCAGAGCGTCCACTGGCAATGGACGATCGTCTGGCTCAATGGGCTGAACTGAATAGATTGTCCGGACTCGCCATGAAGTACGTCATGGGTCATCTGTGGCCGGGGAGATCGGAGCCGAAGAGTTATTTCAGCTTGGTGCAGCAATTCCTTGACGCGGTGCCACGTATTAATGCGATGAAGAGGTCAGCATGCATAGAGGGCGCACGGATGGCTCTTGCCCGTGTCAAGACATACTGGGCAGAGATGGAGACCATCGTTGTTGCATCACGAGATTCGGACAAAAGCCGAGTACCCTCCGAGCACTATTTTCAGGAAGTCCTTGAAGGCGCTCGTGTAATAGAGACGCGGTGCTCGAAGGATGCTATGTTCTGATAGCATATGTAATTATAAAGCAATATTTTGATGAATTGTAGTAGCTTTTTATACTTGTGCCTTCAATTATTTGGAACACCTCCTGTGCGGCCGTTTTAAGATATATATACAAAATCTGAAAGATTGCAGTCGTTGGCTTCATCCCCCACGCACATAGTGCGGGGGTGCTCGTAGAAGGCGCATTTTCACACTTAATCCAACGTCTTGGTCCTACAAAGGAGGTGATAGCGCAGCGAGCTAGGCAACCAGACTATAATGCTTTAACACTTTCACTTAGCCATAGGAGCTTGACAATGGGACTATTTAGGTAGCCCCTGGTGGCGACTGCGCTTGCCCGAATTCGGGGCGCGTATGTGCCTGGCCGGGAAACAACCCTTAGTTAATGCGGAGGAATCCTACAAATTCCGGAGAGTCATCGAGTGGTTGACCAGTCTCACGCCATATCATGACAGTCGGTTTTCGGCTTTCTCTATTGAGGTGCTCGCCTGGCTGAACTAGGGCACAATCGCAGTAGTTCTCCTGGTGCCGCCTTAGCCGATAGAGCGGAACGTAAGGCGGCCGAACACAGGAGCCGGGCAACCCAACATTTGACCAAAATCATGACTCGGAGCTGATGCATATAAGGCCAAACTCGCGACACCGAACACTCCCTAAGGTATTCAGTCTTTATGAGAGCGGGCGAGGTAACGCTCTGAGGTATAAGCCCTTATTGTCCAGGTACGCGCAAGAATTCTAACGTGGCCACATGCCAAGACGCCAGCCTCCTCCTTGGTCATAGAACCAGGGGATGTGTATCAACAAGAGACAGTAAAAAAGGTTTACGCAGGGTCTTAATCTGAAAAGAATCCTTGGAACGGGTCCCTACTGTACGTCTGCGCCTGTGTCTCTGTTGTGCCGTATCCTGGACGGGCGCGGCACGACGTTCATCTGTAAAAAGAGAGCAACTAAGTTGAAAAAGGGGCGTGCCGAACAAAAGTTATATGAAATAAACAAAGTGTAAAGTAAAATATGAAAAATTGAGCTTTATTGTCTCTTATTTTATACGTGTGAAGCCCCTAGTGCAGGGGTATATGGCCACTAAGCCTTTATCAACGATACTTTTGTGCCGGACTCGTCTATCCGTGTCCGTGGTCTTAATGACCTGTTCCGATGTTCTGGCTGGTGAAGCCATTGTATTGTGGGGCTGTTAAAGCGGCCGCACAATCCTCCGCTTGGGGGAGGTGTTCTCACTGCTTCCCCTTTAAGGAGATGATGCCGCGTGGACCGGCCATCTTAAGCGTAAGAGATGCATAATGTGGTATTGCGTTAAAGCGGGCGAAAGCTTCGCGTCCCAGTAGTGCTTGATAGCGACTTGAGAATGGGACGATGTGGAAAGTCAGCTTTTCGCGACGGAAGTTATCGGCAGAGCCGAAAATAACCTTGAGCCGGAGAAAACCCATGCAATTGGTGTCCGGACCTGGCGTTACTCCTTGAAAGGAGGTTTTGCTGTGGCGAATTCTTTTTGGGTCGATCCCCATGTGGCGGATTGAGTCTTGATATATCAGGTTGAGTCCGCTGCCACCATCCATAAGGATATTTGAAAACTAGAGTCCGCCAATTATTGGATTGAGTACCAGGGCAGTCCAGCCTGGGTTCCTGACACTTCTAGAATAATCCAGATGATCGAAGATGATTGGTTTTGACAACCAGTGGCGGGATTCCTTTGGGATAGGCCATGGGGCGCGTACCTTTATGGGCGCCGCACGTTTTGTTATGTGGAGTAAGTTTACTGTTTTTACTTCTTGTGGGAAATTCTTTTGTTTCCTGGTACTCTGCTTTTGGGGTTCGTCCTCGTCTTCGCTTGGTGTGTCGAGCCCCTTGTATTCGGCGTTGAGTCTGCCGGATTGTTTGAAAACCCAACAATCTCTGTGGGTATGGTTAGCAGGCTTTCCGGGAGTGTTGTGTATTTGACATATCCTATCCAATATTTTATTTAGGTTGGATAGGTCGTCCCTGTTATCTTGGAGGGGCGGCTTTTTCTGATTCTGTCGTGAGCTTTTGAATCCGGCGTTGACTGCCGTGCTCTTCGGACTTTTTTCCTTAGTCCGGCGACGGTCCTTATTGCGTCGCGGTTTTCCGTTTCCATCCCTAGTTTCGTATGTACTTGGGTCACTGGTGCTGCATCTTGCCAACCAACTGTCCTCTCCTACGCAAAAGCGGGTCATGAGGCTTGTTAGTGCGGCCATTGTTCTTGGCTTTTCTTGGCCGAGGTGTCTGGCGAGCCATTCGTCTCGGACATTATGCCTGAAAGCCGCTAAGGCTTCAGCGTCCGGACAGTCGACTATCTGATTCTTTTTAGTAAGAAATCTATTCCCGAATTGCCGAGCTGACTCTCCGGGCTGTTGAGTTATGTGACTAAGATCGTCTGCATCCGGAGGGCAGACATAAGTCCCTTGAAAATTTGCTCAGAAAGCGTCCTCGAGCTCTTCCCAACTTCTGATTGTGTTTTTAGGAAGGCTTTTGAGCCAATGCCGGGCTGGCCCTTTAAGCTTGAGGGGTAAGTATTTTATGGCGTGGAGGTCATCTCCTCTAGCCATATGTATGTGGAGGATATAATCCTCGATCCAGACTCTAGGGTCTGTTGTTCCATCATATGCCTCTATGTTTACGGGTTTGAATCCCACTGGAAATTCATAATCCAGGACCTCATCGGTGAAACATAGGGGGTGTGCGGCACCCCTGTATTTGGGTGTGCCGGATTCTGATAATGGCTTTGTTGCATTGCTTACGAGAGCTTGCTTTCTTGGCCCGTAAATGGACCTAGCTGGGCCATGATGCGAATCCTTAAGTGGGTCGCATGCCGGCTTAAGTGTGGCGCTGCTTGCCGCTTTATGCTGGCCATGGGGTCATCTATCCGACCGCGTGGCTTTCTCATTTTTGGAATGCGAGGGCTCTAAGGCCTCCTCGTCGAATTCAGGCAGTAGCTTTCTCTTCGGATAGCTTTTAGTGCGGCGACTGTCGCCATATTTGTCTGCGGTATTGATTACTTTACTCCATCTGATCCTGAGTGCATCTTCCGCAGTTTTTAGCTTACGCTTCTGCTTTTTCAGGCTGCATGCGGTTGCAACGAGCCGTTTGTGGAGGTTCTTCTGCTTCGTGGGCTTGTCCGGCGTAGGGTCGTCCGGAATGCCATTTTCGCCGGGGGAGGGATGTTCGATTTCTCTATCCGGGTTGTCCTGTTGGGACGGTTGCTCTAAGGCATGCTCGTCGTCTACCGGCTCATCCTGCTCTATGGCTGGGTCTTTATCGAGGCGGGGCTTGGGTCGGCGTTTACGCCAACGCTTTGATTGTTTTTCGAGAGATAGATCCCTCTTTCCATCCCCGTTTTCCTCGTTGTTGCTTCCTTTCGGGGTATCCACCATGTACACATCGTGAGATGAGGTGGCTGTCCAATGCCCTATAGGCGTTGGTTCTTGGTTGTCTCCTGCATCGTCGTCCATACTGTCGATGTCTTCGGAGTCGAAGTCGAGCATGTCGGTTAAGTCGTCGACAGTGGCTACAAAGTGGGTGGTGGGTGGGTTTTGAATTTCTTCATCATCCGAATCCCATCCTTGCTGATCGTAGTCGGGCCGGGGCTCTCCTGATAAAGAGAGAGACTTTAGCAAATTCAGGATGTCGCCGAAGGGCGAGTGCTGAAAGATGTCTGCGGCGGTGAACTCCATTATCGGCGCACAATCGGATTCGATCGGCAGGGGCGCGGGGGGCTCGGAGTTCGGAAAGGAATCCGTCTCCTCGGAGTCACGGGCCATGTGGAGTGCGGGGCTGGAGTTCGACTCGATCGCCTTTGAGATCGCAGCCCCTGAGGCAGCGTCCAACCGCTGATCCTCGATCGGCGCAGTAGGCTCCGAATCAATGGTCGGAACCGATGCGTGTGCGGCCTCCAAGGCGCTGTTCGGCAGCAAAGCTATATCATGCCCATCGAGACAGTGCGGTGCGCTTGGCTGTGGCTCGAATCCATCGAAGATCAAGTCCCCGCGGATGTCAGCCGTGTAGTTTAGGCTTCCAAACCTGACCTGATGTCCAGGGGCGCAGCTTTCGATCTTCTCAAGGTGGCCAAGCGACTTGGCCCGCAGTGCGAAGCCGCCGAAGACGAAGATCTGTCCGGGGAGAAAAGTCTCACCCTGGACTGCATCGTTGTTGATGATCGAAGGAGCCATCGGGCCTAAAAGCGACGACACAGAGGAACTCTCAATGAAAGCACCAATGTCGGTGTCAAAACCGGCTGATCTCGGGTAGGGGGTCCCGAACTATGCGTCTAGGCCGGATGATAATAGGAGGCAAGGAACACGATGTTTTACCCAGGTTCGGGCCCTCTTGATGGAGGTAAAACCCTATGTCCTGCTTGATTAATATTGATGATATGGGTAGTATAAGAGTAGATCTACCACGAGATCAAGGAGGCCAAACCCTAGAAGCTAGCCTATGGTATGATTGTTGTATGATGAAGTTGTCCTACGGACTAAAACCCTCCAGTTTATATAGACACCGGAGAGGGTTAGGGTTACACAAAGTCGGTTACAATGGTAGGAGATCTTGAATATCCGCATCGCCAAGCTTGCCTTCCATGCCAAGGAAAGTCCCATCCAGACACGAGACGAAGTCTTCAATCTTGTATCTTCATAGTCCTGGAGTCCGGCTGAAGGTATAGTCCGGCTACCCGAACACCCCCTAATCCAGGACTCCCTCAACCCCCTAATCCAGGTCTCCCTCAGTAGCCCCTGAACCAGGATTCAATGACGATGAGTCTGGCGCGCAGATTGTCTTCGGCATTGCAAGGCGGGTTCCTCCTCCGAATACTTCAAAGAAGATTTTGAACACGAGGATCGTGTCCGGCTCTGCAAAATAAGTTCCTCATACCACCGTAGAGGGAATAATATTTACACAAATCTAATCTGCTGACGTACCCCGTAGTGTGACATCACACCACAACTAGGTCTTTATTCGAATCGTTTTTCCTAACCTATCTCAGCGTGTTTCGCGAGGCGGTTTCCTTGGCACGTCTTGTCGAAGCAGAGATCGTGTCCCCTTATTACGGGATTCCCATTAATATGGATGTGGGTAACCCAACCGTGCCTATTAGTAGGACTGCTAAATCTTAGGCAAGTCCCAAAAGGCCACGAGGAGGACGCTTGATATTCACCCTCCTTATAAAGGGGACAAGGCCTTTTCCTCTCGATCTTAATCGAGTCCGCCTCTCGCATCGAGTTCCAACACCCAAAGCTCAGGTTTAGGCACTTCGTACCTTCAACTATGTCCGGATCCAACCTTCAAGGTTGGTGGATGCCTTCCTCCATCACAGAGGAGGACATCAAGAAGTTGAGAGAGGCCAGATATCTGACCGCCGAAATTTCGCATCGACTGCCTGCCCGAGGGCAGGTCGTCCCTACTCCCGAACCCAACGAGAGCATCGTGTTCGTCTTCCACTTCCTCCGAGGACTAGGCCTCGCTCTGGATCCCTTTGTTTGGGGTCTTATATTCTACGGGCTAGATTTTCATGATCTGGCCCCGGATTCCCTTCTTCACATCTCGACATTTATTGTCGTATGTGAGGCCTTCCTCCGCATTACCCCTCACTTCGGCCTGTGGCTCAAGACCTTTAATGTGAAGCTAAAGATGACCGAGGGGCGGCACGCGGTGTGCGGAGGCGCTTCAATAAGCAAATTTGCTGACGCTCCATGGCCTGAGGGTTACTTCCCAGAGGTGTCCGGATTGTGGCAACGAGAGTGGTTCTACATCACAGCTCCCTGAAGTGCCAAGTGGGTAGCTGCCCCCGCCTTCCGCTCAGGACACCCACCACAACTAATGTCGTGGATCAGCAGGGGGCTGAGCTGGGGTCCAGCCAAGGACGTGCCAATGCTGCAAAGCCGCATCCGAGATCTCTTTGAGAGAGATATCAGTCTGGTTATGGTGGTGCAAGTTATGCTAGTCTGTCAAGTCCATCCCTGCAAACGCCGCCCCCTCCGCATGTGGGAATTCAACCTGGAAGGACCGCGAGCTATCCAATATTTCCTTGGCATGACGCATGAAGAGATGTACAAATTGTTCTTCATACCACAAATAATGTGTCCGGACATCACCGAGGATGCAGGTCTGAGCTGCAATCACCCGAATACCCAAGTAAGTAGCCCCGCATCCGAACACACTGTCCGTTTTATTCATAGCAACGTTGCCATAAAAAAGAAAAACCGCTCTTGGTCCAGGATTGGATAGCGAAGGCAAAGTTGATCAGGTGTCCGGCCCCCCTCCCCGAGACCTCACAAAATCCCGTGCTAACCAGGATGCTGGAGATCGCGCCTTATCAAGTGCCCCTGGGAGAAGATAAAGGGGGGAACAAGGAGGTTAGCGCCTCCGTGAAGGAGGTTAGCCGGGGAGGAGGGACGGAAACTTCCTCTCCCCAGGGAAGGAAGAGGACCGCCTCCGAGGACCCAGAGACAATGGTCTCCAAATGGGGGAAGAAAGCTTCGCCGGAGGGTCCTGCCTCGGGGGCTACCCTGGCCGCACTATGCCCTCAAGGGGATAAGCCCTCCACCGAGCTGTAAGTAAAAGGGTACTTAATAATGAAAATATCTCACTTTACTTCTGAGGAAAATAACAGAAGCATTTATCTTCCAGTTCAGATCTTAGCCCTTCTCAACAGAGCTCGTCTTCAGGGGATCTTCTTCCAGAGATGATGGAGAGCGAAACGCCTCCCCCTGCCACACCACCTCACAAGGCGGGCGACCCCGAGGTGTCGTCGCGGAGGGTTTCTCCTGATCCGGCAAGGCCAGAAGGTAATCCTATGGCCACCCGAAGTCCTCAATATCCGGCTCTTGAAGAGAGCAATCAAAAGAGTCCGGCACCATCAGGCGTGCGGTCGGACGTACTGAGGGATCTGCTAGAGCAAGCTGTTGGAAATATGCCCTAGAGGCAATAATAAAAGTATTATTATTATATTTCCTTGTTCATGATAATTGTCTTTTATTCATGCTATAACTGTATTATCCGGAAATCGTAATACACGTGTGAATACATAGACCATAATATGTCCCTAGTGAGCCTCTAGTTGACTAGCTCGTTGTGATCAACAGATAGTCATGGTTTCCTGGCTATGGACATTGGATGTCGTTGATAACGGGATCACATCATTAGGAGAATGATGTGATGGACAAGACCCAATCCTAAGCATAGCACAAGGATCGTGTAGTTCGTTTGCTAGAGCTTTGCCAATGTCAAGTATCTCTTCCTTTGACCATGAGATCATGTAACTCCTGGATACCGTAGGAGTGCCTTGGGTGTATCAAACGTCACAACGTAACTGGGTGACTATAAAGGTGCACTACAGGTATCTCCGAAAGTATCTATTGTTTTATGCGGATCGAGACTGGGATTTGTCACTCCGTGTAAACGGAGAGGTATCTCTGGGCCCACTCGGTAGGACATCATCATATGCGCAATGTGACCAAGGATTTGATCACGGGATGATGTGTTACGGAACGAGTAAAGTGACTTGCCGATAACGAGATTGAACAAGGTATTGGATACCGACGATCGAATCTCGGGCAAGTAAAATACCGCTTGACAAAGGGAATTGTATACGGGATCGATTGAGTCCTTGACATCGTGGTTCATCCGATGAGATCATCGTGGAACATGTGGGAGCCAACATGGGTATCCAGATCCCGCTGTTGGTTATTGACCGGAGAACGTCTCGGTCATGTCTGCATGTCTCCCGAACCCGTAGGGTCTACACACTTAAGGTTCGATGACGCTAGGGTTATAAAGGAAGCATGTATGTGGTAACCGAATGTTGTTCGGAGTCCCGGATGAGATCCCGGACGTCACGAGGAGTTCCGGAATGGCTCGGAGGTAAAGATTTATATATAGGAAGTCCTGTTTCGGCAATCGGGACAAGTTTCGGGGTCATCGGTATTGTACCGGGACCACCGGAAGGGTCCCGGGGGCCCACCGGGTGGGGCCACCTGCCCCGGGGGGCCACATGGGCTGTAGGGGGTGCGCCTTGGCCTACATGGGCCAAGGGCACCAGCCCCTAGAGGCCCATGCGCCAAGATAAAGGAAAAAGGGGAGAGTCCTTAAAGGGGAAGGCACCTCCGAGGTGCCTTGGGGAGGATGGACTCCTCCCCATCCTTAGCCGCACCCCTTCCTTGGAGGAGGGGGCAAGGCTGCGCCTCCCCCTCTCCCTTGGCCCTATATATAGTGGGGAAAAGGAGGAGCAATCATACCTAAGGCCTTTGGTTGCCTCCCTCTCCCTCCCGTGACACATCTCCTCTCCCGTAGGTGCTTAGCGAAGCCCTGCAGGATTGCCACGCTCCTCCATCACCACCACGCCGTTGTGCTGCTGCTGGATGGAGTCTTCCTCAACCTCTCCCTCTCTCCTTGCTGGATCAAGGCGTGGGAGACGTCACCGGGCTGTACGTGTGTTGAACGCGGAGGTGTTGTCCGTTCGGCACTTGATCATCGGTGATCTGAATCACGACGAGTACGACTCCATCAACCCCGTTCACTTGAACGCTTCCGCTTAGCGATCTACAAGGGTATGTAGATGCAAACTCTCTCTCTTTCTACTCGTTGCTGGTCTCTCCATAGATAGATCTTGGTGTTACGTAGGAAATTTTTTGAATTTCTGCTACGTTCCCCAACAGTGGTATCAGAGCTAGGTCTATTGCGTAGATTCTTTGCACGAGTAGAACACAAAGTAGTTGTGGGCGTTGATGTTGTTCAATATGCTTACCGTTACTAGTCCAATCTTGTTTCGACGGTATTGTGGGATGAAGCGGCCCGGACCGACCTTACACGTACTCTTACGTGAGACAGGTTCCACCGATTGACATGCACTTGGTGCATAAGGTGGCTAGCGGGTGCCAGTCTCTCCCACTTTAGTCGGAACGGATTCGATGAAAAGGGTCCTTATGAAGGGTAAATAGCAATTGGCATATCACGTTGTGGTCTTGCGTAGGTAAGAAACATTCTTGCTAGAAACCCATAGCAGCCACGTAAAACATGCAACAACAATTAGAGGACGTCTAACTTGTTTTTGCAGGGTATACTATGTGATGTGATATGGCCAAGAAGAATGTGATGAATGATATATGTGATGTATGAGATTGATCATGTTCTTGTAATAGGATTCACGACTTGCATGTCGATGAGTATGACAACCGGCAGGAGCCATAGGAGTTGTCTTTATTTTTTGTATGACCTGCGTGTCATTGAAGAACGCCATGTAAACTACTTTACTTTATTGCTAAACGCGTTAGTCATAGAAGTAGAAGTAGTCGTTGGCGTGACAACTTCATGAAGACACGATGATGGAGATCATGATGATGGAGATCATGGTGTCAAGCCGGTGACGATGATGATCATGGAGCCCCGAAGATGAAGATCAAAAGGAGCAAAATGATATTGGCCATATCATGTCACTATTTGATTGCATGTGATGTTTATCATGTTTATGCATCTTGTTTACTTAGGACGACGGTAGTAAATAAGATGATCCCTTACAAAATTTCAAGAAGTGTTCTCCCCTAACTGTGCACCGTTGCTACAGTTCGTCGCTTCTAAGCACCACGTGATGATCGGGTGTGATGGATTCTTACGTTCACATACAACGAGTGTAAGACAGTTTTACACAGCGAAAACACTTAGGGTTAACTTGACGAGCCTAGCATGTACAGACATGGCCTCGGAACACGGAGACCGAAAGGTCGAGCATGAGTCGTATAGTAGATACGATCAACATGAAGATGTTCACCGATGATGACTAGTCCGTCTCACGTGATGATCGGACACGGCCTAGTTGACTCGGATCATGTAATCACTTAGATGACCAGAGGGATGTCTATCTGAGTGGGAGTTCATAAGATGAACTTAATTATCCTGAACATAGTCAAAAGACCTTTTGCAAATTATGTCGTAGCTCGCGCTATAGTTCTACTGTTTTAGATATGTTCCTAGAGAAATTATAGTTGAAAGTTGATAGTAGCGATTATGCGATCAGTAGAAAGCTTATGTCCTTAATACACCGCTTAGTGTGCTGAACCCCAAACGTCGTTTGTGGATGTTGCGAACATCGGACATACACGTTTTGATAACTACGTGATAGTTCAGTTAAATGGTTTAAGTAGAGGCACCAAAGACGTTTTCGAAACGTCGCGGAACATATGAGATGTTTCGAGGGCTGAAATTGGGATTTCAGGCTCGTGCCCACGTCAAGAGGTATGAGACCTCCGGCGATTTTCTTAGCCTGCAAACTAAGGGAGAAAAGCTCAATCGTTGAGCTTGTGCTCAGATTGTCTGAGTGCAACAATCACTTGAATCAAGTGGGAGTTAATCTTCCAGATGAGATAGTGATGTTTCCCCAAAGTCATTGCCACCGAGCTACTAGAGCTTCGTGATGAACTATAACATATCAGGGATAAATAAGATGATCCTTGAGGTATTCACGATGTTTGACACCGCGAAAGTAGAAATCAAGAAGGAGCATCAATTGTTGATGGTTGGTGAAACCACTAGTTTCAAGAAGGGCAAGGGCAAGAAGGGATACTTCATGAAACGGCAAATCAGCTGCTGCACCAATGAAGAAACCCGAGGTTGAACCCAAACCCGAGACTAAGTGCTTCTGTAATAAGGGGAACAACCACTGGAGCAAGATTACCCTAGATACTTGGTGGATGAGAAGGCTGGCAAGGTCGATAGAAGTATATTGGATATACATTATGTTAATGTGTACTTTACTAGTACTCCTAGTAGCACCAGGGTATTAGATACCGGTTCAGTTGCTAAGTGTTAGTAACTCGAAATAAAAGCTACGGAATAAAATGGAGACTAGCTAAAGGTGAGCTGACGATACGTGTTGGAAGTGTTTCCAAGTTTGATGTGATCTAACATCGCACGCTCCCTCTACCATCAAGATTAGTATTAAACCTGAATAAGTGCTCTTGCACCTAAAGGAATGGTTTATTGAATTTTGATCGTCGGGATACACATTTTCATGCCAAAAGATATAAGATAGTAATGATAGTACCACTTACTTGTGGCACTGCCATGTAAGTCATAATGGTATAAAACGCATGAAGAAGCTCCATGTTGATGGATCTTTGGACTCACTCGTTTTTGAAAAGTTTGAGACATGCGAACCATGTCTATTGGTGTATATGCATGAAGAAACTCCATGCAGATGGATCGTTTGGACTCACTTGATTATGAATCACTTGAGATATGCAAATCATACCACATGGGCAAGATGACTGAAAAGCCTCGTTTTCAGTAAGATGGAACAAGATAGCAACTTATTGGAAGTAACACATTTTGATGTGTGCAGTCCAATAAATGCTGAGGTATGCAGTGAATATCGTTATGTTCTTACTTCACAGATGATTCGAGTAGATGTTGAGAATATTTACTTGATGAAACACAAGTCTGAATTATTGAATGGTTCAAGTAATTTCAGAGTGAAGTAGAAGATCATTGTGACAAGAGGATAAAATGTCTATGATACGATCATAGAGATGAATATCTGAGTTACGAGTTTTGGCACACAATTAAGACATTGTGGAAATTGTTTCGCAATTAATACCGCCTGGAACACCATAATGTGATGGTGTGTCCGAACATCATAGTTGCACCCTATTGGATATGGTGCGTACCATGATGTCTCTTATCGAGTTACCACTATCGTTCATGGGTTAGGCATTAGAGACAACCACATTCACTTTAAATAGGGCACCACGTAATTCCGTTGAGATGACACCGTATGAATTATGGTTTAGAGAAACCTAAGTTGTTGTTTCTTAAAAGTTTGGGGCTGCGACGCTTATGTGGAAAAGTTTCAGGATTGATAAGCTCGAACCCAAAGCGGATAAAGTACATCTTCATAGGACACCCAAAACAGTTGGGTATACCTCCTAATTCAGATCCGAAAACAATATGAATTGTTTCTAGAATCGGGTCCTTTCTCGAGGAAAGGTTTCTCTCGAAAGAGTTGAGTGGGAGGATGGTGGAGACTTGATGAGGTTATTGAACCGTCTCTTCAACTAGTGTGTGGCAGGGCACAGGAAGTTGTTCCTGTGGCACCTACACCAATTGAAGTGGAAGCTTATGATATTGATCATGAAACTTCGGATCAAGTCACTCCCAAACCTCGTAGGATGACAAGGATGCGTACTACATCAGAGTGGTACGTAATCCTGTCTTGGAAGTCATGTTGCTGGACAACAATGAACCTACGAGCTATGGAGAAGCGATGGTGGGCCCGGATTCCGATAAATGGCTCGAGGCCATAAAATCCGAGAACGGATCCATGACTTTGGAAGAAATACTTGATGGTCGTAAGGCCATTGGGTACGGATGGATTTCAAAAGGAAGACGGACAATGATGGTAAATGTCACCATTAAGAAAGCTCGACTTGTCGTTAAGATGTTTTCCGACAAGTTCAAGGAGTTGACTACGATGAGATTTTCTCACTCGTAGCGATGCTAAGAGTCTGTTGGAATTATATTAGCGATTACTGCATTATTTATGAAATCTTGCAGATAGGATGTCAAAAAACATTGTTTCCTCGACGATTTTAATGAGGAAAGGTTGTATGTGATACAACCGGAAGGTTTTGTCAATCCCGAAAGATGCTAATAAATATGCAAAGCTCCAGCAATCCTTCTAAGGACTGGAGTGAGCATCTCGGAGTTGGAATGTATGCTTTGATGATGATCAAAAATTTTGGGTTTGTACAAAGTTTATGAGAAACTTGTATTTCCAAAGAAGTGAGTGGGAGCACTATAGAATTTCTGATGAGTATATGTTGTTGACATATTGTTGATCAGAAATGACGTAGAATTTCTGGAAAGCATATAGGGTTATTTTGAAAGTGTTTTTCAATGGAAAGCCTGGATTAAGCTACTTGAACATTGAGCATCAAGATCTATAAGGATAGATCAAAACGCTTAATGGTACTTTCAAATGAGCACATACCTTGACATAATCTTGAAGGTATTCAAGATGGATCAGTCAAAGAAGGAGTTCTTGCCTGAGTTATAAGGTACGAAGTTAAGACTTAAAGCTCGACCACGGCAGAATAGAGAGAAAGGACGAAGGTCGTCCCCTATGCTTAAGACGTAGGCTCTTCAGTATGCTATGCTGTGTACCGCACCTGAAGTGTGCCTTGCCATGAGTCAGTCAAGGGGTACAAGAGTGATCCATGAATGGATCATAGGACAGCGGTCAAAGTTACCCTTAGTAACTAGTGGACTAAGGAATTTTCTCGGTTATGGAGGTGATAAAGAGTTCGACGTAAAAAGTTACGACGATGCAAGCTTAACACCTATCCGGATAGCTCTGAGTAGAGAGACCGGATACATATAATGGAGCAATAATTTAAAATAGCTCCAAGTAGAACAGTTATTTGGAATAGCTCCAAATAGAGCGTGGTAGCTGCATCTAGGAGATGACATAGAGATTTGTAAAGCACACACGGATCTGAAAGGTTCAGACCCGTTGACTAAAACCTCTCTCACAAGCAACATGATCAAACATAAAACTCATTGAGTGTTAATCACATAGTGATGTGAACTAGACTACTGACTCTAGTAAACTCTTGGGTATTAGTCACATGGCGATGTGACCTGTGAGTGTTAATCACATGGCGATGTGAACTAGATTATTGACTCTAGTGCAAGTGGGAGACTGTTGGAAATATGCCCTAGAGGCAATAATAAAAGTATTATTATTATATTTCCTTGTTCATGATAATTGTCTTTTATTCATGCTATAACTGTATTATCCGGAAATCGTAATACACGTGTGAATACATAGACCACAATATGTCCCTAGTGAGCCTCTAGTTGATTAGCTCGTTGTGATCAACAGATAGTCATGGTTTCCTGGCTATGGACATTGGATGTCGTTGATAACGGGATCACATCATTAGGAGAATGATGTGATGGACAAGACCCAATCCTAAGCATAGCACAAGGATCGTGTAGTTCGTTTGCTAGAGCTTTGCCAATGTCAAGTATCTCTTCCTTTGACCATGAGATCGTGTAACTCCTGGATACCGTAGGAGTGCCTTGGGTGTATCAAACGTCACAACGTAACTGGGTGACTATAAAGGTGCACTACAGGTATCTCCGAAAGTATCTATTGTTTTATGCGGATCGAGACTGGGATTTGTCACTCCGTGTAAACGGAGAGGTATCTCTGGGCCCACTCGGTAGGACATCATCATATGCGCAATGTGACCAAGGATTTGATCACGGGATGATGTGTTACGGAACGAGTAAAGTGACTTGCCGATAACGAGATTGAACAAGGTATTGGATACCGACGATCGAATCTCGGGCAAGTAAAATACCGCTTGACAAAGGGAATTGTATACGGGATCGATTGAGTCCTTGACATCGTGGTTCATTCGATGAGATCATCGTGGAACATGTGGGAGCCAACATGGGTATCCAGATCCCGCTGTTGGTTATTGACCGGAGAACGTCTCAGTCATGTCTGCATGTCTCCCGAACCCGTAGGGTCTACACACTTAAGGTTCGATGACGCTAGGGTTATAAAGGAAGCATGTATGTGGTAACCGAATGTTGTTCGGAGTCCCGGATGAGATCCCGGACGTCACGAGGAGTTCCGGAATGGTCCGGAGGTAAAGATTTATATATAGGAAGTCCTGTTTCGGCAATCGGGACAAGTTTCAGGGTCATCGGTATTGTACCGGGACCACCGGAAGGGTCCCGGGGGCCCACCGGGTGGGGCCACCTGCCCCGGGGGGCCACATGGGCTGTAGGGGGTGCGCCTTGGCCTACATGGGCCAAGGGCACCAGCCCCTAGAGGCCCATGCGCCAAGATAAAGGAAAAAGGGGAGAGTCCTTAAAGGGGAAGGCACCTCCGAGGTGCCTTGGGGAGGATGGACTCCTCCCCATCCTTAGCCGCACCCCTTCCTTGGAGGAGGGGGAAAGGCTGCGCCTCCCCCCTCTCCCTTGGCCCTATATATAGTGGGGAAAAGGAGGAGCAATCATACCTAAGGCCTTTGGTTGCCTCCCTCTCCCTCCCGTGACACATCTCCTCTCCCGTAGGTGCTTAGCGAAGCCCTGCAGGATTGCCACGCTCCTCCATCACCACCACGCCGTTGTGCTGCTGCTGGATGGAGTCTTCCTCAACCTCTCCCTCTCTCCTTGCTGGATCAAGGCGTGGGAGACGTCACCGGGCTGTACGTGTGTTGAACGCGGAGGTGCTGTCCGTTCGGCACTTGATCATCGGTGATCTGAATCACGACGAGTACGACTCCATCAACCCCGTTCACTTGAACGCTTCCGCTTAGCGATCTACAAGGGTATGTAGATGCAAACTCTCTCTCTTTCTACTCGTTGCTGGTCTCTCCATAGATAGATCTTGGTGTTACGTAGGAATTTTTTTGAATTTCTGCTACGTTCCCCAAGACAAGCGGCTATCTCAGAATAGCACCGCACATTGATGGGTACGGTGATTGAAAGGATTTTGTCCGCCGAAAGCGGGTTGCATGAAGCCTTTATGAGTCTACTGACGGGTTTTGAGGTACGTGAAATGATGTACAGTTTTGACAGTACCGCACATTTTTAGATGTGCCCTGTGTAGATAGTAACCCCTGAGACTCTGGTTGTCGTCGAAAATGGCAGCAAACAGAGGATCATAGTCCCAGGTAATAACTAGACTGCCTTTATGTGCAGGTGGTTGAAGCTCCGGTGGTTAGCCGGACTGATGGGTTCGCCGAACTAAGGCGGCAGCTGGATGCGGCAGATGCCGACATCATGCTTGTCAACAAGCGGCTTGACGAGGCACAGGGTCAGTGATTTTTCGGGTGATCGTCACATAGTAAGAGCAACATGATGCCAGTATCTTTAATATGTTGTGACTGCAGATGGAGCTGCCGCCGTGGAGACCCTTCGGGCGGAACTTGCCCAAGCCAAGGAGCACGCAAGGAGCAGCAATGCGGCCGCTTTAAAGGCGGTCGAGGGGTTAAAGGCCGAACAGGCCGCACATTGCGAGAGCAAAGAAAAAATTGCCAAGATGGCCGTAGAGTTAAAAGATGCTACTGACCGTTATCGGCTTCTTGAAGAGGAAAACCGGGCGAAGGCGACGCACCTGGAGAAGGCCTGGATGGCTGCCAAGGAAGCCCGCTCCAAAATTAGAGCGACGAAGGAGGAGCTGAATCAATCTGCGGATATCGTTTCTAGGAAGCCCTTCTTGTTATGGACTAAGTTCGGAGATCCAAAATATGCTCCTCTAGACCGGCTATGGAGTTCTGTGGACGAGTACATGGATTTGGCTGCAAGTGCTGCGGATGCGGCCAAGTACTTCAAGGATCAGAAGGGTCCTGAACTGGAGAAGCTGTTCTGGTCATAGTTTCACGCTCCAGCCTGTCCGATGTTGCTGAATGAGTGATTGACCGGTTGGGCTAAGCTCCATAGATTATCCGGACTTGCCATGAGGTCCGTAGTGGATCATCTATGGCCAGTAGGGCCAAGGCCGAATAGCTACTTTAGCTTGGTGCAACAATTCCTTGGTGTTGTGCCACGCATCGATGCTGTAAAGAGGTCGGCGTGCATAGAGGGCCCTTGCCCGTGTCAAAACATACTGGGCGGAGATGGATGCCAGCATTGTTGCGGCACAGGGTTTGGCCATAGGCCGAATGGCTGCCGAGCACTACTTTGAAGAAGTTCTTGAAGGCACTCGTTTGATAGAGGCTCAGTGCTCGAAGAATATTATGTTTAAGTGACCTGTATTCCCATTGTAAGAACAATGTTTTATTGAATTTATCAAGGCTGTATTTATACTTTTGCCCGAAAGTGCTATGATGCCTCCTATGCGGCCGTTTATGTATATATGTATATAACCTAAAAGATGGCAGTTGTCGGCTTCAGCCCCCATGCATATAATGCGGGGGTGTTCGCAGAACACACATGTTCACACTTGATCCAACGTCTTGGTCCATTAAGGAGGTGATAGCGCAGCGAACTAGGCAATCGGACTATAATGCTTTAACACTTTCACTTAGCCAGAGGATTTTGACAGTGGGGCTACTATATAGCCCCTGGTGGCTCCGCGCTCATCCGGATTTGGGGCGCGTACATGCCTGGCCGGGAAACGGCCCTTCGTTAAGGCGGAGGAATCCCTAAGATTCCGCTAGGTCATCGAGTGGTTGACCAGTCTCACGCTATATCATGACAGTCAGTTTTCGGCTTTCTCTACTGAGGTGCTCGTCTGGATGAACCAGGGCACAATCGTAGTAGTTCTCCTGGTGCCGCCATAGCCAATAGAGAGGAACGTAAGGCAGCAAAACACAGGAGCCGGGCAAACCCAACATTTGACCAAAGACATGATTCGGAGCTGATGCATATAAGGCCAAACTCGTGACGCCGAACACTCCCTTGGGTATTCAGTCTTTATGATGTAAACTGGGTCAAAACAGTGCCCTTTGTAATGAGCCCCTGGTGTCCAGGTATGTGCAATATTCTGACATGGCCACATGCCAATACGTCAGCATCCTTCTCGATTGTACTGAGAATCTAAGGGATGCTAATCAACAAGAGACAGTAAAAACGGTTTACACATGGTCTTAATCTAAAAAGAATCCTCGGAACGGGTCCCTGCTGCATGTCTGCGCCTGTGTCTCCATTGTGCCGTATTCTGGACGGGTGTAGCACGATGGTCATCTGAAAAAGAAAGGAACTTAATTGAAAAATTGTCGTGCAAAAGGTAGGTTATACTAAATAAACCATGTATAGTTCAAAATGAGTAAAGTTGAGCCTAATTGCCACTTGTTTGTGCGCGTTGAGCCCCTTGTATTGTGATAGGGCTATAGCCATCAAACCTGTATCAATTACATATAGCTGCACCAGACTCGTCCAACCGTGTCCGTGGTCTTAATGACCTGTCAGATGCTTTAGTTGGTGAGGCCGTTTAGTGTGCGGCTGCCAAGGCAGCCGCACGGTCTTCCACGCGCAAGGAGCGCTCAATATTTCCATTTACTATAATGATGCCACGTGGACTGGGCATCTTAAGCATGAGAGAAGCGTAATGCAGTATTGCGTTAAAGTGAGCGAAAGCGTCGCGTCTGAGTAGTGCTTGATAACCACTTTGGAATGGAGCGATGTGAAACGTTAAATTTTCGCTGTGTAAGTTATCGGGAGAGCCGAATATAACCTGTAGTAGTAGGGAGTCCGTGCAATGGGCCTCTGGGCCTGGCATTACTCCTTTAAAGGTAGTATTGCTGCAGCTAATTTTTGTTGGGTGTATCCCCATTTTGCGGACTGTGTCCTGATATATTAGATTTAAACTGCTTCCGCCGTCCATCAAGACTCGTGTGAAGTGGTATCCGTCAATTATTGGGTCTAATACCAAGGCAGCCCATCCTGCATGCCGGATACTTGCCGAGTAATCCCGATGGTCAAAGGTTATCGGTTGGGACGACCAGTGGCAGAACTTCGCGGTGATAGGCCCTGGGGCATGTGTCTCTAGGAGTGTCGCTTTGTTTCTCCCCTTTGTCACGTGTAACACGTTTACTGTTTGGACTTCTGGTGGGAATTTCTTCTGTTCCCCAGTGTTTTGCTTGCGAGGCTCGTCCTCGTCTTCGCTTGGTGTATCATGCCCCTTATGTTCGCCGTTGAGCTTGCCAGACTGCTTGAAGACCCAACATTCTCTATGGGTATGATTTGCAGGTTTATCGGGGGTGCTGTGGATCTGACATATTTTATCCAGAATCTTGTTTAGGTTGGACAGTTCGTCTCTGTTGCCTTTGGAGGGCAGCTTTTGTTGACCTGGCCGAGAGCTTCTAAATCCAGCATTTACCGCCGTGCTCTCCGGGCTGTCTTCTTTATTCCGGCGCTTGTTTTTGCTGCCTCGTGGTTTCCCATTTCCGTCCCTGACTTCGGATGTACTTGGGTCGCTGGTGCTGCATCGGGCTAACCAGCTGTCCTCGCCCGCGCAAAAGCGGGTCATGAGGCTTGTTAATGCTGCCATTGTTCTCGGCTTTTCTTGGCCGAGGTGTCTGGCAAGCCATTCGTCTCGAACGCCGTGCTTAAAAGCTGCTAAGGCTTCGGCGTCCGGGCAGTCGATTATTTGGTTCTTTTTAGTGAGAAACATGTTTCAAAGCTTACAGGCTGACTCTCCAGGCTGTTGAGTTATATGACTCAAATCGTCTGCATCCGGTGGTCAGACATAGGTCCCTTGAAAATTTGCCCGAAAAGCGTCTTCAAGCTCTTCCTAGCTTCCAATGGAGTTTTAGGGGAGGCTTTTAAGCCAGTGCCGAGCTGGCCCTTTGAGCTTGAGGGGTAAGTACTTGATGGTGTGGAGATCGTCTCCTCGAGCCATATGGATATGGAGGATGTAGTCCTCAATCCATACCCAGGGTCTCTCGTTCCGTCGTATGCCTCTATATTTACGGGTTTGAATCCCTCTGGAAATTCATGGTCCAGCACCTCATCGGTGAAACATAGGGCGTGTGCGGCACCCCTGTATTTGGGTGTACCGTGGTGTTGGGATGTTTGTTGTGTTGCATTGCATGCTGGAGCGCGCTTGTGTGGCCCGTAGATGGATCTGGTTGTGACGTCCTTTTGATGCGAGCCCTCACGTGGGTCACGTACTGGCTTATATGCGGCGCCGTTTGCCGCTCTATATTGGCCACGAGGTCGTCTATCCCCGACCGGATGGTCATTTTGTTTTTTGATTGCGGGGGATCTAAGGCCTCCTCATCGAATTCAGGTAGCAACTTTCGCTTCGGGTAGCTCTTGGTGTGGCGATGTCACACCCTAGCTAGTTCATGCATTAGAGTGTTGCATCATGTCTATCCTTTCATCAGAAACTTGAAATGGGGATGTCAGAACCCCCAGCCCCCTTTGAAACCAACTAGGGTTTACTAAAAACTTTTTCAATGAACCTGAAATGCCCTTCTAAAATGTCCATCATTTTTGTCTTGGTTCAGAACCTCTGCCAAAAGTGTTGCACAATTTTCTAGGTCATCTTAGGGTCTTTGAATTAAATGATAAGTATTTGAATTTGGGCATTTAAAATTATATAAAATATTTCAAATGCTCAAATATTCCTAAACTGAAATGTTTCATGTTGGAAATATTCCAACTTTGGACCAGGAGCAGTTTGGTGATTTTAGGAGTTGCCTAGGTATTTTTAATAATTCAACAAAGTTGCAGAAAAATAGAAAAAGAAAAAAAACAGAAAGGAAGGACTTACCTGGCGCCTGCAACCTGGCCCACCTGCCGGCCCAGCCCAGCGCCGCGCCAGCGAGCTGCTTGCCGGCCAGGCAGGCAGGCAAGGTGCTCGACGGCGAGCACCGCATGGGTGCCACGCACCTGCTCGCCGCCTCGCCGCTCCACTCACCCGGCTACCGACGTGGATCGACCCCTCTCTCTCCCCCGAACCCCCCAGACGCCCCCTCTCCTCTCCAGCTCCTCCCCCTCGCGCTCCCCAGCCATGGCCGACGCCACCGCCGCCGCTCCATCGTCGTAGCCGCGCTACCCGCCGCCCGTGCTCCGTCTCGTGGTGTCCAGGAGCTCCGCCGCCGTCCACTTTGTCGAGCTAACCGAGCCCCGCGTGCTCGTGAGGCCCGAGTCCACCGCACCGACCTCGCCCGAGTTCGCCGTCGCCGGAGATCCCCTTCAACGCCGTCGCCGCATCAGCTCGTCCCCGACCCCGCCGGTGACCTTTACGGGTGCTCTGTGAGCCTAGCTACCCCTCCTACCCTTCCTCTCTCGCCCCCGAGCCGTGTAGCCACCGCACGAAGATCACCCACACGCACCGCCGCGGATCTCGTCGCCGACGTGCTCCCGGCCATCCTCCGGCCAACTCACGGTGTCCAACGCACTCACCACGTTGCGTTGAGTCCAACCGTGCACTTCCCGCACCTCACCGCACACCCTAGCCCCGAGTTCGCCTTCACCCGAACTCCGGTGACCGCCTAGGTCGTCGCCGGCGCCAACTCCGGCCACCCCGACCCCAGCTGACTCCACCAAGAGCCGCGACTCGTCCTCAGCTCCACCCCGATGCCCTCCGCGACCCATTTGGTGGCCGGAACGGCCAAAACCACTTCCGCCGCCGCGTCGGGCTCGCCGGCGGCTAAACGCCGGTGCAGCCATTTTTACTTTGACCATGGGTGGGCCCTGGTTGACTCTGTTGAGTCAATGACAGGTGGGGCCCCCTTCTACTAATTATCCAGATTAGTTTAAACTAAATTAAATTAGTTAACTATCCACTGACACCCTGGACCCACGCGTCAGGTTTGACCTGGACCGGGTCTGTTGACTTGCTGAGGTCAGCATGACCTCATGCTGACGCAGTAAACCTTTTCTGAAATTAAAATAAATCTAAAATGATTTATAAATTCCAGAAATTGTTGCAAACTTCAAAAATTCATATAAATTCAATCGTAGCTCCAAATCAAACAAATTATATATGAAAAATGATCAGAAAAATCCAATCTATCCACCTGTACTAGTTTCATGCATGTTTAAACAAACTAACGTGAGGTTTAGTGCAGAACAAGATAAAACACTTTAAAGGGCCATTTATGAGTTTGAAATTTGAATCTTTGGTTCAAATTGATTCAAACCCATCTGGTTTTAGTTGCATTAGCCCAACACACTCATATTGCCATGTTTCATGCATGCATCATATTGTCGCACATTGTTTGGTGATGGTTGTGTATCGGTGTTCTTTGCGGCAGGTTCTGCCTCCGAGGAGTACCGTGATTACCCTAGCGAAGAACCGTATCCGTGCATCGATCCATCAGGCAAGCAACCAATCATTTGATCATAGCGATACAATCCCATGCTCTCGCTCTTGCTCTCTTTTACTGCATTAAGACAACACGTTTCAAACTGCTGTGTGCTACGGTAGTTGAACCCATTTCCTCTGCATGACCTGTCATTGCCACAGTAATTAGATGAAACCCACTAGCATGTGTAGGAATTGATTGAGCCATATGTATGTGTTGTTCCTACCTTGCTATGCCTGCTATGCTTAGAGTCGTGTCAGGTCTGGTTCATCTGGGTGATGGGCTAGAGTGAAATGATCATGTCGGTAATGAGAGTGATGTGGTGAACACGATTTGGTAAAGGTATCGATGAGAGGCCATGTAGGAGTACATGGTGGGTTGTTTCATTGAAGCCGACCTTAAGAACTGAGATCTGTATGCGTGATTTAAGATTCAGCTACTACCATGCATTGGGCCCTGAAATATGACCCCGCTCGACTTCTTATTCACCCTAGTCCTCTGTCCAGGAGTTGCAAGTAGTTTCTGGTGTTTGTAGCTTACTGGAGGCCGTGGACAGCGCTGACCCATGGGGTGAGATGTGATGCGGTAGGTACATGGCACGGTGTATCGAATACCCGTTAGGTATCTCGGGAACCCTGTACACATCGTTCAGGGCCGTATGGGAAACCTCGGCCGGACTCCCTGCGGATGGAACCTGGATAGGAGATAAACCTGGACTAGAGACTTAGGTGTTTAGGTAGGTCGTGGTCTACACCCACGTCGGCTTTCGCTTGAAGTCTGCCGAGCAGATGTCGTGTGCAGACGCTAAGTGGTGGAAACATGTATGAAGAAGTACACCCCTGCAGGGTTAACATGATCTATTCGAATAGCCGCGTCCGCGGTAAAGGACTACTTGGTTGCTTATACAGTTCATAGACAAGTGAATGGATACTACTAAAAATCTCAAGATAAGCGTGAGTGCCAAGGATGGCTCTTCCGTAGGATGACGGAGGTGGATCCTCGGTGGTGTATTGAAGTGGTGAGTAGTGGACTCGTGTGCGCAAAACCATTTCAAGTTGGAGTCTCGTAGGATAGTTTAGCCAAGAGTCAAAGCTGGCTTGCTGCAATAACTCCACCAACCCTTCTTGATAATGTGCATGTATGTAGGATCTGACGTAAGTCTTGCTGGGTACCTTTGTACTCATGTTGCTATAATTTACATTTTACAGAAGGCGCTGCAACCCCTTCTGATGGGTTCTTCGTAGACGTTGACATCGATGAGTAGACTAAGGCCCAGGTGGTAATCCTGAGCTTGTGAAGGTCCACGTAGTATAGCTAGGCTTTCCAAGCCTCTTTTATTTTACTAGTTGTCTGTACTCAGACAAGTTACTTCCGCTGCTGGTTTGTATGACTGTATGACTTGAATGTGGGTCGTGTGACCCGTACTTGTATGTATGTTATGTATGGCTCTCTGAGCCTTTAAATAAAGTACTTGTGTCGTAGAGTCATGTTGTGATGCCTTGTTGTATTTGCACATATCGAGCATATTGTGTGTATGATTGAAATGCTTGGTATGTGTGGGATCTGACTATCTAGTTGTTTATCTTTAGTAGCCTCTCTTACCGGGAAATGTCTCCTAGTGTTTCCATTGAGCCATGGTAGCTTGCTACTGCTCCGGAACACTTAGGCTGGCCGGCATGTGTCCTTCTTCGTTCATGTGTCTGTCCCTTCGGGGAAATGTCACGCATTGAGTACCGGAGCCCTGTTAGCCCGCTACAGCCCGGTTTACCGGAGTCCTGCTAGCCCAGTGCTATAGCCCGGACCCACTTGCTGATGACCGACACGTTCGATGCTGGGTCATGGATGCCTGTCCCTGTAAGTCTGTGCCACTTTGGGTTTACGACTAGTCATGTCAGCCCGGGCTCCTTATCATATGGATGCTAGCGACATCATCATATACGTGAGCCAAAAGGCGCAAACGGTCCCGGGCAAAGATAAGGTGACACCCGTGGGAATACCGTGCGTGAGGCCGCAAAGTGATATGAGGTGTTACAGGCTAGATCGATGTGACATTGAGTCGGGGTCCTGACAGCGTTGGCATCAGAGCCGGACTGCCTGTAGGTTCTCCAAGCCAAACTGGTCGATGTTGAGTCTAGAAATGCTTTAGTTATATGTAGGGAAATTGATTGTGGGATGGTACGTAAGGCTCTTTTTACTTCTTTACCTCATGGCATTCTGATCTGAGTCAGTCCATTCTTCTACCGGGGATTAAGGATTAGGATCTTCTCTCTCTATCAGGTTCACGTGTTACGAATCAGTAGTACCTTATAGGTTTGATGACTACAAGCCTAGTTCAGTTCTACTACCTTGTTATGCTGATAAGTTGAACCCAGAACCTTGATATGATATTGTTGAGTGTCTATGCAATTTTTTGATAAATGTCTCAAACCCTTCTTGAGCATTTACAGCCGTTATGCTGTCGAAATTTTGCTAGAAATTCTAATGCCTTTGCATTATGGTTGTGCTTTCAGATGGCCACTCGCGACCAAAATCAAGTGGTTCGCCTGACCCGATGCATTGGTGTGACCGGTCATATGGCCATGTTAGTCCGAGTGATGATCGAGACGGGTTGCCGTTGGTATCCCGAATACACGGTCGAAGAGCAGTTTCGAGATTTTAACCAAAGCCAGTATCTTTGCACCGTCCGGATATTTCCCTCTTATCCTGGTTCTACCGAGGCTCTTCACTGGTCCTATGGGCTCGGTGTTACTATTGAGATGGCTGTGCAAGATGCGGCTTATTCTATGATGACCATCATGCGAGTCAGGACTGGCCTGCTTCGCAACACCGACTTCCGGTATATGCCGGCTTCACTTCCTGGAGCGCACGGTTATCTCCGGGCTATCTATGCTGACCCCAGTCAGGAGGACTCACTAACTCGCACCACTACTGAGTTGCTCGAGGATAAGGACCGAGAGAATCGGGCCTTGAGAATGGAGCTTTTCAACACCCGCGCCGATCATTGGGCCACCTTGACTCGGTTTGCACCGGCTGTGCAAGCTGGATGCATGGATATGAGAGATCTGTATCCTGTTAGGTCTGCTCTGCCGGACATGATGGATTGGCGTGATGTGGGAGGCATCACCCCACCTCGTGGTCCTCGTAGGCCACCGTTTGTTGGTCCAAGACCTCACCCTAGCCCTTTTGGTCCACAGGCTCCTCAGGACCGTTTGTTTCTGGATGCTCACGTTGAACTTCCAGGCTATGGAGGAGACTTCTATGAGAACTACTACGGAGATGACTGAGATAGTAGTAGATCCACTAGGTATTGTAATAGTTGTATTTCCACCGTCCTGCGTGACTTGTGGAATATGACTTAGCGTGTAGTAATTCCGGGGGTGTAGGAAAAATAATGTATAGGAGCTTGGGATGCCTCCGATGATATGTAATCCTCCTCTCACCATAGTAGTACTTGTTGGTCTTGTACTAAACCTCGTATGGTGTGTATGACGATGGAATAAAAGAAGTAGTTTCTGTATCTACCATGTCATACGGATGATCATCTTGCATTCTGAGTTGTCCATTACATTCTACATTCTATGTCGGAATCTTGTCATGTTGGACTAAACCATTGTCTTGTTTTTCCTAGGATGGTCAACACCCGCAACAACCCTGCTCCCCCAGAGCAGGCCGAAGGCAGCAGAGTTGGGCATACAAATCTGCCTCACCCTCCCTCTCTGGCAGAAGTTATGCTAGAGGCTAAGAGAAACAAGAGGGAGACCAACCGTTTGTTGGAGCGTATTGAACAGAACACAGCACACCATCAGAGGACTAACTTGGTGTCACTCAGTGATTTCATCAAGTTACATCCACCCACGTTCCACCACTCCGTCGAGCCTCTCGACGCTGATGACTGGCTTCGCAGTATTTCTCACAAACTGCGTTCTGCGCTAGTAGCTGAGGTTGACAAGGTCACCTTTGCTGCATATCATCTTGAAGGCCCCGCCAGTCTATGGTGGGAGAATTATGGAGCTATGCGCCCAGCGGACCATGTCACTACTTGGGCTGAATTCAGCGAGGCTTTCCGTGAACATCACATTCCGGAGGGTCTCATGGACCGTAAACGTGAGGAGTTCTGTAGTTTCACTCAAGGCCGACTCTCTGTTGACGCTTACAGCAGGGAGTTTGGTAACCTTGCCCCTTATGCAACGGAGGAAGTTTCTACTGATGCCAAGAAGCAGGCAAGGTTCCGTAAGGGGCTTAGTCCTGAGCTTCGCCGCGACCTCCGTCTGCATGAGTGCACATCTTTTCAGAAGCTTGTTAACATAGCCATCAGTGCTGAGACTGGTCAGACTGATTATGAAGCAACACACAAGCATGGCCGTGACTTGGGTTCCTCATCCGGTGCTGGTCCTCAGAAGCGCCGCGTGTGGGTGCCTAACACTGCCCTGCCACCCAGGTTCACACCGAGGCCATCCTTCCAGGCGCCTCGCCCAGCTCAGCCATATGCACCAGCCAAGCCCTATGGTGGTCCAACCAACAATGCTCCTCCACATACCAGTTCCGTGACTTGTTTCAAGTGTGGGGAATCATGCCACTATATGCGCGAGTGTCCCCAAACCAACCCCAACCAGACAGCAAAAACTGTTGGCCGCGGCAAGCCGACAGGGAAAGTGTTCTACGCCAAGCCGGCCACCACTGCTCGTGGCCATGTTAATTGTGTTTTTGCGGAAGAGGCTCAAGAAGATCCCAACGTCGTTCTCGGTACGCTCCTTGTTAATTGCCACCCGGCATCTGTTCTTTTCGATACAGGAGCATCTCATTCATTTATACCCGAGAGCTATGCTCGTCTGCATAACACCACATTCTGTGAGATGCCCACCTCTGTGGTAATTCAAACTCCGGGATCCAAATGGAAAACTTCTAGAGTAAGCCATGGAAATGAAATTCAAGTCGACAAACTTGTTTTTCTCGCATCTTTGATAGCCCTCAAATCTTTGGATATTAATATCATCTTGGGTATGGACTGGATGTCAGCCCATCATGCCAAAATTGAATGCTCCTCTAGGACTGTTCAACTCACCCATCCTTCGGGGAAGATAGTCAATGTCTTGACCCGAATAGCCAAGCGACAGTTATATTCTCTTAACGCCAGCCCTTTGCCAGACCTTGAGGACGTTCCGGTAGTCCGTGACTTTCCGGATGTCTTCCCAGAGGAATTGCCAGGTGTTCCACCTGACAGAGATGTCGAATTCGTGATAGATCTCATTCCAGGAATTGTCCTGATTTCCAGAAGACCCTACAAGATGGCACCTTTTGAACTATCCAAGCTTAAGAAACAACTCGATGAGTCCTTGAAAAAGGGTTTCATCCGACCTAGTTCATCTCCTTGGGCTTGCCCCGTCCTCTTCGTCAAGAAGAAGGATGGTACGGACCGGATGGTTGTAGATTATCGACCTGTCAACTTGGTCACAATTAAGAACAAGTATCCGCTCCCCAGGATCAACGACCTGTATGATCATCTCGCTGGATCCTCGATCTTCTCTAAAATGGATTTGAGGTTGGGCTACCATCAAATCAAAATCAGAAACGGGGACATTCCAAAAACGGCCTTTGTTACTCGTTATGGCCAATACGAGTACACCGTCATGTCCTTTGGTTTAACCAACGCTCCAGCCACCTTCTCTCGGTTGATGAACTCAATCTTCATGGAATATTTGGATAAATTCGTCGTGGTTTACCTCGATGATATACTCATCTACTCCAAGAACGAGGAAGAACATGCCAAACACCTAAGGCTAGTGTTGAAGAAACTTCGAGAGCATCGCCTTTATGCCAAATTTTCTAAATGTGAATTCTAGTTGTCAGAAGTGACCTATCTTGGACATGTAATTTCTGGTAAAGGCATTGCTGTTAATCCTGAGCGAGTTCAAGCCGTCCTTAATTGGACTCCACCTGAATCAGTCAAGCAAGTTCGGAGTTTCCTTGGCCTAACAAGCTATTGCCATCGCTTTGTCGAGAATTTCTCCAAAGTTGCCAAACCTCTAACTGAACTCCTCAAGAAAGATAAAAAGTTCGAGTGGACTCCACAATGTGAGCACAGTTTCCAGGAACTGAAAAGACGTTTAACCTCTGCTCCCGTACTGGTACCACCGGATTTTTCCAAGGATTTTGTTATCTACTGCGACGCCTCGCGACAAGGACTAGGCTGTATTCTCATGCAAGATCGACACGTAATTGCTTATGCTTCACGGCAATTACACCCACATGAGGAAAACTACCCCACTCATGATCTAGAGCTTGCAGCTGTAGTCCATGCACTCAAAACATGGCGACATTACCTTCTCGGTAATCGTTGCGAAATCTACACTGATCACCAAAGTCTGAAGTATATATTCACCCAACCGGATTTAAATCTCACGCAAAGACGTTGGGTCGAGTTGATCACAGATTTCGACTTAGGAATAACTTACACACTAGGGAAAGCCAATGTCATGGCTGATGCGCTAAGTCGTAAATCTTATTGTAACAACATGATGTTACAACAAAGTCAACCGCTTCTCCATGAGGAATTTCGGAAGCTTAACCTTCACATTGTTCCTCAAGGGTTTCTTTCCACCTTGGTGGCGAAACCTACTCTTACAGATCAAATCATCGCTGCCCAAAAGCGAGATAAGGGAATATCTAAGATCAAGGAGAACATTGCTAGCGGAGGTGCTAGATGTTTCTCCACAAATGATCATGGTGTTGTGTACTTTGAGAACCGTTTAGTGGTTCCCAAGAACCAGCATCTACGGCAGTTGATCCTTAAGGAGGCTCATGAATCTCCTCTCACCATTCATCCCGGTAGTACCAAGATGTATCAGGACCTACGCCAGAGGTTCTGGTGGACTAGGATGAAGAGAGAAATTGCTCAGTATATTGCTAATTGCGACGTCTGCCGTCGTGTAAAAGCAGAGCATCAACGGCCTGCTGGCACCCTTCAACCCCTAGCTATTCCTGAATGGAAATGGGATAAAATTGGTATGGACTTCATTACTGGTTTTCCCAGGACCAAGAGAGGGAATAACGCTATCTTCGTCGTTATCGACTGTCTTTCCAAAGTGGCCCATTTCTTACCTGTTCGTGAGAGTATAACTGCTAGTCAGTTAGCAGACTTGTACATCTCCCAAATAGTGTCTCTCCATGGTGTTCCTTTGGAAATTAACTCGGATCGAGGAAGTCTTTTCACCTCTCGATTTTGGGAAAGTTTCCAAAATGCTATGGGAACCCACCTTTCTTTTAGTACCGCTTTCCACCCTCAATCAAGTGGTCAAGTGGAACGCGTCAACCAGATTCTAGAAGACATGCTTCGAGCTTCTGTTATCTCATTCGGAATGGAGTGGGAGAAATGCCTTCCATTTGCCGAATTTGCTTATAACAACAGCTATCAATCCAGCTTGGGCAAAGCCCCTTTTGAAGTTCTCTATGGACGAAGGTGTCGAACGCCTCTTAACTGGTCATAAACCGGGGAAAGACAATTCTTTGGCCCGGATATGATTCAGGAAGCAGAAGAGCAAGTTCGCATCGTTCGTGAAAAGTTGAAAACAGCCCAATCTCGTCAAAAGAGTCAATATGACCGAAAACATAAGGCTATGACTTTTGAGGTTGACGAGAAGGCTTACCTTCAGGTCACTCCTCTGAAGGGAACCCATCGCTTCGGTATCAAGGGAAAATTGGCTCCTCGTTACATTGGACCCTTTCGCATTCTCGCAAAACGAGGGGAAGTTGCCTACCAATTGGAACTACCTCCGCATCTCTCCAGAGTCCACGACGTCTTCCACGTTTCTCAACTCAGGCGTTGCTTCTCGGATCCTATCCGTGGAGTAGACCACGAAACGCTTGATCTCCAAGATAATCTCACGTATCGAGAGTACCCCGTTCGTATCCTCGATCAAGCTGAGCGTACCACTCGACGTCATAATATCAAGTTTCTCAAGGTTCAATGGTCGCACCATTCTGAGAATGAAGCAACTTGGGAAAGGGAGGATCGTCTTCGACTCGAGTATCCCGCCTTCTTCCTGGAGGAACCCAAATCTCGGGTCGAGATTCTTTTGAGTGGGGGTGAGTTGTCACACCCTAGCTAGTTCATGCATTAGAGAGTTGCATCATGTCTATCCTTTCATCAGAAACTTGAAATGGGGATGTCAGAACCCCCAACCCCCTCTGAAACCAACTAGGGTTTACTAAAAACTTTTTCAATGAACCTGAAATGCCCTTCTAAAATGTCCATCATTTTTGTCTTGGTTCAGAACCTCTGCCAAAAGTGTTGCACAATTTTCTAGGTCATCTTAGGGTCTTTGAATTAAATGATAAGTATTTGAATTTGGGAATTTAAAATTATATAAAATATTTCAAATGCTCAAATATTCCTAAACTGAAATGTTTCATGTTGGAAATATTCCAACTTTGGACCAGGAGCAGTTTGGTGATTTTAGGAGTTGCCTAGATATTTTTAATAATTCAACAAAGTTGCAGAAAAATAGAAAAAGAAAAAAAAACAGAAAGGAAGGACTTACCTGGTGCCTGCAACCCGGCCCACCTGCCGGCCCAGCCCAGCGCCGCGCCAGCGAGCTGCTTGCCGGCCAGGCAGGCAGGCAAGGTGCTCGACGGCGAGCACCGCATGGGTGCCATGCACCTGCTCGCCGCCTCGCCGCTCCACTCACCCGGCTAACGACGTGGATCGACCCCTCTCTCTCCCCCGAACCCCCCAGACGCCCCCTCTCCTCTCCAGCTCCTCCCCCTCGCGCTCCCCAGCCATGGCCGACGCCACCGCCGCCGCTCCATC